>NC_133153.1:40409732-40738232 GCF_048418815.1 Hemitrygon akajei
GTGCCCAGGGCATGCCCTTTTCTCACTATTACCATCAGGTAGGAGATACAGAAGCCTGAAGGCACACACTCAGTGATTCAAGAACAGCTTCTTCCCCTCTGCCATCCGATTCCTCAATGGACATTGAACCCTTGAACACTACCTCAGTTTTTAATATATATTTCTGTTTTTGCATGATTTTCAATCTATTCAATATAAGTAGACTGTAATTGATTATTTATTTATTTATTATTATTATTATTTTCTTCTAGATTATGTATTGCATTGAACTGCTGCTGCTAAGTTAACAAATTTCACGACACATGCCAGTGATAATAAACCTGATTCTGATTCTGCTTCTGAAGATTATTTCTAAAAGTACTCTGTATTGGATTATTTTATGAATTGTTCTATTAAGGAACATGTTCCTACTTTTGTAAACTTTCTTTTGTATTAGTGATATTGACAAGTGTTGATAGGTAATTGTTAAATGTGTATTATTACATATTTTAGAGAGAAGAAAATAATGTCTGTTATTTATGCTGGGATCTTTGATCTGATACAGACCATATAGCTAAACTGAATACCTGAGTGCTGCATTCACAATAATAATGCATGTGTGAACATGAGGGAAACTTTCAGTCACCACCCTAGTGTCTCTTTTGGCTCGGTGTCAATTTTTGTCCAGTTTTGATTCAACAAGGTGCCAAGAAATATTTTACCTTATGAAGGTTTAATACATGATAGTGTAGCGGTTAGCAAAACACTTTACAGTGACAGTGACCGGAGTTCAATTCCCGCCGTTGTCTGTAAGGATTTTGTATGTTCTCCCTGTGACCGTGTGGGTTTCCTCTGGGTGCTCTGGTTTCCTCCCACATTCCAAACATGTTTGGGTTAGGGTCAGTGAGCTGTGGGGATGCTATGTTGACACCGGAAACATGGTGACACCTTCCCCACCCCTCCGCCGCATCTCCTCAAACTGTATTGGTCATTGACACAAATGACATTTTTCACTGTGTTTCAATGTATAAATGGCAAATAAAGATAAACTGTAATTTTTATTAGGAAATTTATTACGTGGGATGAATTGCTTGCTCAGGTGCCTAGGTCAGAAATAGCTAATACGAGAGTTTAATTTTAATGTGATTGGAGGAAAGACCAATGGGGGAGGTGGATATCGAAGGTGATATTTTACACCAAGAGTGGTGAGTGTGTGGAATGTGTGGCCGGGCTGTTGGAGAGGCAGATACATTAGAGACGTTTGAGAGACTCCTAGATAGGCACACGACATAATGCAAGTGACATAGCCTGGAGTTATGGTGCAGAAGAACGAGTCTTCAGGCTCCTGTACCTCAGCTCTGAAGGTAATAATGGGAAGAGGGCATGTCCTGGGTGCTGAGGGTTTTTAATGATGGATGTCACTCTTTTGAGGCATCGCCTTTTGAAGACGTCCCTAATGGTGGGGAGATTGGTGCCCATGGTGGAGCTGGCTGAGTTTATAACTCTCTGCAGCTTTTTCTGGTCCTGTGCAGTGGCATCTCCATACCAGGTGGCTAGTCAGAATGCTCTCCACAGTACATCTGTAGAAATTCACTAGAATCTTTGGTGACATACCAAATCTCCTCAAGCTCCTAATGAAATATAGCTGCTAACATGCTTTCTTCATAACTGCATTAATGTGATGGGCTCAAGATAGATTCTGGGAGATGTTGACACCCAGGAACTTGAAGCTACTCACCCTTTCCACTGCTGACCCCTCGTTGAAGAGACACGTTCTCCCAATTTCCTGAAGTCCATCATCAATCCACAAACAAGAGAAAATCTGCAGATGCTGGAAATCTGAGCAACACACACAGAATGCTGGAGGAATGCAGCAGTCCAGGCAGCATCTATGGAAAAATGTACGTGTGTGTTTGTGTGTGTGTTGCCATAATCAATTTGACGCTGAGTGCAAGGAGGAGATATTATTTCCAATCCACGATAATTGTGGTCTCCCAATGAGGAAGTCAACTCCCAGTGTGATTTCCTCAGTGTAGAACTGAGAGTCATAGAACAGTACAGCACAGCCCACAATGTTGTGCTGAACCAATCAAATGGCCAACTGAACTAATCTTTTCTACCTATGCAATGTCCATATCCTTCCACTTTTCTCACAATTATGTGCCTGGCTAAACCTCTGTAATGAGTCTGCCTCCACCACCACCCAGGCAGTTCATTCCAGACACCCACCACTCTCTGTAGTAAAAGAAAATCTTGCCCCTCATATCTCCTTTGAAATTACCCCCTCTCACCTTAAATGTATCCCCTCTGCTAATAGATATTTCCATTGTGTCAGAAGTTTTGCATTTGGGAAGAACTGTTAAACTGAGATTTGCTCTACTCCAGCTGGTGTTTATACAAGATTTCAGCAGACCATTTCAAGGAAGAGCATGGATAATTTCCAATGTGGGTATGTGACTCACATTAGAGAAACCATTATCTTATGAATCTGGGTGTCTAGGGAGAGGTAGCACCTCTGGTGAAGCGGCTTGTTGTATCTATTCTGGGGCAGCTCACTCAACCTTTGGTTCCCACCAGACACTCAGCTCTCACCTGGAGCTCCAAGTAGCTGTTTGCTTGTGATGGCAGACACACCCCAGTACATGGCTTCAACAGGTGGGCTAAACCAGGTGATGGTGGCCAGTGGGCTAGGGGCATGCCTGTCTTAGCATGTGAAGTCAGCTCTGGCAGACAGGGCAGATGAGATCGACAGTGAGATCCAACAGCCGGACAGGCTGCTCTGCAACACTCTGAGGGGCACAGAAGAAGTCATGGCCATCCACTAACCAAGGAGGATCCCACTTTCTGAGGAATACTTGTAACACTAGACCTGAACTTCGGAGGTCAAGAGAGCTTTTCCACGTTATAAACACTCCCACACAAGTTTCCTGTCATGGTCAGATACAAGGGATAACCACCATGTTCTGAATGTCTCTGGTGTCTGGCTTAGCAACAATGAATAGGCTATTTGACCCACACTTAGTAACAACATACTAACGAGGAAACACTGATTTTCTGGTCCACACGGCCGAGTTCAAGCCTTAAGTTCAAAATGTTCTGCCACATATTGTAAGTTCCATATTTACAACCACTATCCCCAAACCAATGTCAACATTCGTCTGAGGAAAGCATTGAGTGGAGGCCAGAACAGGTTTTCCAAGTAAACAGTTATGATTTTCCAATACACCCTGGCACAGTTAACCTCCCTCCTTGCCAAAATACACTTGGAAACTTTGTCTTTAAGCATCTCTTGTCAAGGAGAGAGGAAAAATCAGCGACAGATTGCAGAAGTAGAACTGCAAAGGATGATCTTTCTGAATACAATCCCTCATTTTCCTCAGACAAAGTGGCCACAGAGTCCCGGGAGCTGTTTGCACATCGTCCAATTGCAAGTAAATGGTGGTTGTTATGAAGAGATAGAAAAAATTAATTTACAAAATGTTCATCTGTTTTAAAAATAATCAACAATTCTCATATATTTATTCCATTCCATTTTAAAAAAATATTTTCTTTAATTCTTTAACTACTTGGAGAAACATCAAAATAAAGCAATGCACTCTGAACTAAAAAGTAACAATTGAGTTGTACTGAATCAGTTACCTGGGGTGAAATGTTCAGCTGAGGCAATCTGGGTGAATTAACCTGAGGAAACTATCAGTTCCTGGCATTACAGAGAGGAGAATCTGATGGATCTTCCACACCTGATCTCATTTCAGGTCCTCTAATGTAAGAATGTGTGTGAGTGTCTTTGCACGAGTGTGTGTCTGACAGAGTGTGTGTGTGTGTGTGTGTGTGTGTGTGTGTGTGTGTGTGTGTGTGTGTGTGTGTGTGTGTGTGTGTGTGTGTGTGTGTGTACGCTTCAGGAGTTCACCTGAAACGCCAACCCATAAATTGATAATTTAGTGTGTTTCTTTTCAACACTACCCATCTGAGAGTCGCTTAATCCTGCACTGGAATGAAACTGAGACTGGCAGCACAGAGGGGCAGCTGGAAGATCTGCTGCCAGAGAGCATCAGAGACCCTGCTTCGATCCTGACCTCCGGTGATGTCTGTGTGGGAATTGGACGTTCTCCCTGTGAGTGTGAGGCTTTCCTCCAGCGGCTCCTGTTTCCAACAACAGCTCAGAAATATGACAGTTATCGCGTTAACTGGCCAGTGTAAATTACAGCTGAACACCCAAGGTCTTCCACTGATTCCATTATGGTCATTATTCTATTATGGATTTATTGAGTATGCCTGCAAGAAAATGAATCTTAGGGTTGTGTATTTTGATAATACCTTTACTTTGAACTTTGAAGTGGCAAATCCTGAGGGAATTGATGGTCGGAAATCTGGAGGTCGACACCCGATGGCTGAAACATGGAAACTGGAGGCTCAGAGGCCTATCCTGGAGTTGGAGGCCTGTCCGTGTGGGAGGGCAGGAAAAGGGCTTGTTTTGCTGTTGTTGTTGTGTCCTGTGTTGTTCTGCCGAGCATTGTGGGTGTGCTATATTGGCGCCAGAATGTGTAGCAACACTTGCAGGCTGCCCCCAGCACATCCTTAGGTTCTGTTGGTTGTTTACGCAAACAACATATTTCGGTGTACAATTCCTGACAGAACAGAATGGGTTTACACTGGGGTTACTGTAAGGAGGTGGTTGAAGGCTGTATTTGGGTTGTATCTTACCTTTCCTTTTCTCTCAGTTCCTTTTAAATGCACCAGGCCTGAACCCTGCCTACAACCCCATTCCAGGACCAAGGTTTGTGCCAATACAAATCCAGACTAGGATTTTACATTCATCATGTGGTTCGGAGTTGTCCATGCACCAGTCGCTGTACGTCTGTGTCTCATTCACATCGTGTCTGCTGTCCCTGCATAAAATACTGGCTCCAGTGCTTAGCGCCTGAAGCACTTTCGTTAAGTGGGACGATATTCAAGCCCAATGAGCTAAAGGTAAAACAAGGACAACTGCAAAGACAAACAACAGACTGAGGTCACGTGGCAACAGGCTGGATGGGATTGTTTTGACTCATGTACACATCTTCATGGTCCTACAGATAAGAAAGCTGATCAACAGTCTGACCCGGTGAATGTCAAATCATAGGAACAATCCTGAGCTTCCCAGTGCCTGCCCGCTTAAGTTCCCATTTCCACCCCCACTCGAACCTCTCCATCTGTGGTTTTCTGCACTGTTACAGTGAGGAACAACACCGTGTGGACACATACCACCAGTCAGTAAACTCCCCACCGCGCATCCACAGAGGTTCATTGAGCAGAGCCAAAGATCGGTGGGCAGGAGAGTCGACTCAGTCCAGGAACTCGAGCACACGAAGCCAGGCTGTTGTGCGGATGCAGGGCTGAAGAAGTGCTGAGGTGCTAAAACGAGGTTCTGTCTCTCACGTGCAGGGAAATGAACGCCACAGGTAGCACAGTGGTACTGTGACAAGAGGCCTGGGCGAGAAAGCTACTGGAGTATCTGAGATTAGAATCGACACGATTTCAAGACTAAGCCGAGAACAGGGTTCTTGACTAGATGCTAGACGAGAATCCAAACGAGACAGAAATTCTAAACACAACCGCAGACTAAACCAAAGTTGAGCTGATGACTGAGCCCAGAACCTAAGTTCAGCTTCTCTTTAAATATCCAAACCTTTTTTAGGAGTGGGCCAGAACGTTTAAAGGGGCAGCACCAGTTCTACATGCACTGGAGAATCGGAGAGTCTAAACACCGGAGGAGAGCATGGTCGGGTGCATACCACACAGTGGGTAGAGCCGTTGCCTCACAGTGCCAGAGACCCGGCCTCCAGTGCTATCGGTGTGGAGTTTGCACAGTCTCCATGTGACCGTGCAAGTTTCCTCCGAGGACTCCAGGTTCCTCCTACCTTCTGAAGTTGTGCACATTTGGTAGATTAATTGGAGTTTGAGTTTGAGTTTGAGGAGATTTGGTATGCCACCAAAAACACTCGCAACTATCTACAGATGTACCATGGAGAGCACTCTAACTGCATCACTGTCTGTACGGCGGGGTGGGGGGGGTTGTTGCTACTGCACTGGATAAAGATAAACTGCAGAGAGTTGTAAAGTTAGTAAGCTCCATCATGGGCACCAGCCTCCACAGGATCCAGCACACCTTCTAGGAGCGATGCCTCAGAAAAGCAGCATCCATCATTAAGGACTCCTGTCTTCTCATTGTTACCATCAAGTAGGAGGTACAGGAGCCTGAAGACACACACTCAGTGATTCAGGAACAACTTCACAACTTCTTTGCCTCTGCCATCTGAATTCTGAAAGGACATTGAACCCATGAACACTACCTCACTGCTTTTTTTAATTTCCTGTTTTTTGTGCTACTTAAATTTAACTATTTAGTATACATATATATGAGGTGAGGGGCTCTGTAGGTCAGAGCTGACCCTGGATGTTGCGTCCTAGCTGTCTAGATATGCTAGCCTGGGCAGTACAATGTGGAGAACAAGTTGTTGCCCGTGTAGCAAGCTCCCCCTCTCCACATATCAGATGATCCCAAAGGAACAGCAGAGACTGATACAGCTTGGTACCAACAGCGACACAGGAGATGCCAGTGATCATTGAACTCAATGTAGTACTGCCCTAGGGACTCCAGCTCCACATTTTTCCCTCGGGGTTTACTCCCAAAGCCTCACCCATGAGTGGATACAGCCACAGGGCAGCGGAGGTCTGAGATCAGAGTTTTTCTTCTCCTACATGGGCTGCCAACCATGGCTGACAAGCCCCACCTGCCTGAAGCGACTGGTTTTAAGGTGCCTACCTTTGCCCCTTCTCCTGTCAGTAGAAACAGTTCTGCTGGGCGTAGTAGCCAAGCCACATGTGAAGGCCAGGAGCTGGACTTGGTTTTCAGAGGCTATTTGAGGCGTATGCCATTGGGAGCATTTAGTAGTTAGTAGGAGCTCTTCCCCATTGCCACGCCTGGCTATTGCACTGTACTGATGCTGCAAAATTATCAAATTTTACAACATATGCCAGTGATATTAAACCTGATTCTGATTCTACTTTAACTTATCTATATGTACACATACATATAGAACTAGGGTGCCTAAGACTTTTGCACAGCACTGCTGCCTTAAGGAAAAAACAACTTTCATGACATATGTGAGTGATGATAAATCTGATTCTGATGTGGGTCTCTATTGTGGACTGAGAGTGGGAAGGGGACAAGGAGACCGGAACCATGGTTGGAAAAAGGAGAAGTGAGTGGGAAGCACCAGAGAGATATTCTGTAATGATCAATAAACCAATTGTTTGGAATCAGATAACCTTGCCTGGTGACTCAGGGCTGAGTGTGTCTACACCCTTGCCACCCCCTACTCCTGGTACTCCTTCTCTGCCACCTGCCCCACACCCCTCCCGTGGCGCTCCACCCTCGCCATTCCCAATATCCTTTGCTCCTGCCAGATTTACAAACTCGCTCTCTGCTCCACGATGACAAATACAGTACTGTGGGAGGAAACTGGTGCACCCAGAGGAAACCCGCGCGGTCATCAGGAGGATGTATAAACTCCTTACAGACAACAGTGGGAATTAAACCCCAGTCTTCTGATTGCTGGTGTTGTAAAGCATTACACTAACAGCTACACTAATGTGCTGTGTCTCCTGGGAAAGAAGATTAAAATCCAGGGTCAATATAAACAGAGATGGCTGAACCTAATGCAGGTGGTTAGCTCTTTGGCAACAGACAGAACATCAGAGAAAAACAATCTTGTTTCTTGCATCATTCTTGGCAATGAAAACACAATTCAGCAGGGTTAATGTAACTATTGGCTGGATCACTTCCAAAGCAGACAAGTTCAAACACAAGTCCTGTTCTTGTGATGGGACATGAATCAGAATTGGAATCAGGTTTATTATCACTGATGTATGACACAAAATCTGTTGTTTTGCAGCAGCAGTAAATGGAAGACATAAAGGAGTACAGTAGTGAGGTAGTGTTTGTGGGTTCAGTGCCCATTCAGAAATCTGATGGCAGAGGGGAAAAAGCTGATCATGAAACAGTGAATGTGTGTCTTCAGGCTCCTGTACCTCCTCCCTGATGGTGGTAACAAGAAGAGGGCATTGTCCTGGCAAGAGCTACATTGTTTTATTGTTCTCAGCCTCTTTAATAGAACATACAACATAGAACAGTACAGCACAGAGACAGGCTCTTTGGCCCACAATGTTGTGCCAAACTGGCTAACAAGCAACTCAGAAACACCCAAACACTAATCCCTCCTACACTATGCCCATATCCCTCCATCTTCCTTACATCCACATGTGTCTCTTAAACGTCTCTTATCACCATACCAGGCAGTGCACTCCAGCCATCCACCACTCTCCGAGTAAAAAACTTACCCCTAACATCCCCTTAGAACCTACCCCCTCGCACCTTCAATGCATGCCGTCTGGTAATAAATATTTCTACCCTGGGAAAAAGTTCAGGTTTCCAACAGTTAAAATAAAACTCAAAGAAACATATTTTACTTGAACAGAAATTTAGCACCAAATTTCAAGATACCCAGATTATACAAGTTCTGGAAATTCCCTTTAAAACTTCTCTCTTCTTCTTCTCTAGGCCTTCAAGGACTCTCTATCTCATTATTTCATGCTCTTGTTATTTATTTGTATTTGCATTCGCACAGTTTGTTGTTCATTGGTCCTGTTTACAGTTACTGTTCTATAGATTTGCTAAATATGCCCACAGGAAAAAGCATTTCAGGGTTGTATATGGCAATGTGTAGGTACTCTGAAAGTAAGTTTTACTTTGAACTTCCATCTCTTATGTCTTATGTTGAACAAACTAGGGCTTTTCTCTTTGGAGTGAAGGAGGGTGAGAGGTCACTTGTTAGAGGTGTACAAGATGATAAGAGGCATCGATCAAGTGGACAAGCCAAAGAACTTGTTCCCAGGGTGGAAACGGCTAATAGGAGAGGGCATAATTTTAAGACGATTATCAGTAAGTAGAGAGGGATGTCAGAGGTAAATTCTTTACAAAAGAGTGATGATTGCTTGGAACAACCTTCCAGAGGTGGTGATAGAAGCAGGTACTTTAGGGGGATTTAAGAAATTCTTAAATAGGCACATAGATGAAAGAAAAATGGAGGGCTATGTAGGAGGAAAGTATGTTGGAGTACGTTAAAATTTGGCATATCATTGTGAGATGAAGAGCCTATACTGTACTGTAATGTTCTATGTTTTGTGTTCTATATTTTATCTTCTATGTGCTTTAAACCCCATTTTCATCCCTAAAGTGGCGCAATTTCAAAGTCTAATCACAAGCAAGAGAAAATCTGCAGATGCCGGAAATCCAAGCAACACACACAAAATGCTGAAGGAACTCAGCAGGCCAGGTAGCATCTATTGAAAAGAGTAAACAGTCAATGTTTCATGGCAAGATCCTTCATCGGGTCTGGAAAAAAAGAGAGGTAGTCCGGGAGGGAGAGAAGAAGTACGAGGTAGTCAGGAAAGATGTGCTTGGTGGTGGGATCCCATTGGAGATGGCAGAAGTTACGGAGAATTATGTGCTGGACGCGGAGGCTGGTGGGGTGGTAGGTGAGGACAAGAGGAACCCTATCCCTGGTAGTGTGGCAGGAGGATGGGGTGAGGGCAGACATGTGCAAAATGGAAGAGATGCAGTTGAGGGCAGTGTTGATGATGGAGGAAGGGAAGCCCCTTTCTTTGAAAAAGGAGGACATCTCCTTAGTTCTGGAATGAAAAGCCTCATCCTGAGAGCAGATGCGGCAGAGGCAAAGGAATTGAGAGAAGGGGAAGCATTTTTACAAGTAACTGGGTGGGTAGAGGTATAGTCCAGGTAGCTGTGAGATTCACTGGGAGAATCAGTGTGGGAATGGGGTTGAGAGGGATAATAAATCAGCTCCCTACACGACTCCCTTGTCCATTTGTCCCTCCCACTGATCTCCCTCCTGGCACTTACCCTTGCAAGGAGAACAAGTGCTACATCTCCCCTATACCTCTTCCCTTATTACCTATCAGGGCCCTAAACTGTCCTTCCAGGTGAGGCAACATTTCACCTATGAGTCTGTTGGGGTCATCTATTGCACCCGGTGCGACCTCCTGTATATCGATGAGACCCAACAAAGATCGGGAGGCCACTTTGCCGAGCACCTACGCTCCATCCCCAAGAAAAAGCAGTATCTCCTAATGGCCACCCATTTTAATTCTACTTCTCATACCCATTCCGACATATCAGACCAAAGCCTCCTCTCCTGCCACTATGAGGCCACACTCTGGATGGAGGAGCGACACATTATCTGGGAAGCCTCCAGCCAGAAGGCATGAACATCGATTTCTTGAACTTCTGGTAATGACACCCCCCCCCCACTTCATTCTGCATTCCTATTTCCCTCTTTCACCTTGTCTCCTTACCAGCCCATCGCCTCCCTCTGCTGCTCCTCCCCCTTCCCTTCCTCCCAAAGCCTTCTGTCCCCTCCTATCAGATTTCCCTTCTCCAGCCCTTTACCTCTTTTGCCAATCAACTTCCCAGCTCTTTACTTCACCCCTTCCCCTCTCACGGCTTCACCTATCACATACAACCTTGTACTTCTTCCCTCACCCAACTTCTTACTCTGACCTCATTGTTTCTCTCCAGTCCTGCTGAAGGCTCTTGACTCAAAACATTGACTGTTTACTTTTTTCCATAGATGCTGCCTGGCCTGCTGAGTAGCTCCAGCATTTTCTATATGTGGCTTCAATTTGAAAGTCTTCCAGGACGTTTTGCTACAGTGGAGGTAGATAAGTGGAGCTTGATACACGTTTGCTCTGGACAACATTCAGAACTGAGCTAAGAAGTGACAAGTAATATTTCAATCACTAAAAAACCCCGGTAATGATCATCTGCAATGAGAGTCTATACACTCAAGTTTGACTCTGTCAAGAGAATGGGGTTGAGAGGGATAATAAGTCAGCCATGATGGAATGGCAGAGCAGACTCAATGGGCTGAATGGCCTAATTCTGTTCCTAGTTCTTATGGTCTATCTGAAATAATTATTACATACCAACTTCCTGTATTTTATGTCGGAAGATGTCCAGATCTCACTAGACAACAACATTTCACAATCTCTCTCCTTTACACTGTTATGATGAAATGATCTGTACTCTGCATGGATGGCATGCCAAACAAGTTTTTACTGTACCTTGGTATATGTGACAATAATAATAATAATGATATACATTCTATAGCAACTGACACAAAATGCTGGAAGAACTCAGCAGGTCAGGCAGCATCCAAAGGAAGGAATAAAGAGTCAACATTTTGGCCCGAGACCCTCCATCAGGACTGGAAAGGAAGGGGATAAGAAGCCAGAATAAGGTGGTATGGGAGGGGAAGGAATACAAACTAGAAGGTGATAGGTGAAGCCTGGTGAAGGGGAAGGTAGGTGGGTGGTCAAGAGGGATTGGGTGAGAAGCTGGGAAGTGAGAGTTGGAAAAGGTAAAGGGTGGAGACAAGTTTCCAGGAAGTGAGCCTGGTGAGCACATGGTCAAAGAGTTGGAAGACAGCGGATATCAGAGAGGAAGAGCAGAGATACAGTCTCACCGAACTTCCGTCAAAGACAGGTAGAAAATCCTCAAAGGGACTTCACAATGGAACAGCAAATCATATTACACTATGTATTTTGTTCTCCTCTCAAAGTGGATACGCTCACATTTCTCACGATATTCCATTTGCCAAACTTTGAACTTATTTGTATCCATTTTGCAAACTCTGTATTCTCTCAAATTGCTCCACTGTTGGACTGGAATGTAGAATCATTATTTTTCTTGTAGTTTAACTTTCCTGTGCCTGCTCTTAATTCTATATAATCACCTGTCTACATGTTCAGTGAATTTTCCAGCAATGATGGGACAGAACTTCTATATTTTTCTAGAAGCCTCTTAGTTTTCAGTATCACTTGAATGAGGTTATTTTATGTTAGTTGTTACAAGTGGAGTTTTGTTATCTCTAATCTGAGTATAAGACGACCGCTGTCTTTTTTCTTCCTTTGTCTTTTCTTTATCCTCTCTCATCTCGTCTTTCTTGTAACACTCAATAAAACAATTGTAAACAACAAGTTTCCTGCTTCATTATTGACTTCCAAATAACCTTTTTGGATCCAACACCACCTACCTTTGTATCTCAGTAACCTCAGCCATGATACCCTTGCTCTTGTTTGCCCAAGTTTAGGTTTTTGATTCGTAAGGGCATCAAAAGTTACAGGGGGAAGGCAGGAAAATGGGGTTAAGAGGGAAGGCAATTTTATATTTATTAATTTTTATATTATTTAGAGATACAGACAGTAACAGACCCTTCTCCTCAAGGAGTCCGTGCCACCCAATTACACCCATGTGACCAATTAACCTACTGACCTTTACATCTTTGGACTGGGAGAGGAAACCGGAGCACCTGGAGGAAACCCCTGTGGTCACAGGGAGAACTCCTTTCAGACAGAGGTGGGCATTGAACCCATGCCACTGGCACTGTAACAGCATTATGCTAATTGCTATGCTACCATGCCACCCGTAAATCAGCCATGATGGAATGGCAGAGGAGATTCAATGGGCCAAATGACCTAATTCTGCTCCTATGTCCCATGGTCAAGTCACTGGTGTAGACTGCAATGACAATAGACAATAGGTGCAGAAGTAGACCATTTGGCCCTTCGAGCCTGCACCGCCATTCTGAGATCATGGCTGATCATCTACTATCAATACCCGGTTCCTGCCTTGTCCCCATATCCCTTGATTCCCCTATCCATAAGATACCTATCTAGCTCCTTCTTGAAAGCATCCAGAGAATTGGCCTCCACTACCTTCCGAGGCAGTGCATTCCAGACCCCCACAACTCTCTGGGAGAAGAAGTTTTTCCTTAACTCTGTCCTAAATGACCTACCCCTTATTCTCAAACCATGCCCTCTGGTACTGGACTCTCCCAGCATCTGGAACATATTTCCTGCCTCTATCTTGTCCAATCCCTTAATAATCTTATATGTTTCAATCAGATCCCCTCTCAATCTCCTTAATTCCAGCGTGAACAAGCCCAGCCTCTCTAACCTCTCTGCGTAAGACAGTCCAGACATCCCAGGAATTAACCTCATGAATCTACGCTGCACTTCCTCTACAGCCAGGATGTCCTTCCTTAACCCTGGAGACCAAAACTGTACACAATACTCCAGGTGTGGTCTCACCAGGGCTCTGTACAAATGCAAGAGGATTTCCTTGCTCTTGTACTCAATTCCCTTTGTAATAAAGACCAACATTCCATTAGCCTTCTTCACTGCCTGCTGCACTTGCTCATTCACCTTCAGTGACTGATGAACAAGGACTCCTAGATCTCTTTGTATTTCTCCCTTACCTAACTCTACACCGTTCAGATAATAATCTGCCTTCCTGTTCTTACTCCCAAAGTGGATAACCTCACACTTATTCACATTAAACGTCATCTGCCAAGTATCTGCCCACTCACCCAGCCTATCCAAGTCACCCTGAATTCTCCTAACATCCTCATCACATGTCACACTGCCACCCAGCTTAGTATCATCAGCAAATTTGCTGATGTTATTCTCAATGCCTTCATCTAAATCGTTGACGTAAATCGTAAACAGCTGTGGTCCCAATACTGAGCCCTGTGGCACCCCACTAGTCACCACCTGCCATTCCGAGAAACACCCATTCACCGCTACCCTTTGCTTTCTATCTGCCAACCAGTTTTCTATCCATGTCAATGTCTTCCCCCCGATGCCCTGAGCTTTGATTTTACCCACCAATCTTCTATGTGGGACCTTATCAAATGCCTTCTGAAAATCGAGGTACACTACATCCACTGGATCTCCCCCGTCTAACTTCCTGGTTACATCCTCGAAAAACTCCAACAGATTAGTCAAGCATGATTTACCCTTGGTAAATCCATGCTGGCTCGGCCCAATCCTATCACTGCTATCTAGATATGCCACTATTTCATCCTTAATAATGGACTCTAGCACCGATGTCAGGCTGACAGGTTGATAGTTCTCTGTTTTCTTCCTCCCTCATTTCTTAAAAAGTGGGATAACATTAGCCATTCTCCAATCCTCAGGAACTGATCCTGAATCTAAGGAACATTGGAAAATGATTACCAATGCATCCGCAATTTCCAGGGCCACCTCCTTTAGTACCCTAGGATGCTGACCATCTGGACCTGGGGGTTTGTCAGCCTTCAGTCCCATCAGTCTACTCATCACCGTTTCCTTCCTCATGTCAATCTGTTTCATTTCCTCTGTTACCCTATGTCCTTGGCCCATCCATACATCTGGGAGATTGCTTGTGTCTTCTTTAGTGAAAACAGATCTAAAGTACTCATTAAATTCTTCTGCCATTTCTCTGTTTCCCATAACAATTTCACCCAATTCATTCTTCAAGGGCCCAACATTGTTCTTAACTATCTTCTTTCTCTTCACATACCTAAAAAAGCTTTTGCCATCTTCCTTTATATTCCTGGCTAGCTTGCGTTCGTACCTCATTTTTTTCTCCCCGTATTGCCTTTTTAGTTAAGTTCTGTTGTTCCTTAAAAACTTCCCAATCATCTGTCCTCCCACTCACCTTAGCTCTGTCATACTTCCTTTTTTTTTAATGCTATGCAATCTCTGACTTCCTTTGTCAACCACTGTGGCCCCTTTCCCCCCTTTGAATCCTTCCTTCTCTGGGGGATGAACTGATTTTGCACCTTGTGCATTATTCCCAAGAATACCTGCCATTGCTGTTCCACTGTCTTTTCTGCTAGGCTATCCGTCCAGTCAACTTCGGCCAGCTCCTCCCTCATGGCTCCATAGTTTCCCCTGTTCAACTGCAACACTGACACCTCCGAGCTGCCCTTATCCTTCTCAAATTGCAGATAAAAACATCATATTATGATCACTACCTCCTAATGGCTCCTTTACTGCAAGATCGCTTATCAAATCCTGTTCATTACATAACACTAAATCCAGAATAGTCTTGTCCCTGGTCGGCTCTCGTACAAGCTGTTCCAAGAATGCATCCAGCAGCCACTCTACAAACTCCCTATCCTGTGGTCCAGCACCAACCTGATTCTTCCAGTTCACCTGCATGTTAAAGCTTCAGAGCTGATCTGTTGATCCTGTGAGTTATGGTTTGCCAACCCAGAAGACTTACTTATCCCGACTATTTTCCCTGTCAGCCATTCCTCCAGGAATGCATTTATTTTGTTCTTCTCCACAAGTGTAGCCTGACTACAGAACATAGAACATTACAGCACAGGAAGAGGCCCAAAAACAATTAAATTTGCAATCAAATGGCTAACTAAAATAAACCCCTCTGCCTACACAATGTCCATATCCTTCCATTCTCCATACATTCATGTGCCTATCTAAACGTCTCTTAAAAGTCCCTAATGTATCTGCCCCTACCACCACTCCAGGCAGTGCATTCCAGGCACCCACCACTCTCTGTGTAAAAACTTTCCCCTCACACCTCCTTTGAAATTACCCGCTCTCACCTTCAACGTATGCCCTCTGGTTTTAGACATTTCAAACCTGGGGAAAAGATACTGTCTGTCTACTCTATCTGTACCTCTCGTAATCT
Source organism: Hemitrygon akajei (assembly GCF_048418815.1). Taxonomy (NCBI): domain Eukaryota; kingdom Metazoa; phylum Chordata; class Chondrichthyes; order Myliobatiformes; family Dasyatidae; genus Hemitrygon; species Hemitrygon akajei. Next base: position 40,425,310 of record NC_133153.1, read on the forward strand.
TACAAACCTCTGTCAGATCTCCCCTCAGCCTCCGCCACTCCAGAGAAAACAACACAAGTTTGTCCATGATAGCACCTGCCCTGCGATCCAGACAGCATCCTGACAAACCTTTTCTGCATCCTCTCCAAAGCCTTGACATCCTTCCTAGTATGGGGCGACCAGAACTGTGTGCAATACACCAGAAGCGGTCCAACTAGAGTTTTGTAAAGTTACAACATACAGACATACAGTACGTTGCAAAAATCTTAGGCATATATATCTATATATAGCTAGGATGCCTGAGGGTTTTGCACAGTACAATAGTGATTTTATGTATTGCACTGTTCTGCTGCCATAAAAAAACAAATTTCATGATATGTGAGTGACGACAAACCTGATTCTGATATGGGTCTCTATTGTGGACTGAGAGTGGGAAGGGGTCAGGGAGAGGAGGATCACGGTTGAGGCAAGGGGAAAGGAGAGGGTAGGGAGCAGGAAGCACCAGGGAGACGTTCTGTAATGATCAATAACCCATTTGCTTGGAATCAAATGACCTTGCCCGGTGTCTCAGGGCTGGGTGTATCTGCACCCATGCCACCTCCTGCCTCTGACCCTCCTTCTCTGCCACCTGTCCCACACCCCTGCTGCGGCACTCACCCTCACCATTCTCAACATCCTTTGCTCCCACCAGATTTACAAACTCGCTCCCTGCTCCACATTGACAAATACAATACTGTGCAAACGTCTTAAGGGCCCTAGGTACATATACGAAGGGTGATTGATAAGTTCATGACCTAAGGTAGAAGGAGTCAATTTTAGAAAACATTTATTTTTCAACGTAGTCCTCTCCCACATTTACACACTTAGTCCAGCGATCGTGGAGCACACGGATCCCTCCTTTGTAGAAGTTGGCGTCTTGGACCTCCAGAAGTGGTCGACAGCAGGGGTGATTGATAAGTTTGACTTAATGGTGATAGGTGAGACCAAGTGGGTTGGAGAAGGAAGTTCGAAGCAATGAGATCATGAATGGAAAAGGTAACGGGCTGGAGAAGGAAAAATCTGATTGGAGAGAAGAGTGGCTCATGGGAGAAAGGGGAGGAGGAGGGACACCAGGAGGAGGTGATAGGCAGGTGAGAAGAGAAGAGTTAAGAGGTGGGGGCAGAGTGGGGAATTGACAAAGAGGGAAGGGGAGGGTGAAAAATAAGTTTAAGTTGGAGGAATCGCTGTTTGTGCCATTAGGAAGGAGGCTACCTAGATGGAATATGAGGCATTGCTCCTCCAACCTAAGAGTTGCCTCTTCATGGCAGCAGAGGAGGCCATGGACCAACATGTTGGAATGGGATTGGGTATTGAAATTAAAATGGTTGGCCAATGGAAAATCCTGCTTTTTGCAGATGGACTCAAGGTGTTCAACACAGTAATAGAACCATAGAACACTACAGCACAGAAAACAGGCCATTCAGCCCTTCTAGTCTGTGCTGAAACTTTATTCTGCTAGTCCCATTGACCTGCACCCAGTCCATAACCCTCCAGACCACTCCCATCCATGTATCTATCCAATTTATTCTTAAAACTTAGAAGTGAGCCCACATTTACCATGTCAGATGGTAGCTCGTTCCACACTCCCACCACTCTCTGAGTGAAGAAGTTCCCTCTAATGTTCCCCCTAAACCTTTCCCCTTTCACCTTAAAGCCATGTCCTCTCGTATTTATCTCTCCTAATCTAAGTGGAAAGAGCCTACTCGCATTTACTCTGTCTATACCCCTCATAATTTTGTAAACCTCTATCACATCCTCCCTCATTCTTCTACGCTCCAAGGAATAAAGTCCTAACCTGTTCAATCTTTCCCTATAACTCAACTCCTAAAGACCCAGCAACATCCTAGTAAATCTTCTCTGCACTCATACAATCTTGCTGATATCCTTCCTATAGTTAGGTGACCAGAACTGCACACAATACTCCAAATTTGGCCTCACCAATGTCTTATACAACCTCACCATAACATCCCAACTCCTATCCTCAATACTTTGATTTATGAATGCCAGGACGCCAAAAGCTTTCTTTACAACCCTGTCTACTTGTGACATCACTTTCAGGGAATTATGTATCTGAACTCCCAGATCCCTTTGTTCCTCCGCACTCCTCAGTGCCCTGCCATTTACTGTATATGTCCTACCTTGATTTGTCTTTCCAAAATGCAACACCTCACACTTGTCTGCATTAATTTCCATCTGCCATTTTCAGGCCCATTCTTCCAGTTGGTCCAGATCCCTCGGCAAGCTTTGAAAGCCTTCCTCGCTGTCCACAATGCCTCCAGTCTTAGTGTCATCAGCAAACTTGCTGATCCAATTTACCAGTAATCCTCAAACTTATGGTGGGTCTTGAATTATTTTCTTACTGATATGAATAAAGATCTCACACAACACAAGCTTATAATTCATTTTACCACCAGGAACTAACGATCAATCTGCCCATAAACAAACTGCACACACTAGTAACAAATCCGATATTTAAACATTAAAAAAAAGAGTAGGCCATTTGGCCTGCCAAGCCTGTTCTATCATTCAATAAGGTCATGATCAAAATGGTGAGGTAATATTCACAGGTTCATGGACCTAATGGAAACATACTCACAGAGTAAAGGTAGAGTACCTTTCAGGAACACAAATGATTCTGCAGATGTTGGAAATCCAGCATAACACACACAAACTGCTGGAGGAACTCAGCAGATCGGGCAGTATCTATAGGGAAGAATTAAGAGTTGACATTTTGGGCCGAGACTCTTTGTCAAGGCTCGAAAAGAAGGGGGAAAGAAGCCAGAATGAAAAGGTGGGGGGGGGGGGTGAAGGAGTATATGCTGACAGGTGATAGGTGAGGCCAGGTGAGGAGAAAGGTGGGTGTGTGGGGGAAAGGGAAATGAAGTAAGAAGCTGAGAGGGGATAGGTGGAAGAGGTCAAAGGCTGAAGAAGAACGAACCTGATAGGAGAGGAGAGTGGACTATGGTAGAAAGGGAAAGGTGATGGACAGGTGAGGAGAAGAGAAGGGGCAAAAAGGGAGCCAGAATGGGAAATTACCGATAGTTAAAGAAATCAATGTTCACACCGTCAGGTTGGAGGCTACCCACACAGAATATCAAGTTTTGCTCCTCCAACCTGAGAGTAGCCTCACTGTGGCAGGAAACAGATCATTATGGAACACCTCTAGTTGTCAGCAACAAACACAATGAATGACAGGGGGAGCAAACACGAGGAAATCTGCAGATGCTGGAAATTCAAACAACATACACAAAATGCTGGTGGAACGCAGCAGGCCAGGCAGCATCTATGGGGAGAAGCGCTGTTGACGTTTCGGGCCGAGACCCTTCGTCATGACATGGGGAGGTGGTTTGGATCTTCTAGTCCCATCAAAGCTCAAGGATATTACTTCCTACAAAACGAAACTCAATAGTAAGAACAGCAGCGATACTTCACTACCAGATGAACTCAACACCCTCTATGCCCACTTTGAAAGGGAGAACACAACTACAGCTGTGAAGATCTCTGCTGCACCTAATGATCCTGTGATCTCCATCTCAGAGGCCGATGTTAGGCTGTCTTTAAGGAGAGTGTACCCTTGCAAGGTGGAAGCTCCCGATGGAGTACCTGGTAAGGCTCTGAAAATCTGTGCCATCCAACTAGCCGGAGTACTCAAGGCCATTTTCAACCTCTCACTGCTACAGAAGGAAGTTCCCACTTGCTTCAAAAAGGCACCAATTATACCAGTGCCTAAGAAGAATAACACGTATATTTGCTGATGAGACAACCATTGTTGGTAGAATCTCAGGTGATGATGAGAGGGTGTACAGGAGTGAGATATGCCAACTAGTGGAGTGGTGCCGCATCAACAACCTGGCACTCAACGTCAGTAAAACAAAAGAGCTGATTGTAGACTTCAGGAAGCGTAAGACGAAAGAACACACACCAATCCTCATAAACGGATGAGAAATGGAGAGAGTGAGCAGCTTCAAATTCCTGGGTGTCAAGATCTCTGAGGATCTAACCTGGTCCCAACATATCGAATAGTTATAAAGAAGGCAAGACAGCACCTATACTTTATTAGGAGTTTGAAGAGAGTTGGCATGTCAACAAATACACTCAAAAACTTCTAAAGATGTACCGTGGAGAGCATTCTGACGAGCAGCATCACTGTCTGGTATGGGGGGGAGGGGCTATTGAAAGAAAGAAACTGCTGAAGGTTGTAGATCTAATTAGCTCCATCTTGGGCACTAGCCTACAAAGTACCCAGGACATTTTCATGGAACAGTGTCTCAGAAAGGCAGCGTCCATTACTAAGGACCTCCAGCACCCAGGGCATGCCCTTTTCTTCTCACTGTTAACATTAGGTAGGAGGTACTGAAGCCTGAAGGCACACGCTCTGCAATTCAAGAACAGCTTCTTCCCCTCTGCCATCCGATTCCTAAATGGATATTGAATCTTTGGACACTACCTCACTTTTTTTTAATACACAGTATTTCTGTTTTTGTATGTTTTTTAAATCTATTCAATATACATAATTGACTTAACTTATTTATTTTTTTTCTCTCTCTGCTAGATTATGTATTACATTGAACTGCTGATAAGTTAACAAATTTCACATCATATGCAGTGATAAGAAACCTGATTCTGATTCTGATGAACTCCAGAAGTTTCCAGACCGGTTATTGCATCCTTGTTGGTCAGACAATGCTCTGGAATGTTCCGCTTCGTCATATCGACTATGGCTAGTTGTTATCTGCCCCTGAGCATGATATTAAATAAAACTGAATGCCAAACGATTGTACAAAGCTCTTTAAACAAAACTCCTCTCTATGTATCTTAATTTGCACACAAAGTAACACATCCTCACGCGAGACTATAGCTCATTAATAAATACTCCAGGCAGCCAAGGATGTACAGGTGAATCCGCTGGGATTTCATCAAAAAGAGTCACACATTTTTAAATAAGCCCTTTAATAATTGCTCTCTCCTTCTTAGTGTCAATTCTCTGTCCAGTTTAGAATACGAGCAAAGATTCATGAGCATTCACCTTTGCTGCATCTTCCATGTGAGTCTTTGTCAGAGATATCTGCAGTCTCCCAATCTACGCGGGCCTCACTGATATACAGGAGGCCACACTGGGAGTACCAAACACAGTAAATGACCCCAACAGACTCACAGGTAAAGTGTCACCTCACCTGAAAGGACTGTTTGAGGCCCTGGATGGTAGTGAGGGAGGAGGTGTAGGGGCAGGTGTAGCACTTGTTCTGCTTGCAAGGATACATGCCAGGAGGGAGATCAGTGGGGAGGGAGAAATGGACATTCATGTGTCTATCTAAAAGCTTCTTAAATGTTCCTAGTTTCTCTAATTTCACCACTTGCCCTGGCAATGTATTCCAAGCACCCACTACTTTCTGAGTTAAAAAAGGCTAGCCCCACATAACCCCTTTAAATTTACCCCTCCTTATCTTCAATGCACGCCCTCTGATACTTGACATTTAGCTGCTGGGAGAAAGTCTATCTCTGCTGCTCATAATCTTATTAACCTTTATCATATCTCCCCTCAGCCTCCGCTGCGCCAGGGAAAACAACCCAATGTTGCCTAGATTCTCCTCAAAGCATATCCTTCTGTTACGTTCCCCAGTAACCAGGTGACTTATCAGCAAAGATAGATGGGTCCGCTGAAGCTTGATACTACTATTTTCAAACGTTTTTATTTATAAAGGGGCACAAACGCATGGTTAATACAAAACATTCAGATCATGTACGCCGTCACAACTCAATCTAAAGCACAGGTATAGTAATAATCAATCAGAAATAAGCTCTATCGTTGTCTAGGGGTAATGTAGATATATATTGTTTACTGGATATTTAAAAGTCTTTTTGCGGTCACGGCAGTTCCACCAGCTGCCGTTGTCGTGGTGTCGCGTTGGTGCACTTTTGTTAGAAAGAGAGAGAGAGAATGAAACATTTACCCGACAGGTTTTCCAACCTGTAGGAGGTAGGCGGAAGTCTCGTTGGGGTATGGACTCTCATCTGTGGCTTCCCCTGTAGCTAGGCCGTTCTTCCGTGGTGAGGTCGCCAATCCCAAGCAAGGAAAAGACGCACACGAACCCCTCCACCGGCTGTCGCAGGAATTCTCGCGTATCTTCTGGTGCGTCTGAAGGGGTCCTCCCCCCCAGACCCTCCTGTATACTTCCTCACGGGACCGCGGTGTCAATCTCTCTCAACCAGCCCACTTTGCCCGAGGGCTTTACACGTGGTCTTCATGAGACAATAGTCAAAGAGTCGCTTTATTCTGCTTCCCGGGGGAACGTGGTCTTCAGCACGTCTCCCTCTCTCTCTTGGGTCATTTGACCCCCCCTTGACTAGGGCTCTTGCGAATCTCACAAAGGAGGGGGCTGGGGTCATAACACTTCTAATCCGGTTTTCATTCTAGCAAATCTCTTCTGCATCACCATCATCATTATCATTATGTGCCGTGTTGTATGACATGGGTGATCATGATCTTTCCATGACCATGACTGTTCTTGGCAAATTTTTCTGCAGAAGTGGTTTGCCATTGCCTCCTTCTGGACAGTGTCTTTACAGGACGGGTGACCCCAGCCATTATCGATTCTCTTCAGAATCAAGATCAGGTTTAATATCACTGACATACGTAGTGAAATCTGCTGCCTTTGCAGCAGCAGTACAATGCAATAACATAACAATAGAGGAAAAATGTGTATAGTAAATAGTAAAATTAATAATCAGTGCAAAAATAGAAACAAAAAAGTAGCGAGATCATGTTCATGGGTTCAATGTCTATTTAGAAATCCGATGGCAGAGGGGAAGAAGTTGTTCCTGAATTGTTGAGTGTGTGCCCACAGGCTCCTGTACCTCCTCCCTGATGGTAACATTGAGATTAAGGTATGACCTGGATGATGGGGGTCCTTACGATGGATGCTGCCTTTTAGTGTCATCGCTCCTTGAAGATGTCCTGGATACTATGGAGGCTAGTGCCCATGATGAGGCTGACTGAGTTTACTACTCTCTGCAGCTTACGAACGTATTTTCATCCTGTGCAGTGCCACCCTTCCATAACATAGGGTGAAACAGCCAGTTAGAATGCTCTTCAGAGTATCATTCAAGAGAAACATGATGAAGCAGAGCACTGTAGAGGCCTAGAGCTATATACTGACAAAAGACTATGGACACTGGGGGTCAACTGAAGCACTCAGGGAGAAGATGGTTTGTGCTAAATGGCAGCATCAAGGGATGTGCAGAAAGCACTGCCAAATGGGTTCTAATCGAACAGGCTGACTGGTCTCCTGACCTAATTGTAAAGGGCAGCATCCAGGCATGATCTGGGGGGGGGGGGGGGGACATTTCACATTATGATGGGTATAGATAGGGTAAATGCAAGCAGGTTCTTTCCACTGAATGTCAGTGAGACCAGAACTAGAGATAATGGGTTAAGGGTGAAAGGCGAAATATTTAGGATGACGAGAGGGGAAACTTCTTCACTCAGAGGGTGGTGAGAGTGTGGAATGAGCCGCTAACTGATGTGGCTATATTCATTAGGAGTCTGAGAAGATTTGGTACGTCACTAAAGACTCTCACGAATTTCTACAGATGTACCACGGAGAGCATTCTAACTGGTTGCATCGCCGTTTGTATGGGGGGGACGGGGGGGGGGGGGGGAGTACTGCACATGATCGAAGTAAGCTGCAATGTTGTAAACTCACTCAGCTTCATCGTGGACATGAGCCTCCCCAGCATCTAGAACATCTTCAAGGACTGATGCCTCAAAAAGGCAGCGTCAAACATTAAGGACCCCCATCACCCAGGACATGGCTTCTCATTGCTACCATCAGGAAGGAGGTATAGAAGCCTGAAGACACACACTCAACGATTCAGGAACAGCTTCTTCCCCTCTGTCATCAGACTTCTGAATGGGCATTGAATCCATGAACACTACCTCGCTACTTTTTTTCTCTTTTTTATACTAATTATTTAACTTTTACTATATATATATATATATATATATATATATATATACACACACACACACACACACACACTCTTCTTGCTGTACTTAGTTTTTTATTATTGTACTGCTGCCGCAAAACAACAAATTTCACAACATATGCCAGTGATATTAAACCTGATTCTGATTTTGATTGAACATTTAAGAGAAGTTTTGATCAGTACATGGATGGGAGGGTAAGGAGGGCTGTGGTCTCAGTGCAGGTTGATGGGTCTAGGCGGAATATTAATTTGTCACAGTCACAGACAAGATGGGCCAAAGGGTCTGTTCCTGAGGTAAAGTGTTCAAATACTTATGGCATCATGAGCAAGACTGCAGTGATATGTAAAAGATGTATTTCAATTAAAAACTGGAGGCTGTACAGAAAAAAATTATTACAATTCCCTATTCCCTAATGCATGTCTGAAATCAAACTGATCTAGTTTGTCATAAATGTGTTATGTGACAAACTGTATTCCCACAATCAACAAGACTTTCAATTTATTTTCAATCAGCATCCTCAACTAATGTGCTTTCTAATAGCCTGTATCTCAAGATTCAGAATTATTTACAGAGAGAATCATATTAGTTTAACATGTTAATTTGTTTTAAATTACATCTTAATTAGAGTAAGTGATTATAACATATCCTTTTTTTTGCTTTGTAAATAAGCCCTCCACAGTTAATGAAGACAGGATCTGTCTCTTGAATTGTAAATTGAAGACACGATTCCTTGGCCAGTTGTACTTCTTTCTCTCAAAAGCAAAATAAATACCTGATATCTGAGCTGTGCTCATTTGTTGTGTAAACTCTTCTCTCTTCTATCTCAAATAAGAACAGAATGCCATGGTGGTGTAGCGGTTAACGTGACGCTATCACAGCTCAAGACGACAGAGTTGGGAGTTCAATTCCAGCGCCATCTGTCATGAGGAAACCCCTGTAAACACAGGGCTTTTCTCTGGGTGCTCCAGTTTCCTCCCACAGTCCAAATATGTACCGGTTAATAGGTTAATTGGTCATTGCAAATTGTCCCGTGATTAGGCTGGCATTTAAATAGCCGGACTACTGGGCAGGAAGGGTCTGTTCTGCTCCGTATCTCTGAATAAATAAGATAAATACAGATGCAGAATGTACTTACCAATAAGGCAACGTCACTGGGAACAGTTAATATGGAGGAGGTTCACGAGAATGGTCCAGGAAAGAAAGGGTTAACATAAGAGGAGCGTTTGATGGCTGGTGGGCCTCTACTTACTGGAGCTGAGAAGAATGGGGGGGGGGGGGGGTGGGAGGGCGGATTTCAATGAAACCTATCGAATGTTGAAAGGCCTAGACTGTGTGGACATGTAGAGGATGTTTCTTACAGTGGAGGAGTCTAGAACCAGAGGGCACAGCCTCAGAACAGAGGGCATCCCTTTAGAACAGGGATGAGGAATAATTTCTTTCATCCAGAGGGTGGTGAATCTGTGGAATTCATTGCCACGGATGGCTGTGGAGGCCAAGTCATTGAGTACTGAATACTTAAAGCAGAGGTTGCTAAGTTCTTGATTAGGCAGGGTGAAAAAGGTTATAACTTACGGACTCAGGCCAAGCTATGGAGGGTGCAGAAATAGATAGATAGATAGATAGATAGATACTTTATTCATCCCCATGGGGAAATTCAACTTTTTTTTAACTTACTTTTTTTTAATTTATTATAAAAATTACTTTTTATTTATTTTATTTAGTCCAGAGGTTCCCAACCTTGGACCAACAACACTAAGCAAGGGTTCCATGAACCCTAGGTTGGGAAAGCCTGATTTAGAGATTTGTGACCAAGTTACCTACTAAACAGTTTGTCTTTGGGACGATTGAGGAAATTGGAGCACTCAGAGGAAACCTACGCAGAGATGGCGCGATCGTACAAACTCCGGCAGGAACCTAAACTGGATCACTGGCACTGTAATAGTGTGCTATGCTAACTGCTACGTTCCAGACACTACCTTCAATTTGTGCTCTTGTGGGGAAAGGGGTTTCCCTCCTCTGATGACCCTGTCACAGCCTTGTGACAAAGGGCTGGACTATTTAAGTTGGAGAGGCAACTTCGCCCAGAGGAAGGCTCCCCTCTGCAGGCTGTGGAGTCATAACTGCATTCAACACTGATGTTTACAACTCAGTAAATCACCTCAATCGTGACAGGGATGGATATCAACCCTGCTCCTAGCTGCACTAAGTACATCGCGCAGATAAAACGAGAGATGGTGCAGATATTATTATTTATTTATTTCATTTAGAGACTTGTGACCAATTACTTACTAAGCCCTCCGTCTTTGGAATGTGGGAGGAAACCCCTGAGGTCATGGAGAGAAGGTACAAACTCTTACAGACACCATCAGGAATTGAACCTGTGTCGCTGGTGCTCTAACAACATCATACTACCCTGCTGCCATCTTTACTCGAAGGACATCAGTCCTAGCTTCAAACTGACCTCATCCTGGGAACAACTGTGATAAATCTGTCATGCACCCTCTCAACACATTCCTCCCATAGTAAAGGTATGACAATCACAAGCAGACCCCTTACAGGGTGACATAGAGCCTTCAGGGCCCAAAGCAAACCACACATCAGCCAATTACACCCATGGGACCTGCCATTTATTGTTTAATTTATTCAGAGATTTGTGACCAATGGACTTAATAACCTGCAATTGGGGAGGAAACCAGAGCATCTGGAGAAAACCCACCCTGGTCACGTAGAGAATGTGCAAACTCCTTACAGTCAGTGGCTGAAATTGAACCCGGATTGCTGGTGCTAACCACTGTGCTATCATACCTGCTTTCCCTGAACCTCATGAGATTGAGAGGCAACTTTACAGAGGTTTCTGAGGGGCATCGAGAACTTCGAATCTACACTGCAGATAAACAACTGTTTAACCAGAGTAGGGGAGTCCAATAGGTTTCCAGCCTAGCCTGAATTAACTGGCACAACACTGATCACTAAGTGTACTGACACAATGATAGCTTTGCACTAACATAATTGCGAGAGGGGGGTGGGTGGGCGAACTGCCAATCCTCATGGACGTGAGGAAGGAAGAGGAATGGCGGGTTGAAAGCATGGATCCAGCAGAGGACGAAGTGTCGGTGAGGTCCATAGTGGGCAGTAGAGGGTGAGGCCCGGAGCTGCGGCAGAGAAAGATACAGCCCGCAGTGGGAGAAACGGTCTGTTGAATGCGAGTACCTGGGGATCCTTGGTGGGAGGCCTGGAAACAGCCTGCCAATTTCTCACTGCACCTGTGCTTACAAGTACTTGTGCATCTGACAATAAAATTGACTTTTAATTTTTAGGGTAAAATCAGCTTGCGGTATTAAAGTTGTAACAGTTATTTTAGGTTAATATCACTTTCAACACACGGCGTGCTTGCTCGTGCCTGAGCTCGAATGTTGCCAGCCACTTTCACCTATCACATTTGTGGAGCTCTGGGCAGGTCTGATTACTTGTGTGATTTGCTGCCCCCTGCCTGCTTCTCATTGCCCACTGACAGCCAAAATCGTGAAGAGAGTTTTTCTTGCAGAAAGGGCAAGAGATGCTCAAAAAAATACTGCCTTACTCGTCGTTGCCTGCTGTAAATATTTATCAATCAGTTAAGACTCTGCAAGAATCTGGCGACATCCATCATTAAGGATCCCCACCCATTTCATGCTGTTACCATCGGAAAGGGGGTACAGAAGCCTGTAAGACACACACTCAGAGATTCAGGAACATCTTCCCCTCTGCCATCTGATTTCAAAATGGACATTGAACCCAAGAACACTAGCTCGCTACTTTTTTATTTCTATTTTATTGCATTACTTATTTAACTTTTATATATATATATAAAATTGTACTGCTGCCTTAAATCAACAAATCTCACAACTTACGTCGGTGATATTAAATGATTCTGAACATGAGATAATGAGATAACAGTCCAATGATCTCAGTTTAAGATCATAAGATATAGGAGCAGAAGTAGGCCATTCGACCCATTGAATCTGCTCCACCATTCAGTCATGGGCTAATCCAATCCAATTCTTCCAGTCATCCCCACACTTCTGCCTTCTCCCCATACACTTGTTGCCCCTGGCTAACCAAGAACCTATCTATCTGTCTTAAATGCACCCAATGACTTGGCCTCCACAGCCGCTCGTGGCAACAAATTCCACAGATTACCATCCTCTGACTAAAGTAATTTCTCTGCATCTCTGTTCTAAATGGACGTCCTTCAATCCTAATTCGTGCCCTCTTGTCCTAGACTCCCTTACCATGGGAAATAACTTTGGCATATCTAATCTGTTCAGGCCTTTTAACATTCGGAATGTTTCTATAAGATCCCCCTCATTCTCCTGAACTCCAGGGAATACAGCCCAAGAGCTGCCAGACTTTCCTCATATGATAACCCTTTCATTCCTGGAATCATTCGCACTAATCTTCGCTGAATCCTCTCCAATGTCCGGATATCCTTTCTAAAATAAGGAGCCAAAACTGCACACAATTGAGTTAGTAACTGTCTATTTTATGTTCTTGTTACTTAATTATATTTGCATCTGCACAGTTTGTTGTCTTCTGCACTCTGGTTGATCTTTCATTGAACCTATTATAGTTATTGATGTTTGGACAATTTAAATGCCAGGCTGGATGGGGTAGAAAAGGCCAGGTGTCTGTTCGCTGCTCTGCTTTAGTCCTGCTGAAGGGTCTCTGTTGAGTTACAGACCCTTCCTGCACATTTTTATATCCATAAAAGGGTTCATCTTCCTTTTTCTCCCCCCTTATCCCATCAATCAATTCATCCCATCTCTTTCTGCTCCATGTTCTCTTCATCTATCACCCCACACATTCCTCCATCTGGTATCCCTCCTCACCCTCTTCCTTTCATTCCATGGTCCACTGTCCTCTCCCATTAGATTCAATCTTCTTCAGTTCTTTGCCATATTTGAAGTAGCGACTAAGAGAGACATCATTGCAAAGTAGGAACCATTTGAAAGAAAAAGTTTTGTTGGGAATAAGTTTTATTTGAGCCAATAAAAAGGTCAAAATGGAGAGGCTGATATTGGAGTGGGTCAATGATAGAGAGGGAAGGCCTTGGCTCAACAAGCTCGGGCAAGGTTCTAAGTGAATTTCTAGTGTTTATTTTCTCTCTTCCTTGGTCTATTAGCAGACAGCTAGTGTGCTAAGAATGATCCAGTGTTAGTGGCATGTTCTTTGTGTAAGATGTGGGAACTCGGGGAGACCTCTTGTCTCCCTAAAAACATCTGCACGAGGTGCCTCAAGCTGCTGACCGCGTTAAGGAACTGGAGCTGCAGCTCATACAGGAGAATGAGATGACAGATAGAAGCTCCAGGGAGGTACTCATTTCTAAGTTGCAGGAGATAGGAATCTGGATGCCTGTCAGGAGAGGCAAAGGGAAAAGACAGTGCAGAGTAGCCCTGTGCCTAGATCCCCTCGATAATAAGTAAACTGCTTTGGATACTGTTGTGGGGGGGGGGGGGGGGGGGGGGGAAGAGAAGCCTCTGTGACCTGATCTCTGGCTCTGTGACTCAATAGGGAAATGGGGAGGGACTGCAGGAGTGATAGGGGATTCCATATTAGAAGAGATCCATATTAAGAGATTCTGTGGATATGATAAAGAAACTAGGAGGGTATATTGCCTCCCAGGAACACCTTGGATCAGCTCCAAGGAATTCTAAAGGGGATGGCGAGCAGTCAGAAGTTGTGATTACATATTGGTTTCAACAACATAGGTAGGAAAAGGATGGAGGTCCTTAAGGGAGAATATAGGGTATTAGATAGAAAGCAGAAAGGAGGACCTCCAGTTTAGTAATTTCTGGATTGCAGCCTGTGCCATGCCATGCACCATTGAGGGTACAAATAGGAAGATTTAGCAGATGAATGTGTGGCTGAAGAACTAGTGCAGAGGGCAGGGTTTTAGTCTTCTGGATCATTGGAATCTCTTTTGGGGAAGTTGTGACCTGTACTTTCCAGGATGAAAGGGTTAACATATGAGGAGTGTTTGACTCTGGGCCTGTACTCACTGAAATTGAGAATGAATTTCAATGAATGATCTCAGTGAAACCTGTTGAGATAGGGAGAATGGTTTCGAGTAGCAGGAGAGTCTAGGACCACAGGGCACAGCTGCAGAATAGAGGGACATCTATTTAGAACATAGATTAGAGGATTTACCTTAGCTAGAGTAATGAATCTGTGGAATTCATTGCCACAGACAGCTGTGGAGTCCAGGTTATTCAGTATATTTAAAGCGGAGGTTGATAGGTTCTTGATTATAAGGGTGTCAATGTCGCACGGAGAAGTGATAATGTGAAAGTGATAATAAATCAGCCATGATGAAATGGCAGGGTATACTAGAAATAAATTGCCTAATTTTGCTCCTATGCCTTATGGTGTTACTCCAGATTTCCAGCTTCTGGAGTCTCATTTTCTGTTATATCCATTTAAAGCTCTACATTTCTCCATGTTGAATTTTCTTCTCAACCACACAGCTCCCTTCATACAATTTTGCCAGAGAAGATTTGGTCCACTGTGATTTGGTTAATTGGGCCATATCTATTCAAATGTATTTTGGAAGTGTATTGTACCTGCCTCAACTATTTCCTTTGGCAGCATATTGTGTCTGTGCCAACCCACCTGGATGTTGCCTTGTACAGTTCTGAAGTCCACTTTCCACTGGCTTATTTCACATGCAGATTTATGATTCCTGGCTCCAGATCTTGTCTGAAGACATTAAACAAAAAAGGTCGCATGTGAATCCAAAAGGCAACACTCTGAATGTCCCTGCGAAGTCCAACACTAGTGGGCACTTTTCAGTAGGAGAGGTAACATGAACTAGAAGGCACAATTCTAAGTGGTACAGAATGCTTGGAATATATTGCATAAATCATTGGAAGTGGCAGGTCAAGTATAGAAATCTTAGTTCATTGATTTATACCAAGGGTACTCAACTTGGGGTGTGTGGATAGATTCTGGGGGTGGGGGGAGAGGGAGGGAGGAAGAACCTATACAGCAGGGAAACGTAAGTAGTATCTTTGGCCCAACGAGTGTATCTGCCTCGATTACTACAGGCAGCAACATAGCACAGGGGTTAGCACAACGCTTTACACTACAAGCAGCCCAAGTTCAATCCTGCTGCTGCCTGTAAGGAGTTAGTACATTCTGCCCGTGATCGCCTGGGTCTCCTCCAGGTGCTCTGGTTTCCTCCCACAGTTTCAAAGACATATTGGGTGGTAGGTTAACTTGTCCTGTGATTAGGCTGGGATAAATTGGGGATTGCCGGATGGTGCAGCTCACTGGAAGGACCTATTCTGTGCTGTATCTCAATATATAAAATAAACAAACTCGTCTGGTAGCTTAATTGCAGATACCTTTAAAAAAGCAGTTAAAACAACAGGATTCAGGGCCTTATATAGGCAGTGTATGAGATCGAGGAAGGGATGACAAACTATCAAATGTGGGACATACCAAGGACTATTGCCCACTTTTAGGTGCCATGTTTCAGGGTTGATGTAAAACCTTTGGAAAAGGATGCAGAAGGGATTTGTTAGATATATTCCTGGGATTTGGAGCTTTTATTAAAGACTAGGGTGGTCAGAACAAGGGAAGTTGAAAACAGACCTCATAACTGTACCCAAGTTATTAAAGGTCCAGAGAAGATAGATGGAGAAGTTCCTATTGGTGCAGAGGTCAAGAACCATGGACTCAACGAAAAATGGTTGGCAAGCACCAGCAATGACAAGAGAAAAAATGCTTTATGTCAGAAATGGTTGGGAGGGTGGAATCACTACTTTGGGGGGGGGGGGGGGGCGGGGGAAGAAACTGAGTGGAACTGTGATGTTGAAATGTTGAAAAGGCCCCAGCCCGAAACATCAACTGTACTCTTTTTCATAGATGCTGCCTGGCCTGCAAAATTCCTCCAGCCTTTGGAATGTCATCAAAGTTTGATGCCAGACTATAAAAGAATGAAAATAGATTAGAGTCATAGAGAAATACAGCACAGAAACAAGCCCTTCAGCCCATCTAGTATATGCTTGAAACCATTTAAACTGCTACTCCCATCGACCTGCACCAGGACCATAAACGTTGAAATCAAGTTCACATAATTCAAGGGCACAGCTTAGGATGATGACGTCTAACGGTGTCTCCTTTGCTTGAATCTTCAGAAACACCCTATTTCTATCTTTAATATCTCCTTTTTTCCCCTTTTCAGTGTTCTTTGAAGACCCTGACCTGGAGTTACACACTGAGTTTGGCTCTTTGCAGAAATGGGGCCTCACGACTGGCCGCTTTTCAATAAGCAAAGATGCAGTCTAGAAGACTAGTGCACCTTCAGGGTGTCGGACCTCTGTGGCTTTAGAGGTGGGCGGATTTGAAGTCGGTGCCGGCACAAAAAACTGGTGTGCTCTGGGAGACAGAAGATTCGTATGCAGCAAGCTGGCTGCTGGCTTTTTGCCCAGAGACCTAAGGTCTTAGGCACAGAGCTCAGAAAAACGACGCAACAGACTTTTAACTCATAAATCAGTGAGTTGTTTTGTTATGTCTCCCCTCTCGTTGTGAAACAGGACACTTCTTTTTCCTTATTACGGAGAGAGCCTGTGGCAAATGAGTAGTCCTTTGGGGTACTGCAACTCTGTGTCTTTATTGATGCTTTGCTGCTCACGAGTGCTCGGTGGGGGGTAACCTATGCTTTTTTGCAGGGGGGATCAATGCTTTGGCTGCTGCTTATGCATGGGAGGGTGAGTTGGGGGGACCTTTTAACTGTCATTCATTCTTTGGGGCTTCCTCTGTTTTCATGCATGTTTGCGGAGGAAAAGAATTTCAGGATGATTATGCAGACACTTCTCTGACATTAAATTGAACCTACTGAACGTGCATCACCTGTGCTGGCAGCTCATTCCACACTCTCACAGCCCTCTGAGTGAAGAAGTTTCCCCTTAAACCATTCACCATGACCTCTGGTGTAGTCCCACCCAACCTCAGTAGAAAAAGCCTGCTTGGATTTACTCCATCTATACCCTTCAATTTTGTATACCTCCATCTCCTCTTAGCCTTCTACATTCTAAGGAATACATCCCTAATCTATTCAATCTTTCCTTATAACTCAGGTCCTCCAGACCCAGCAAGGAAATGAACTTAAAAGGAAAATTTTAAGGTCAGGTATAGAGACAAAAATGGAAAGAGGAATGCAGTTTAGTGCAAAGATAACCAAAATCAGTTTCTGATGGTAGCACTATTAATGAATACACAAGAGACTAGAACTGATTGTGCTCAAAAGCCTTAAGTTGATAACTTCATTTACAGAGTCTGGCTCTTTATTTACAAAGGTATTGATCTGCATCCTATCAGCATACTTAACATTGATTTCAATTACTTTACTGCAACATTAAACCGGTGTCCTTTTGAAAGTGTGTCTGAAAACAATTTCAATTTTAATATTTTTCTCCACTTAGAGGAGATAAAATAAATTACAATTAGCAACCAGTTTTGCAAACAGGATTTCTGCATTGCTGCCCTGATCTGTTCCAAAAACACCATCACTCTCGCTTGGCTTGGAAGTGCATAGGGAGATCTGGTTTCTGGCTGGGAAGAAGCTGGCTGGGAAATGTCAGGGACTGAAAATCCTGACCACTGTCCGTTACTCCAATCTGGGTGTCAATATGTACAGGAGAACAGCAGGGGGCAGTCTTGATAACGAGTTAGGTCCCACTCCAGAAACATGTGCAGGTAATTACTGAATGCACTGCACTGTCAGAGGGAACATTCTGTTGATCTAGGCTCTATAGGGTCAGGGGAATAAGAGCCTAAGATTAGCTTTAATTGCCACATGTCTATCGAAACGTACAGTGAAATGCTTCACTGGGCCAACGGCCAACACAGTCCGAAGGTGTGCCGGGGGGCTGCTTGCAAGTGTCACTATACTAACAGCATCAACAGCATGCCCAACTTACTAACCCTAATCTGTACATCTTTAGAATATGGGAGGAAACAGGAGCACTTAGAAGAAACCACATGGTCACAGGCAGAATGTAGAAACTCCTTACAGGACAGCAGCCAGGAATTGTGCCCAGGTCAGCTGGCACTGTAATGTCACCATGTCGCCATCTGAACTATTTGGAAATAATCTGATTCTTTCTCATCAATCAACATCACTAAACACTGATGTGGTCTTACAGGCTCTCAGTATGCACAAGTTAGTTATCACAATTCTCACACACCCTCCACCACCCCACCCCTCCCAAACTAATCACAAAGAGCACACGCGAAACATCGTTCAACATTTTAATGGAATATACAAACACAAGGATGCAATCTTTTTATATACACAAACAACAAGCCATTCTCTTTCACTGAGTTCTGATTCTCACTGAAGGTGATCATTAGACTGAAACTTCCATGTATGGGGTACAAGTTCTCCAAACTGCCCAGTCTTCAATGCACAAAAACAGACTTTGAAAAGTCCACAGATTGCTTGCACCAGATTGTATAAAAAAAATGAACAGAAGTTTGAATATTGTACAACATTGTCAAATACAAATGCAAGTAAGAATCTAAAAAAAACCACAAGATTATATTACATAACTCTGCATCTTTGGAAGATTGGCTCCAGAAAAGATCCTTTTATTGAACTGATGTAGAGTGACAGCCCAGCTTTCTGTACAAAGCCAGATGTACCAGGGATGGCATGTTATTTTTCTGGTAGAATCTCCCACTTTGTCCTTCCTGGTGATCTCATTGTCACTGACGGCCACAAGGGCTTTCTATGTACAGTTTGTGCAGGAATGGAGGTACAATAATTAGACTGCTCTGTCCAACTCCCCTACTGCGGTGCCGATTTTCTGATCCTTGTTGCCCTCTGTGCAGTCTGGCGAGGAGGTTGATCGGTTATCTGCTGCACCACTATAGTAAGACTTTCAGCAAAGTAAGCTCTGGTTAACCGGCAAAAGTTTCAATGCAATTTAGTTCTGTACAAAGTTTGAGGAAACAACACATCACCCTTCCCTAATGAGCTTGTGGGTTGCACAGACTAACTGTTATGTAGGTTAAGACACAGCAGGAAAAACTTCCCATTCTGGGCTAACTGGAAACCAAGTAGCCATAGCTGACTGCCAACCTGGGCTTTGACACAAATGCTGTTGAAAGACTTTGGAGCTGGTTTTGTGTGCCCATGATATAGTTCACATACACGAAAAATGACCATTATAGAATAATGAGGGAGCACAACTCAAAGTGTGCAGTGCTGTTGCACCCGTGAGGCCCTCTGGTGGTCGAGGTCGACCATGGATGTTGCATCCCAGCTGTCTATGTGATACACAAGCCAGGTCAGTACGACATGGAGAGCAAGCTGCTGAGATTAGTGTCTTCAGGGTAGGAGGAAGAAAAGTGTTTCTTCTTTCCTGCCAAATTGCTTTTCAAAACTCCCTTTCGCTTAGGAATGGAAATCGCACTCATTCTCCATTGGTGTCAAGCACTCAGTTGTGTGTTTTCGCAAACAAAAATCCCAACTGTTAAATGCATTGTCCACAACAGGATAAAAAATTCACATGCAGCACATGAGACAGTTAAAACTTTTCTTATATAATCAAGTGCTGGGAAATGATAACCTTGTTTTTGCCCATTATGGAACTCATCCAAAACCAGGGCACATACAAATAAAACTGGGTGTTTACAACAGAACCATGATTAAAAATGTCTTTAATGCTTCTATCCGAGGATACAACCAAATCATTCAGGAACTTTATTTGGTTTACTCTACACTGACTTTCCCCACTACCCAAAAGAAGGATTTCCACTAGATGAATAACCATCAATAGTAAAAACCCACTAAAATGGTTTACAGATTACTTCTGGGACCTCATTGCTGCAGGTGCCAGTGGAAACAACTGTGGCATTGCTAATTGGTTTAAAACAAACCTGTACAAAAAAAAAGTTAAATGCAGAAAGATATCAATTACCAAGGGATGAAATCACAGGTTGTGAAATCACACAGCTTTCCGGTGATATTCTGGTGGTGCCACTTCATAATCACTTGAACTGAAGAGACTTGAGGCGTTTTTCACCAAGTACCTGAAAGTGAAGAAATTATGGAGTTATGAATAGCAATTCAGTTAGCAGGATGGGTTATAAGTGTCTCAATTTGCCTGTTCAAAGTATAGGTGGGAGTGGGGAGCTGTCAGAAGTAGGTTTTTTTAAAAATCAAGAGTGGTAGGTGCACAGAATGGGTTGCCAGGAATTCTGGTAGAGGCAGATACATTAGGGACATTTGAGAAACTCTTAAATAGGCACATGGACAATAGATAAATGGAGAGCTCTGTGGGAGGGAACTGTTACATTGATTTGAGTATAGTTTAAAAGATTGGCACAACACTGTGCTGTAATGTTCTATGTTTCTTTGGGACCTCAACCTCTCACAAAAAGGAGACAATGCTAAATTTGTAAGAGTCTGGTTGAACTTCAGATAGGCACTGAAAGACTCAGAGTGAGGCAAATTATAGTTTCCTGTCAAACAGCCAGTACAAGCACACGTAAATTTTTTTTAACCATTAGTTTCATTTGTTTCACATCAAAACATACCATTGACATGCATATGTGACAAATAAGGCTAATCTTTAAAAAAAAATGCTGTCCTTCTGAGCCATTTTATCCTCAGAGTGACAGGGAACAGGAACAGGCCTTTCGGCCAGCATCTAATGCAGAGGAGTAAATAGTCAATGTTTCCGACTGACACCTTTCACCAGGACCATTTATTCTCTCCACAGATGCTGCCTGACCTGCTGAGTTTCTTTAGCATTTTGTGCTGGAACATGTCATCTTCTCATTACTACTTTCAGGGTTGTGGTACAGGGGGCTCAAACCCACACAACGATCCAGGAACTGCTTCTTCCCCTCTGCCATCAAATAAACAGACTGTGAACACTACCTTGTCAGTGATAATAAATCTGTTCTGATCCTGAATTGATAAAAACTGTCCAAGCAGAAATTGTCTCTCTCCAGCTGACTCGAGTATTTTCCCAGCACTTCTTTCTCGAAGTTACCAAGATTTTCTCCCGTTTTCACTGGCGTGCACTCGTCTTTAAGAATGAAATTTCACACAGCATCCTACTTCTGTGACGCAAACCATTCAGAGCCCAAGAGTATTCGCTGCACTGTCCAGCATATTTTTAATGGCTTTGAGTATTTAGAAGTTCTACTTACTTCAAGAAATCATGCAAGTAATTTAGCAGCAAGGCCAAGCTCTTCTCATCCAAAGGTGTGTAGGCAAGCATTGCCCCTATTCGCACTGTAGGAGAGAAGATATACTTTAATAAGAAAGTAGTGTTAATATTCTTCACAGAACAGAAACAGGTTGATCAAACAACTGGCAATACAGTAAAGATCTTTACTCATGTATGTGAAGGATGTAAGAAATAAAGTTAATTCAATTGAGCACACCTACACAGAGCCCTGTCACTAGAAATCAGCATCCAGCATCAAGGACCTCCACCATCCAGGCCATGCTCTCTTCTTACTGATGTCATCAGGGAGGTACAAGAGCCTCTGGTCCCAAACCACAGTTCAGAAACAGTTATATCGCTCAATGATCAGGCTCTTGAACCAAAGGGGATAACTTCACTCACTTCACACAACCCCTTCACTGAACTGTTCCCACAACCTATGAACTCACTTTCAAGGACTTTTCATCTGATGTTCCTAATACTATTTATTTTCTATTTGCACAATTTGTTGTCTTTCGCACATTGTTTGTTTGTCCATCATTGTTGTGTATAGTTTTTCATTGACTCTATCGGTTCTTTGTATCTACTGTGGATGTCCACAAGAAAGTGAATTACAGGGTTGTATATGGTGACATACATGTACTTTGATAATAAACTTACTTTGAACTAACCACTTCAGTTTAGCCATACCATGACCACTTTAAATCAGTGACCTAAAATAGACTTTGCTTTTTTTTTGTTCTACTTGTGTTCCTGTAAAAATTGGGTATAATTTATATTCACGCTGCTTATATGACACTATGCACCTGTGATGCTGCTGCAAGAATTTCATCGCACCTGTGCACACCTGTACTCGGCAATAAATGGAGTTCGGCAATTTCCTTCCACATTCCAAAGACACGCAGTTAGTTGGTTAATAGATCATAGGGGTGTAATTGTGTGGTGTGAGCTTGGTGGGCTGGAAGGTCTGGTTAGACTATGCTGTATCTACAAATAAATAAAATAGATAATCTCAACTTTAGACTTTATATCAACCCAGTTGACCCATGCTCAACATAGTTGTCCTCAAAGTCTCCAATCTCTCTATATATTTATTTGTGTTAATCAAACTCCCTCCCTTTCCACATTCCCAGCTAAGAAACCTTCTCTATCTGTACCGGATTTATTAGTGGCCACAGATTTACAATTCCTGCTGCCTGAAGTGCCTCTGCATCCACCCAATCAAATCCTTTTGCAATATGAAAGAGGTCAGGTCAGCCCTCAGTTTGAGAGTGATCTCAACTTCCCTGATAAATAAAGCTGCTATTATCTCCACACACTAAAGCAACAGTACAACAGAGATATTTTCGTGTGGAACATATAAAAACACAAACTGCTATGAGCATGTCGGCTTGACCAGATAAATAAAATTTAAGTTCTCTAAAATACCCTAGCACAGAACCTACTGGAATAATGTCCAAAAACAGGGAAAAAAATTAAAGATCAAATTAATTTGTTATATGTGCATTGAGCAATATAGTTAAATACTTCATCTGCGCCAACAACCAACAGTCCAAGGATGTGCTTGAGGCAGCCCATAAGAGTCTCCGTGCTTCTCATGCCAAAGTAGCATGCCCACAATTCACTAACCCTAATCCACGTCTTTGGAATGTGGGAGGAAATCAGAGTTGCTACTCGTTTCTCTTTTTACATCAAATTTCTTGCACTGATGCTAGTTTCTGCGTTGCCTGTGCTTGTTGTGCAACTTCAGCCCATCTCGTCAATGCCAAACCATTAATCTACCTTGTTCCATCCACCTGCATCCAGACCATAGCTCTCCATACCCTTCTCATCCATGTAGCTATCCAAATTTCTCTTAAATTTTGGTAAGATGGTGGTAAGATCAATGGTACACTTCTTTTTAGAAATGTGTTTTTTATGATCGTAAGACAGTGCTGGACTCTAAGAACAGCGGGTACAGCAGGTCTACTGCATCAGTGATCTGTTTATTGTTCAGGGCAGTGGGCGCTCAGCCGGGAGAAGGAGAAGCTAGTGGGAGGGCCAGAGAAGGTTCGAAGGTGCTGACATGGGTTGCTGCCTGCTACTGTTATGCACCTTGGCCTCACAGAAATGCTGTCTCATTCAACTATATCCATGTATGGTTTGAATGATAGTTAAACTTAATTTGATTTGATAAATATTGAAATCGAACCCACACCCACCACTTGCACTGGCAACTTGTTCCATACTCTCATCACTGAGTGAAGACTCCCCTCATATTCAAACATTTTGCCTTTCACCCTTAACCTGTGACCTCTAGTTTAGTCTCACCCAACTTCAGTGGCAAGAGCCTGCTTGCATTTATCCAATCTACAAGGTCATGGCTCTTTATTGTTAAGCTGGTGTTAGTAAAACTAAAGTTGGTTAAATTTTAGGCTTGGCGGCTATAACTCTTTAATTCAGCAGACAGGAATGGCTCCTAAAACAATGAGAGGATCAAGGAGCTCCTAGCTGTTTCACTTTTCAAAGACAGAGTGGTCTTGGTTTACATTACGGTTTCATAATGGTGACTGCTTACAAGTAGCAATTTATTCACTGTCAGTCATTTTTATATAATATTTCATTATGTAGTAACAGATTTTGATGTTTATCAATGGGTCTTATTGCTCTCAAATCATCATGGGGAAGACTTATTTTATTAAGTTTAAAAGCATGTTATCAATTTTTTTTAAAAGTTATTCAGTGGAAGCCCTGCCCTTACTACTTTTTGTGGATAAGGACTTGGTGTAGTTGAGGTTCAAAAGCTCCAGCAGTTTAGCAAACTGGCATGGGCGGAGCCAGAGTGGTTAACAGTATAAAGGGTAAGTTGCTTGAAGTTCTCGGGCATCAACATCTCTGAAGATATATCCTGAGCCCAACACATTGATGCAATTACGAAGAAGGCTATTGTTTTATTAGGAGTTTAAGTTTGCATGTCAACAAAGACTCTAGCAAATGTCTACAGATGTACCACACAGAGCATTCTGACTGGCTGTATCAACAGCTGGTATGGAGGCACCAACCTCCCCACCATCAGACATCTTCAAACAGTGGTGCCTCAAGAAGATGGCATCCATCATTGGCCCCTCACCACCGAGGACATACCCTCTTTTCATTATCACCATCAGGGAGGAGGTACGTGTGCCTTAAAACACACCACTCAAACTGTTAGGAACAGCTTCTTTCAATCCACTATCAGATTGCTGAATGGTCCATGAACTCACTACTTTGCTCTTCTTGCACTTTATTTTTTAAAAAATTTCTTATTGTAACTAAAGAGTAATTTTTATGTATTGCACTCTACTGCAGCCACAAAACAACAGATTTCATGACAAGTCAGTAATATTAAACCTGATTCTAAAAGGCTAATTTACTGAAAGAGAAGACAACACTTAAGTGTTGTATGGGAAGCTCCAGCTTTTAATTTATGCCTGGATACCAAAGAGAGGATCAGCAATGGTAGCCATTTTTAATTGATCACAAGATGATAAAGTGCTGCTGCAATCTACCTAATGCACCCCACAATACCGTCAAGCAGGCAGGTTCAATAAATTTGAATCCGCAAGGATAAGTGAAAGGTGACCAGAACGGTGAGACTCAAGAGCTTGTTCTTCAAGGCAGATAAGTTGTTTGTATACGTGGATGGTGCTGAAGGCAACTCCGTGATTTGTTGATGAATACCTAAAAGTTGCACCACCTATCAGAACCCAGGGCAATTTGAAACTACACTTCACGTTCAGAATCTTACACCAACATGCTCTTCCGGCTCAGTTTTTAAAATCTAAGTCTTATGGTCTTAAGAAGCTACCAGTGAACCAGCCAATTCATGATCTTTGTAGAAAATGTCTTTTTATTTAACAAAAAATATTAAGGTAATTGGGTATTAAGCATGCCAGAGGTAAGTTCTTTACACAGAGAGTGGTAGGTGCGTGGAACGTCTTGCCAGAGGTGGTGGTAAAGGCAGGAAAGTCGAGCATTTAAAAAAACTTAGATAGGCCCATCGATGATATAAAAATGGAGGGTTATGTAGGAGAGAAGGGTTAGATTGACCTTAAAGTAGGTTAAAAGGTCAGCACAACATTGTGGGCTTAAAGGCCTGTACTGTGCTGTAATGTTCTATGAAATTCTCATTCTTCTGCCCCTTTCCATCATACACCGACAATTTGCAATAAGGCTTCAGTTCTCAACAAATCCTTAGCACAATTTTTAATTAAGCTGCTTATTCAGTCACGAAATTTAATTATAGAATGTCTAGCTTCTGAGTCATTTCTTCAAAGGCCCAAATTGTTTTACATTATTAAAAAGGTTGCTTACATATTAAACCATTAATTACAGATATCAGTTATGCACTGTTAGTTTCATTACTGGAAATGCACCAGATGTCAAGTAAAGAAACCAGTTATTAGGAGGAAAGATAAGAGGTACTGGCATTGAGAGCAAGGTAATGAAAGCAGTCGTTCACCTCCCACACCTCTTTATTCTGGCTATTTATTCTGGGTTTATTTTGGGAAACCCAATTTCCCTCGGGATCAATAAAGTATGTCCGTCTGTTCTTCCCCCTTCCTTTCCAGTACTAATGAAGGATCTCGGCCCAAAACGTCAACTGCTGGTTCTGCCTGACCTGCTGAGTTCCTCCAGCAGTCTACATGTGTTGGAAAACAGCCATGATGGAATGGTGGAGTAGACCTGATGGGCCAAATGGACTAATTCTGTTCTTCTGTCTAATGGTAATATATAACCATTACTATATCACTGAGTTGTTGGGAAATTTTATTCTCACAATGACTTTAATCTTTGTCAGTCTTGGTTTATGTAGTTTCTCGTAAATTTAATTTTCTTCTATTTTCCTGTAAATACCTGCAGGAAAATGAATCTCAAGGTAGTATATGGTAACATGTATGTACTTTGATAATAAATTTCACTTTGACTTTGAAAAAACATTAACTGAAGATTGCGAAAATGAGCACAGCAAATGAACCATATAAATTGAAGTCATTTCTCAGAAATTCTTTCCCTAGATCATGACAGAATGAGACTAGGCTGTGTTTGGAATGCTAATCATCAAATGAGGAGTGATAGCAAGGGGCAGCAATCATCTGCAACATAAACATCACCTTCTGCAGAGTGGAGGAAGGCAGTGAAGATAGCAAAACCAATTCAGAAATTTAATAGAACTTGCCAAACAAACGAAGGAGATGTGGAGCTCCATAGATCTGTGCCATAGATGCATCAGGATGATCAGCCAGGATCTCTGCATATTGTGGCCGCTCAAACTTGTACAGCAGTTGGGTCCCCAACATCACGTTGAAGTATTCTTTTATTCCTGCAACTACTTCATTTACAGCATATTCCCTAAAAATGAAAAACCAGAACTGTTAAGTTCAAGTTTGTCATTCAAACACACACACATATATTATACACATACATATATACATACACACAGCTAAATAAAACATCATTCTTCTGGGACCAAGGTGTAAAACACAGTACATATAGTCGGACAGCACATACAGTCACAAAATAATATTAACAAAATTTCCTGGGTGGTATGGCCTGAAGATTGACAGATTGTTATAAAGTATGAGGTGCCTGTTAATGTAAGACAGAATAATGCTCCTGACACTATTATAATAAAACAAGCAGCTGTATAAATATGTGAAACAGCTGCAATAAAAGATAAAAAGTGACCAGTGCAGGATGAGAGTGTGTCTGTGAGTGGGGAGTGGAGGTGGCAGAACGTTCAAACACGGTGTACATGTGCTGGGTGCAGAAGGGTGTTTTAAGAAGCCGTTACCCAGCCTGACAGTTCTGATACCTTCTGCCTGCTGGCATGAGGTCAGAGAGATTGTGAGAAGAGTCATTGACAATTAAATCATATTCACGTTTTAATCAGTGTAAAATGAGGGGCTGTGTAGAAAACTCAAGAGGCATATATGGAGGTGAATGTGTGGTCTGTTTCTCCAAGGTTGGGGAAATCAACATCTAGTTCTTCCCCCTTCCTTGGTGACAGGATTGGAACTCCTAGGACCGTACATCCCACACAACCCCTCATGGTCCTAGAACACATTATACAAAATCAGGAAAGTTCCTCAAAGTCTCTCCTTTCTGAGGCGGCTGAAGAGAGCTGGACGACGCACACCCATCTGCACATCGTTCCACAGTTGTGTGGTGGAGAACATCCTAATAAGTGCATCACAGCAAGGTATGGAAATTGCTTTGCAGCGGACAGCAAGTCTCTACAACAAGAGTCAAAACTGACCAATGCATCACCAGCGCCAGCCTACCCAAAATCAAGAACATTTTCAGAAAGGTACTGGAAAAGGGCAAGCAACTTCATGAAGGATCCACACACCCTGCTCACAAACTGTTAGTCCCTCTTTCATCAGGGAGTCTATGGAAAACCCATGTCAGAACCAGGAGACTCAAAAAAGGTTATTTTCCCCAAGCCAAAGGCTAATCAACTAACACACCTCACCATACTACCCCCCCACCCCCAACTTTATAGTTTCCTGTCAGTCATATTATGTTCAGACACTCCTGTGCCTCGAGTCACTTTATGAATCTATAATGAGTCTATGTATACAAGTTAGAATTCATATTTATAATTATTATTTTTTAAACTATTTTTGATTTTTGTTGTGCTGTATCAGATCTAGAGTAACAATTATTCGCTATACTTGTATACCGGAAATGAAATTAAACAGTATTGAATCTTAACAGGAATCCAAGGCAACATTTTCTCCCAGAGGGTGGTCAATATATGGAATGAGCTGCCAGAGGAAGTGGGCATGCTACGTTGATGCCAAAATGTGTGGTGACACTTGCAGGTTGTTCGCAGCACATCCTTTGGCATGCTTTGGTTGGTTGTTAGCGCAAACAATGCACTTCATTGTATGTTTTGATGTATCTGTGATAAATAAATGAATCCAGATCTGATTGCGACAGGTACTTTAACATTCAAAAAAGATGCTTGGGTAGGTACACAGAAAGGAAAGGTTTAGAATTCAGAGACCCCCTTGCTCAATGGTATTGATCCATGGCATATAAAGGTTGGGAAACTCCAGGTTTAGAGGGAAATGGGCCAAACAAACCCAAAAAGACTGACATAGATGGGACTTTGATCAGCACGGATCAGTCTGTTCCCGTGCTATACGGCTCTAAATCAGTTTATGACAAAGGGAACATAAGATAACAAAACAACCCCAAAATCGAGATATTTGACAATGTAGATGTGCAGATGGTGTTTTCCCATATGGGGAGCTTTTCTAGACTGGGTGGGGGAATTGTGTTTTTTTAAAAATTGTGCACCCATTACATATACAGCAGAAAAAATTTGTTCTCAGAGGGTTTATGAATCTTTGAATTCACCATCCCAGGAAACTGTTGGATTCAAGCTGGAGACTGAAAAAAAATAATTCAAACTAAAAAGGGGCCAAGGGTTATATGAAAGTGGTGCTCGAGACCAAGACTGAATTAGCATGATCTGATTGAAAGGCGGAACAAGTAGGAAGGGCTAATTGACTCAATCTTCTTCTTACGTTCTTACGTCAGAAGTAACTCGATTTATACTTGGCCATATTATTCACCAATAGCTCCCAAATAGAATTCATCAGAATATTGAAGGAAAATGAATCCAGCTGTAGATTACATCAAAGTAAACGAACCCTGAACTCAGACAATTTCAGAATTCAGCAAAAGATGAACAACGCACTGATTAGGGAAGGAAATCAGGAGAATGGGAAAGGAAGAAACAAAGACAATGTAGTAACGTTAGTCCGAACTGACTGAATTAAAGCAATATTAGAAAGTAAGGAAATGGCAGAGGAATTAAACAAGTGTTGTGTGGGTTTTGGAGTACACAAAATCCTCTGTACATTCTTGAAGGATCGCAGGAAGTGATCTTACACAAATGTATTAAGACCTTGATAGGGTCGTAGCAAAGCCAGAGACCTCAATAAAAAGGGAATTAGGAATTCAGATCAGATAAGAATTTTCTTCACACAGAAGGCAGGGAATTTTTAGCATTATCTACTTAAGATTGCTGCTAAGTACATTCAATGGTTGGCAGAGAGAATGGAAGAAAGCACAAAAAAAAGTTAAAACCAAAAGATATGAGGTTAGTCAGTAAAGTAGCTCCGAAGTAAAGCTCCATGTTAAAATTAAAGAGATACACTTTTTCATGTGACATCAACAGAATGACTTTGAAAGTCTGACAGTGTATGTTGTAATCACATCCACACTTTTAGTTTAGCTCTGATGAAAACTGATCAAAATAAAATGTTATGATTTTTCACTCTCCAGATGCTTCAAGTGCTCCTAGCACAGTTTGCTTTCAATAATAAGAAACAAAAATAACACTCTGTTCCTTTTGCTTTCAAGTAAAATCACTCTCCCAAGCTGATAAAATCTAAAACAGATTCACAGTGGTAAACACAAGAGGCTCTGCAGATGGTGGAAATCTTGTGAAATGTTACATCAGGCAGCATCGATTCAGTGGAAAAAACAGTCAATGTTGAAGGATCTTAGACCAAAACATTAACTGTTTATACCGCTCCAGAGATACTGCTTTACCTACTGAGTTCTTCCACTATTATGAGTTTTCACAGAATGGTCACTGGATGTCGATCAATGGGCCAGTCATTTTTGAACACCTTTAGATGCCAGAGGGCATTTTCAAACTTCAAGAACGCTATTCTAATCATTGCAACTGAAACCAGGAGAAAGGGACCTCCATAGGAAGACCAAATAGTCATCAACAATCTGTTTCACTGGTGCTCCTATCCAAGTCTCAGCAAAAGATTCCAGTGAAAATTCCAGCGTTAGTTTTTTGCACTGTTTCTAGGCAAAATTATATAAGATTGCAAAGAAAAACTCACTTGTTATTATCAGTGTTCCCTCGTGACTTTTTGTAGTTGGCATACTCTTCCAGAACAGTGTCAACATTCTTTTTAGCAGGCAAGTGAAACAGCTTTAAAAGGAATGATTTCTAGTTAGACAGACAGCCATATTGCAAATACATGAATGCTGATTCATATCAACCAACAATACTCACTCAATAACTAAACATAACAAGCTATCAATTCCACCTAATAATTATATTCTGAATTCCAATCATAGAAACAAATTTGTGGTCTACTGATCCAATTGATTATTTATACTACTATTACAATAAGTACTTTTCCTCAATGTAAAATAAGTGCAGGAACAATTTTGAAAACATAATACATTTTTCAACTTATTGGAAAACTTGCGGCATATGTTTTACAAACTTACCTAAGCAGAAAGTCTACTGTGAAGGAATAGCAACCAACATGTTGCATATTTCTATAATCTTGCAAGGGAAACCTGTCTCTACATTAGAAATGCACAGGAAAGAAATAGCCCAATAAGGCTCAGTTCTTCTGTGCAGACTGTGTTACCTATCTACACTAATCACACTTGTCCACAATAGGCTCTGCAGTCTTTGCACTCAAGCCTTATAGAGGATCAAATCTGAAAAGCATTAGTTTGAACCAGATTACAATAAGTAAGGCATACATGCTAAATAGAAACAATATCAGCCTTAAAGCTTCCACATATATCCTTTTCCTTTAGAATTATACACTCCAGTTATGATGCACTGAACGCACATTCAAAAAGGCTGAATATCATTACCCTTCAACCATCAGGTTCTTGGACAAGAACATAACTTCACTTGCCCCATCAAACTGTCCCCACAATGGATCCAGATTGTGCAGGTTATTGTTTATTTATAATTATTATTACTTTATTTTCTTTTTTCATTTTGTATTTGCAGTTTGTTGCTTTGTAGTTTTACAATTTCTTTCAACTACTCCCTGCAGTAACCTGCCTTACTCTATCAGGCTAATTAAAGCCAACAGTTTCAATAATAACCTGTTTTTGACGAGTGATCAAGTCCCAATCATCTACAAGCCATGGTTTCAGTTCCTCTGGAATTTTGACCTTTACTTCGACCCTGTTCATGAATGTCTCCTCCTGTAGAAATCAAGAAAATAGCAAGTTTAAGGATCCCCCTCAGATGGAGATTTCAGTTGACCATATTGCTGTACGCTTTCACAATCACTGCATGTCAAAAATGGATTTCTATAATCATCGCCATTATTCATTACTACCATTAACAGGCAAATATTCCCAATCATACCCTGATCTGGCATGGACAGCCCCACTCACAACTCTGACCTGATTTAACAACCTACAGACTCACTTTCAAAGACTCTTTACAACTCACATTCTTGGTATTTTAAAAAATTTGTACAATGGCTGTTTGTCTGTCTTTATGATTACTTTTTTGTAAATTCCATTGTATTTCTTTATTTTATTATAAATGCCTGCAAGCAAATAAATCTCAATGTAGTATATGGTGACATATGTGTACTTTGATAATAAATTTTACTGATTTGACTAAAGATACGGTGGCATGTAAAAGTTTGGGTACCCTGCATGGTCAGTACTTAGTAACACCCCCTTTGGCAAATATCACAGCTTGTAAACGCTTTCTGTAGCCAGCTAAGAGTTTTTCAATTCTTGTTTGGGGGATTTTCACCCATTCTTCCTTACAAAAGGCTTCTAGTTCTGTGAGGTTCTTGGGCCGTCTTGCATGCACTGCTCTTTTGAGGTCTATCCACAGATTTTCAATGATGTTTAGGTCGGGGGACTGTGAGGGCCATGGCAAAACCTTCAACTTGTGCCTCTTGAGGTAGTCCATTGTGCATTTTGAGGTGTATTTAGGATTGTTATTGTTTTAGAAGCCATCCTCTTTTCATCTTCAGCTATTTTACAGACGGTGTGATGTTTGCTTCCAGCATTTGCTGGTATTTAATTGAATTCATTCTTCCTTCCACCAGTGAAATGTTCCCCATGCCACTGGCTGCAGCACAAACCCAAAGCATAATCGATCCACCCCCATGATTAACAGTTGGAGAGGTGTTCTTTTTATGAAATTCTGCACCCTTTTTTCTCCAAACATACCTTTGCTCATCACGGCCAAAAAATTCTATTTTAACTTTATCAGTCCACAGGACTTGTTTCCAAAATGCAGCAGGCTTGTTTAGATGTTCCTTTGCAAACTTCTGACACTGAATTTTGTGGTGGGAACTCAAGAAAGGTGCACCACTACTCCAGAAGGTCTTCTGCAGTCAAATGGGGGTTTTGATTTGCCTTTCCAGCAATCCTACCAGCAGTTCTCTTGGAAAGTTTTCTTGGTCTTCCAGACCTCAACTTGACCTCCACCGTTCCTGTTAACTGCCATTTCTTAATTACATTACAAACTGAGGAAACGGCTAACTGAAAATGCTTTGCTATCTAGCATTCTCCTGCTTTGTGGGCATCATTTATTTTAATTTTCCAGAGTGTTAGGCAGCTGCTTAGACGAGCCCATGGCTGCTGATTGTTGAGACAAGGTTTGAGGAGTCAGGGTATTTATAAAGCTTTGAAATTTGCATCACCTGGCCTTTCCTAATGATGACTGTGAACAAACCATAGCCCTAACAAGCTAATTAAGGTCTGAGTCCTTGGTAAAAGTTATCTGAGAGCTCAAATTTCTTGGGGTGCCCAAACTTTTGCATGGTGCTCCTTTCCTTTTTTTCCACTCTAAAATTGTACAAAACAAAAATAATACACTAATCTTGCTTAAAATGTTGAAAAGAATGTTCCATCTTCAACTTTATGACTTTTGGAGATCAGTTCATCTTCTACTCACTTAACTTTTCACAGTAACAGAAATTTTGAGCAGGGGTGCCCAAACTTTTGCATGCCACTATACACAGTTATCAAGTACTTCTTATGAGACTGAAGGAATGCTACAACTGTACAAAGATCTGGTTAGACACGACCTTGCATTATTTTATCCAATTGTAGGTACTACCACATAAGGAAGGTGCACAGGGATCATTAGCAAAATAAATCTGGAAATGATGAAATTATGAAGCCTGACGATCATTCCTCCTTATACTTGGAGCTTAATATCCAAGGCTGACAAGGAAGTATATTTTTTACAAGGTCATGGTGGCAAACTAAAAATCTCTCTCCCAGAGAGCTATTGAGTTAGGGTAATCAACGAAAAAACTCAAAACTAACAATTTCCCAGCAAGGGATCATGTATTACCAGCCAGGATGGTGTTACTTGGCTGATGAAAAGTATTAGATTTATGCCACACGTACTGCTAAGATATTGTTTTGGCGCATGGTGGCGTGGTTAAGGCATTGGTCTAGTGATCTGAAGGTCACTGTTTCGAGCCTCAGCTATGGCACCGTGTTATGTCCTTGAGCAAGGCACTTAACCATACATTGCTCTGCGACGACACCGGTGCCAAGCTGCATCGGCCCTTGCCCTTCCCTTGGACAACATCAGTGGCGTGGAGAGGGGAGAATTGAAGCACGGGCAACTGCCGGTCTCCCATACAACCCTGGAAACTTTCCAAGGCGCAAATCCATGGTCTCTTGAGACTAATGGATGCCTATTAACTGCTAAGATAAAAGCTATCCTTGCTGTACACTTTCCCTGTTTTTGGGGTTCTATTGAAAAAAAAGAGCATGTTAAACACTTGAATTGATCAAAATCCCTGAATGAGGGGGGGAGGGGAGAAAAATCACACCCCATCTTTCTCTTGCCCAAGTGCACCTGTTTTCAACTGTCTTTGGACGGTGATCTTGAGTCGAAAACATCTATGGTTATTCAGCTGAGCTGAGAGATTCAAATGGTAACATGGACTTCAGAGGACCAATTACTGCTCCAGTTGAGCTAAGCTATCTTACAAGAGACAAAATGAATGGAGAACTTCCAGCTCTTCAAGAATTAGCATCTTGATATATCAGAAGCTCAATGTGACACAGCTCTTCAAGGGAGGGAACTGGAGCCAACTGACTGCAGAAATAACCAACATTAAAATGCAACACTTTGAATGTATGTGTGCAAGTCTTCAAATGTATAAACTTGTAGTATATTTACTACTGAAAATACAACATATTACATATAGCACTCACCAGGTAATATTGATATGCATCAGTATACATCTAGGTAACTGTATGAAAACATACTACATATCCGATTCTGCTGGGCAAAATTGATATGTATTGTTTATTTATACATCTAGGCAAACAACATAAGATTCCAAGATTTGAGGTCAAATA
Source organism: Hemitrygon akajei (assembly GCF_048418815.1). NCBI lineage: Eukaryota > Metazoa > Chordata > Chondrichthyes > Myliobatiformes > Dasyatidae > Hemitrygon > Hemitrygon akajei. The sequence continues at coordinate 40,459,708 of NC_133153.1, forward strand.
CTAGTAAGTAGTTATATTTAATTCTGGTGCTGCTACTGGATGTTTGGCATACACTAAGTCAGCATGTCACATTCCAATAAAGTACATACACTTTCCATTGTGGGGTCCACTCTTGCCCTTTTCTTCCTGGGTGGTTGTGGAGTTTCACTGGTGCCACTTCCATCACCAGCTGTGGGGGCTAAAGAACAAGTGAAACAGCATACTTACTATTACCAAACAACATCATGTTCCAATACCAAGAGAGCCACCATTCTCTCTGAAGTTTACCACTACATATCTGTACAGTTTGTAGGCATGACTGTCAAAGATGGAGGCCAAAATATCCTTTCTGTATTGGCTGGTTGGTTCCTTAAGAATGTAACAGCAGGTGGTGGTAATGAGGACAAGTTCTTATTAAATGCTCCCAATGACATGCATCATGAATAACCTCTGACAACCAAGTCCAGCTCCGGTCCTTCATGTGTGGCTCAGCTACTAAGCCTGGCTGAACCATTTCCACTGACAGGAGGAGGAGCAAGGGTGGGTTACTGGCATCTTAAAGTCAGTCGCTTCAGGCAGATGGGGTTCATCAGCTCATCCAGTTAAAGGAAAACTCTGATCTCAAACCTCTGCTGCCTTGGAAGGGAAGGTTTGTTAACATTGCATGGTGGGGTTTGAACTAGAGTTACCGGAGGAGGGGAACCAGAGTGCCAAAACAGTTAGTGGAGAGGTTGTGGAGACAGATGTTGCTAAGACATCAAAGTTAGGAATCAAAAGTTTGAGCATGATGTGACTAGTGTACTGAGCTGCCTACATTTCAATGCAAGTAGTATGGTAGGAAAGGCGAACAATAGTGCTGAAGATGAGATAGATGGTTTACAAAGAGGCAATGTGCAGTGAGGAGAGGCTATACCTAGCACAGGTGTGTAGCACTGTAGGTGTGCTACACCTGTCCCTACACCTCCTCTCTTACCACCATTCAGGGCCCCAAACAGTCCTTCCAGGTGAGGCAACACTTCACTTGTGAGTCTGTTGGGGTAATCTATTGCATCCAGTACTCCCGGTGTGGCCTCCTCTACATCGGCGAGACCCGACGCAGATTGGGGGACCGCTTCGTCGAGCACCTACGCTCCATCTGCCACAACAGACAGGATCTCCCAGTTGCCACTCACTTCAACTCTCCTTCACATTCCCATTCGGATATGTCCATACATGGCCTCCTTTACCGCCATGATGAGGCCAAACTTCGGTTGGAGGAACAACATCTCATATACCGTCTGGGTAGTCTCCAGCCCCTTGGTATGAACATCGAATTCTCCAACTTCTGGTAATTCCCTCCCTCTCCCTCCCCCCATCCCACCTTCACTCTGTCTCCTCTTCTAGCTGCCTATCACCTCTCATGACTCTGCCTTCTTCTACTACCCATAGTGCTTTCCCCTTAGATTCCTTCTTCACCTCTCCTGCCTATCCCCTCCCTGTTTCCCCTCCCCAACCCCTTGATCTTTCCTCTGATTGGTTTTTCACCTGGCACCTTCCACCTCCCCCCACCTTCTTTATAGGGCCCCCCACCTTCTTTATATATACTGCCCTTTTAGCCCTGACGAAGAGTCTCGACCCGAAACGCTGACTGCTCTTTTCAACGGATGCTGCCCCACCTGCTGAGTTCATCCAGCTTGTTTGTACGTCTTGGGAAACTGTAAGGCCTGAAGGTAGATGAGTAACGGGACCAGATGGTGTACAACCCAGGGATCTGAAAGAGGTGACTGGGGAGATCATAAAGGCATCTGTAATGACCTTTCAAGAACCACTAGGTTCTGGAATGGTTCCAGAAGACTGGAAAATTGCTGATGTCACTCCACTTTTCAAGAAGGGAGAGAGGCAGAAGAAAGGAAACTATAGGCGAGTTACAAACAAGAGAAAATGTGCATATGTTCGCAATCCGAGCGACACACACAAAATGCTGGAGGAACTCGGCAGGCCAGAAAAAAAGCACAGTCAACATTTCGGGCCGAAGTTAGTCTGACTCAGTGGTTGGGAAGGTATTGGAGTTGATTACTAAGGATGAGGTCTCGGTACTTGGAGGCACATTATAAGTCAGCTGTAGTCAGCATGGTTAACTCAAGGGAAAATCTTGCCTGACAGATCTGCTGGAATTCTTTGAAGAAATAACAAGCAGGATAGACAAAGGAGAATCGGTTAATGTTGTGGGCTTGGATTTTCAGAAGACCTTTGACTATGTGCCACGCATGAGGCTGCTTAACATGCTACAAGCACATGGTAAGCTTCTAGCATGGATAAAGCAGTGGTGTTCCATAAGGATCTGTGTTGGGATGAATTCTTTTTACGTTATATGTCAATGATTTGAATTATGGAATTGATGGCTTAGTTGCAAATTTTCCAGACAATATGAAGATAGGTGGAGGGGCAGGTAGTTTAGAGGAAGTGCAAGCCTACATAAGATTAGGAGAATAGGCAAAGAAATGAAAGGGCTGACTATTTTCTAAATGGAGAGAAAATACAAAAAACTGAGGCTCAAAGGGACTTGGGAGTTCTTGTGCAGGATTCCCCAAAAGCTAATTTGCAGATTGAGTCTGTGGTGAGGAAGGCAAATGCAATGTTAGCATTTATTTCAAGAGGACTAGAATATAAAAGCAAGGATGTAATGTTGAAACTTTATAAAGCACTGGTGAGGCCTCACTTGGGAGTATTGTCAGCAGGTTTGGGCCCTTACATTAAAAAGGATGTGCTGAAACTGAAGAGGGTTTAAAGGAGGTTCATGAAAATGTTTCCAGGATTGAATGGCTTGTTCTACAAAGAACACCTGATGGTTCTGGGCCTGTATTCACTCGAATTCAGAAGAATGAGTGGTGACCTCATTGAAACCTATCAAATGGTGAAAGGCTTTGATAGAATTGACGTGGAGAGGATGTGTGGGAGAGTTGAAGATCACAGGACACAGCCTCAGAATAGAGGGGCATCCTTTTAGAATGGAGATGAGAAGGAATTTCTTTAGCCAGAGAGTGGTTAATCTGTGGAATTCCTTGCTACAGGCAGCTGTGGAGGCCAAGCCGTTATGTATATTTGAGGCAGAGGTAGACAGGTTCGTGATTGATCAGGGCATAAAGGGATACAGAGAGAGGGCAGGAGATTAGGACTGAGAAGGAAAATGGATCAGCCATGATGAAATGACAGAGCAGTCTCAATGGGCCAAGTGGTCTAATTCTGCTCTTATATTTTGTGGTTTTATGGTCTACATTGGCACCAGAAGCGTGGTGACTCTTTGCCGGCTACTCCTGGCACATCCTCGACTACATTGATGCAAACGATGCAATTCACTGTTTGTTTTTGATGCTTCAATGTACATATAACAAATTCTGCTCCTATTTCTCATGGTCTTAAATTCAGTAGGATTCCCCCCCCCCCCACCAGGGTTGGATGAGACCAAAACTCGAGGTCATAGGTTAAGAGCAAAAAGTGAAAGATTTAAGGGGAATCTGAAGTGGAACTTCTTTACTTATAGGGTGGTACAAGTCTGGAATGAGCTGCAAAAAGAAGTGTTGATGTGGGTTCAATTTCAACAGTTAAAGAAAGTTTGAATAAGTACATGGATGGGTGGGTTATAGAAGTCCAGGTGCAGGTCTGTGGGACTGGGCAGATTAATAGCTTGACATGGACTAGATGAGCTAAATGGCCTGTTTCTGTATTGTATTATTCTATGACTCTGGCACTGACAGCAACATGAACAATAATAGATAATGTTCTGTGCTGTAGTGCTCTATTCCCTTAATTACTAATAAGTTAAATGGCATATCTCTTAACACTTTACAATTTGTTCACAAGAATTCTAGTTGCATCGTTGTTTCATTTAAGAGATCAAACATTGTTACGGGTCAGAAAGTTATTCAAATTAGTTCCAGAAGATCTATTACATCCATACAGAAAGCGAGACAGTAGCTTCACTTTAGCATTGTGTTAAGAGTGACAGCCTCAAGATTTTATTAATCGGGTCTAAATGCAGCTTAATACCAGCTGATAGGAATAAGAATGTATGTCAAGATATGAACTTAAATTAGGAGCTTAAGCAAGCCTACCTTTCTGTTTATTCTTCTTTGTTTTTCTGAAAAAGAACATCTTATTAATTGTATGACAAACATGCAGTTACATGCAAATTGAATCAAGATGATTGAAGAAAGCCTTCCAATCGTAAACCAGTAAACAGATTCTACTACACCAATGTTAGAGATGCACTTGCATTATTTTCTGGGAATTAGTACAAGATCAATAATTTAATTTTTCATTGCAATGGACACATTATCCATGTAAATAACTGCTTCAAAATTTGAGATTAAAGATAGTTTAATGTCATTTCCTGTACATGTGTGTAAAGGAGAACAAAATAATTGTTACCCTGGATCTGATGCAGCACAGCAACATTATAAGACAGAGAATATAATAATTAAAAAAAACAAATACTTTAGATAGCTTATATACAGTACATTGATTGTATGCCCATGAACCGATGCTAGACACAGGAGTGTCTGTACTTAAATTGACTGACAGAAAATGATTAAAATAACAATCAGACAGTCTATTAACTTCTTTTCTGACTGTTAGAGATACAAGTAGACTATGTCACTGTTTCAATAGATATTTCTCTTCCCCATTTCTCAACATGTCCATTGGCACCGGTACTGAACAGACTGCCAGAGCAAACATTCACTTGGGAAATATTCCCATTAGTAAGTTCTCATTGATCAACATGTAATCAGAAAATAAATCTGTCCATTCAGCCTGCTTGAACCAATTCAAAATGCTTTAATTACATTTACAGCACTTTCTCTGCATGGATTAATATTCCTTTTAGCATTTCAGTTTTATTAAATTTGCGGCCAATCTAATATTTCCACTAATTTCTGATTTCTTACACCCCCCCAAGCAACCCAGGTGATCTACTATAATTTTAAATTACAGGGTTAACAATACTTGTAACCATTACTGAATTGTTAATCCATCCCTACTATATTGACTGATGGAATGCGTGGACAATCTGTGTACAAATGTTGCCCCTGTTAGGGTGAGGGACAGAGGATGGTGACAGGGCCGTGGCAAATGTTTAATTTCCTTACCACTAATTTATATTTAATGTTTTCAAACAGAAACACAAAGATTATTGTAAGAATCACTAAACAATACTTAAATCTGAGCAAAGCACACGAAATGCTAGAGGAACTCAGCAGGCCAGGCAGCATCAGTGGAAAAGAGATTTCTGAAGGGTCTCAGCCCGAAATGTTGACTGTTTACTCTTTCTCATAGATGCTGCCGGACCTGCCGAATTCCTCCAACATTTTGTGTGAGTTGCTTGGATTTCCAGCATCTGCAGATTTTCTCATGTTAATATTTAAAACTGAACGTTTTCCAAGATTAGCCTCTAAAGTAACTATCAAAGAAACAACGAGGATATCTGTCACCTCTTCCTTCTTTCTAAGGATCTATTTCAACACAAAAGAAACACTGATGTTTTGCAGTGAGAGGTCAGCTTGCCATCAGTAAGAATAAAGTGAGTTATTTATCTTCAACAATAGTGGTAGGAAAACAAAAAAAAAAGAGCATTGGAACTAACCCCTACCATAACAGAATACCTCAACAACTGTCACACAATTGTAAATGAGGTCAGCCCTCATTGAAGGATCAGAGGTGAAGACTGTCAGCAGCTTTAAATTCCTAGGTGTTATTTTTTCCAGAGGACCTGTCCTGGGCCAACACACAAGCGCAACTACAAAGAAAGCACGGCACTGCCCCTACTTCCTGAAGAGTTCGCAAAGATTCGGCATTACATCTAAATCTACAGAGCAGGAAAAAGACAGACATTTCATGACTGTCATCACTGGAAAAAACGTGAGAGACAGAAAACTGCGGAGCTTTCAGTGTGGTTGTTTTTATTTCTGATTTTCAATGTCTGCATCTTTATTGATTTTGATGTAATTGTGCATCTTTTTTTTAATTACTATGGGCACCTACAAAAAAGAATAGCCTGGTAGCCTTAATACGTCAGCTGCTCAAGTCAATTTTTAAAACATTATATGCAAAATTTGGAGTCAACAATCAGAATTTTAAAATCCTACATTAAGCAATGGCTACAGCACTGCTAACGCAGTCAATATTTAAATTACTGATGCTCAGTTGCAGAATTTGCACACTCAATTCAGAAAGTCCATGTTCATGTCTTACATGAACTTTCGCCTTCTCTGCTTTATTTTAAAATATCAGTATTTCCTTCTTTCTTCCTTGTTTATCTAGGTTCAATGGTTTCCAACCCCCAAAGTGATGGTGAATTCTACATTTGAATTATCAATGCTAAAAATTGTCTCCTGAAATACTTGATAGATTTTAGTAGCTCTGTGGGGGCGTTGAGGAGGTCACTGAATGCACAACGGACTATATTAACTTTTGTGTGGATGCCGTTGTCCCTGTTAGAACTGTTCGCTGCTATCCCAATAATAAGCCCTGGATCACTAGTAACATCAAAGGCCTCCTAAACCAGAAGAAGAGGGCCTTTAAAGATGGTGATCGGTTGGAGCTTAAAAGAGTTCAGAAGGAACTCAGAGTACAGATAAGGGGGGCAAAGGAGCAGTATAGGAGGAAGCTAGAACAAAAGCTGCAGAAAAAAAGCATGAAGGAGGTGTGGGATGGGATGAAGATCATCACCGGATGCGGTGCAAACGTAAGTGGAGATGTGGAGAAAGCGAACCAGCTGAACAACTTCTTCAACAGGTTCGACAGCACAATCTCATCCTCACCGCAGAAATCCACACCAGGCTTACTTCCCTCACAGGAAAATAGCCACTCACAGGAGACCTTGCCCACGCCCAGGATTACGGCTGCACAGGTGTAAGGTCAACTGAGGAAGATCTGTACCAGCAAGGCGGCTGGACCGGATGGAGTTTCCCCACGATTACTGAGGGCCTGTGCGACTGAGCTGGGAGAACCACTACTGCGCATCTTCAACATGAGCCTGGAGCAGAGAAGAGTACCCAGACAGTGGAAAACATCCTGTATTGTCCCGGTACCGAAGAAACCACAACCAAAGGAGTTAAATGACTTCAGACCTGTGGCCTTGACGTCGCACGTGATGAAGACCTTGGAGCGGCTGATAATACAGAATCTGAGGCCACAAACCAGGCACGCCCAGGATCCTCTTCAGTTTGTGTATAAGGAGAAGGTGGGAGTGGAGGATGCTATCACGTATTTGCTGCACAAATCACTCTCTCACCTAGATGAGGTCAGTTGTGCTGTGAGGATTACATTCCTTGACTTCTCTAGTGCCTTTAACACCATCCAGCCCAAGATCTTAAGGCACAAACTAACGGAGATGGGAGTAGACTCTCACATGGTGGATTGGATAGTGGACTACTTGACAGACAGACCTCAGTATGTGCGGTTGGGAGACTGTAGGTCTGACACGGTGGTCAGCAGCACAGGAGCGCCGCAGGGAACCGTACTCTCTCCGGTCCTGTTCACCCTGTACACATCAGACTTCCAATATAACTCGGAGTCCTGCCATGTGCAGAAGTTCGCTGATGACACGGCCATAGTGGGGTGTGTCAGGAATGGACAGGAGGAGGAGTATAGGAAACTGATACAGGACTTTGTGATATGGTGCAACTCAAACTACCTGCGTCTCAATATCACCAAGACCAAGGAGATGGTGGTGGACTTTAGGAGATCTAGGCCTCATGGAGCCAGTGATCATTAATGGAGAATGTGTGGAGCAGGTTAAGACCTACAAATATCTGGGAGTACAGTTAGACGAGAAGCTAGACTGGACTGCCAACACAGATGCCTTGTGCAGGAAGGCACAGAGTCGACTGTACTTCCTTAGAAGGTTGGCATCATTCAATGTCTGTAGTGAGATGCTGAAGATGTACTATAGGTCAGTTGTGGAGAGCGCCCTCTTCTTTGTGGTGGCGTGTTGGGGAGGCAGCATTAAGAAGAGGGACGCCTCACGTCTTAATAAGCTGGTAAGGAAGGCGGGCTCTGTCGTGGGCAAAGTACTGGAGAGTTTAACATCAGTAGCTGAGCGAAGGGCGCTGAGTAGGCTACGGTCAATTATGGAAAACTCTGAACATCCTCTACATAGCACCATCCAGAGACAGAGAAGCAGTTTCAGCGACAGGTTACTATCGATGCAATGCTCCTCAGACAGGATGAAGAGGTCAATACTCTCCAATGCCATTAGGCTTTACAATTCAACCGCCAGGACTTAAGAACCTTTTAAAAGCTATTATTAATGCTTTTTGAGATAGTGATTTAGATGCATATCATATTTTTTTTACTGAGTTAAGTATTGTATGTAATTAGTTTTGCTACAACAAGTGTATGGAACATTGGAAAAAAAGTTGAATTTCCCCATGGGGATGAATAAAGTATCTATCTATCTTATATCTGTAGATCCAAGTCACTTACATTTCAACATTCTTTTGTTGCATGGTGGAAGCCTTCTTGGCTGGTGCAGCGCCCCTCATCTTGCCCTCTGCCCATTGCTCTCTAAAACAGAATGTTTAAAAAGTTTACATTCACAGTTAAAATATTCACTGATCTGTAGTACAATAACTATTCCACATCCACTTATCATTATCTTCAAAGTTCTATTATAAATCCTTACCTTCATGTTTAAATTTATAAATTTATGTATTTAGAGATCAGCACAGACGAAGAAGCTGCATGCCCAATTAACTACCATCTCAACCTTAGCCTAATCACAGGACGATTTACAATGATCAACCAAACTACTAACCAGTACGTCTTTAGAACATGGGAGGAACCCGGTAGAAAGCCACATGGTCACAGAAGATTGTACAAACAGTTTACAGATGGCATCAGAATTGGATTCTGAACTCTGACGCCCTGAGCTGCAATAACATCACGCTAAATGCTACACTACCTTGGGGTCCAAATGCACCTTTGAAATGCCATCACATCAGCCTCACAAGTGAAAGTTCCTCAGACAATACATCAATGGAGTACAAAAGCTCTTCCCGGACTCTTGACCAATACGTAACCCTCAACTTTTATACTGCATTAATACAAATGCTACAGCAGTCACTATGCGTTGTAAAGAATACATCAACTTTCAGATACTCGATTTTGTGAAAGACACTGAACGCTCATAAATCTGTCTTCTGCTTTACGTCAATTTATAATTGCATTCTTTGCTTAATTCTAAGTTTCAAAACAGGAAATAAATGACTGAACCATCCATCCATACAATTTGGCACACACCACCAAACATATATTTGCTCTAAGTTTATTATATACTTCTGATTTTCCCATCATTCATTCGTTATGTCATACAACATGGGCGAGCGATCACGGTCTGGACCATGATTGTGGATGGCAATTTTTTTTCTACGAAGTGGTTTGCTATTGCCTTCTTTTAGGCAGTATCTTACAAGATGGGTGACTCATGGACAAAAACGATCCATCAAAGATTCATCATTATCATTATGTGCTGTGTCATATGATGTCACATGGTCTCATGACCGTGATTGTTCTTAGCAAATTTTCTGCAGAAGTGGTTTGCCATTGCAGTGTTCTGGGCAGTGTCTTTACAAGAGGGGTAACACCAACCATTATCAATACTCTTCAGAGATTATCCGCCTGGCATTGGGATTACATAATCAGGACCTGTGATATGCACCAGCTGCTCATACGACCATCCACCGTCTACTCCTATTGCTTCACGTAACCCTGATCAAGGAGCTATGCAGATACTATACCTTGCCCAAGCAGACGGAAGGAGTGCCTACACCTCCTTTGGTAGAGCCGCATTTCCACCCCACCACCCAACTCCCTCAATTTTTATCACTCATCTGCATGCTAGAGGCCTTTCACAGTCACCAATTGACCTTTCATTCCTGTACAACTGGAACCCCTAAAGGAAAACCATGTTCTTGCAGCAAACAGGATGCAGATCCCACACAAACAGCACCAAAAACCAGAACTGAACCCATATCCAGAAAAGAATCAGCAGTTCTACTGGCACATCATTGTCACCCATCCCCTGTAATTAGCCCTGCTTTACTCTCGGACTGCTTAGTTTTTGATCCAGGTATAGAAAGGCACAAAGATTGTAGTTAGGTTTTCTAATATTTTATGTATCTCTGTTCCAATATAAAACGGAGAGTTTTAACTTTCAGAGTAATACTTCCTTAAGAGCCTGAAAGCATTTACAACATGAGAGCCTGTAGAGCCTGTGGAAAAATTGATCTTCACCCAATCAGTCTGAAAGAGTCAGCTTTATCCTAAGAAAGCTGCAAGTCCCTTGGTCGATTGTTTCCTTTCCCCTTTTAGTTATTTTGTTTCAATACTCACTGATTAGCCTTTTGTAGTTCTTTCTGCTTTTGCAGGTTTGTGTCCACATACTTCAGCACTCTGCTTTCTGGAACCCATTCATCCCAACTAAAAAACCAAGAGAGAAAGTAATGAGACAAGATGAAATCAAAGTAACGGAAAATATTCACAAATTTTAAGTGAACCAAACAGCCAAAAGAAGAATAGAATACATTAATTTATGCTTAATCAACTGAAGGAAATCACACGTAAAATTTTCTGACACCTTGCTAAAAATAGCAAGCAAAGAATTTTAAATAATCAGCAATTTTCTGTGGGCTGTACATAGAATGATTTATTGCAAGTCACACTTAAACTAAGGCAATCTAACCACTAATTGGCTTAGCAAGGCTTAACAACATTGTGCCTTTTTAACCATCCTTAACAGAACAATTAATTGCCAGTGATATAACACTCGAGTCACCACAAAGCACAGGGCCTGAGCTGTTCATCACGATCAGAATCGGGAAGGGTAAAGAAGGCCCTTTGGAAGAGACAGAACAGGTGGAATGAACCAACTGGCCTCTCTCCTTCCTCTTCATTCTGTTTAAGAAACCCAATAAATATATTCAAGAGTATCGAAAGAGTTGATCAAGTGAATGGGGCATAGTCTATGGCTGAAGAACATCAACTTATGGCCGGAGCAGGAGGGGAAAAGCCATCAACTCAAAACAAATACTAATTCACGCTTCACACACTCTGCCTGACAAGTGCTTCCATCAGATACTTTAAAGACTACTGTTATTTGTCAATTACACAGTGAAATGTGCAATTTTGCCTCAAAAACAAACACACTGATTGTGTTGGGGGCAGCCTGCAAGTGTCACCACACTTCTGGTGCCAACATAGCATGGCAAATAAACCTAACCACGTCCTTGAAATATGGAAGAAAACTGAAGCAACCAGAGAAAATCCATGGAGTCACAGGGAGAACGTACAAACTTCTTACAGACAACGGTGGGAATTAACCCCCAATTGGTAATTAGTTCTGTAAAGCAATTACTCTAACCACTACAATACCATCTTTGATAGGTGCTGTGAGACCTTTATTAATTACAAAGGGCTTCCCTGATATGAAATATCACATCAGCAGAGGAACTGAAGCAGACTGAATGATACTTTTGAAACAAGCACATATACTTTTTTTAAAGTGAGCATATGATGAAACACAGAATTGTCCTAAAACATCAACGTCTCTCAACATACATACAAACTAGCTCCACATTTTCAGATTTACACCCACTTATTAATATCAATACTGTTCAAATCAAGCCATAACATCTAAATTTAACCCAATAGATAGTCATTAACCCAAAACATTAGGTTAACGACAAGCTAATTTCTCACCGGTTAATTCACAAGCTGTTATGTCAGGCTAATTCAGCTCCCTGATGATGTTAGCACTTCGTAACACAGATAGCAGAAACCTTGCTAGTTAACAGACCATTATTTATATTAGATTGAGCATGTCAGCAGACGATCTGATCACAAGGAGCCTAGCTTCACAGGCTACACACAAGCACTAGAACAGGAGGCAAACCTTAATCAAAGGTTGAATACCCTCCCTATTCACCCACTATGGCTTAAACCAGTACACAACAGTGGATGAAACAGGAATATTTTGTGGGCAGAGCTAAAAATGGCGCCAGTAGGCAACTTCTCAGTTAAATTCTTCCTATTCTGATGTCTCTACTTTCCTTTTCAGGGTGGTTGGGGTCTTATCAGAATCTTTGATCTACAGTGACACTCAAAAAACGGCAGTTCTGCCCGACAGCGTGTTCCCAATCTTAGAGCTTGCCAATGGGCTGCGTTCAGTATGTCCAGGTTTGGTCTGAAGTTAGTTTTTGATGTACTGTAAACCATGGTCTCCCTTTGAGGAATTGGTGTTGCTGGCACGGTGAGTTTACGGAGTGCTGATGCTTTACGCTAGAGTAAGCGGGGGAGGGGAGGGCTGATGCTACTTGCTGCTGCTTGTGCTTGGGAGGGAGGCAGAGGATTTGGGGTTCTCACTATTTTTTTCTGTCATTCATTCTTTGGGGTTTTTGTCTCCTGTTTCGAGGGTGTTTACGGATAGTAAGAATTCCAGGTTGCATGGTGTATACATTCTCTGATATCAAATGCGACTATTGAACTATTGAGTATTATTTCTGACCCAAGTGTCTATAGTATGGAGAAAATTTAATACATATTACCATTCATTATTCAAAAATTTACTATGTATTTACTTTTATTAGAAATTTTCCATCACTCCTGTGTCAGAATATCTATAAATGTTCATTTTCTTTAAAAATTGCCTTTATTGGGATTTTTGTAATTCAAAACACCACAAAAATTAAATAATTCACATAAAAATATCATTGTTTCAGTTTTAGGTAAAAATTCTAACTTGTCTTTAGGATACCTGCAATCTTGAAGATACCACATATCTAAGCTGTTTGAATAGGTAAAATAATAGTTACAAATGTGGCATTCTTTCATTAACCTATAGATATATGTACACAGTGCATTAAAGTGAGCACTTCAAGACAAAAAACAAACAGAATGCATTTTTTTTTAAATTGTTGAAAGGAGCACCATTCCCCCAGTGAGTAGTACAGAACTATATTTAGAAATTTAGAAAACTGCCCACAGAATATCACCATGTTTCACCAGTGCCAGCTTGTTTTATTGAGAGGAATATAGAATGTCAAATTACTTTTTAACCTGATACTTGCAGATCCAAAAGACATCAAGTTCATGAAAATTACTGCAGGACTGAATGGCCTGTCATATGAAGAACGTTTGATGGCTCTGGGCCTGTATTCACTAGAATTCAGAAGAATGAGGGGAGACCTCTAACCCTAACCCTCATTCTTGCTTCCCCATCATTATGTGCAAGCAATAAGGGAGGGAAATGTGGGAGAATATTGCCCAATCACTAAGACTATACAGATTTCCACCCCCCCAATCCGAAGGTAAAGCGTTCCTATTAAACCGTTTGTAAACTGAAATGTGGTAAAGTGAAGAAGCAATTACCATTAATTTATATGGGAAAATTTTTTGAGCACTCCCAGACCCCAAAAAAACCTACCAAATCAAACCAAATAACACATGAAACCTAAAATTACACTAACATATAGTAAAAGCAGGAATGATATAACAGACAGACAGACATACTTTATTGATCCTGAGGGAAATTGGGTTTCGTTACAGTCGCACCAAGAATAGTGTAGAAATATAGCAATATAAAACCATCAATAATTAAATAATAAGTCAGTTATGCCAAGTGGAAATAAGTCCAGGACCAGCCTATTGGCTCAGGTTGTCTGACACTTCGAGGGAGGAGTTGTAGAGTTTGATGGCCACAGGCAGGAATGACTTCCTATGACGCTCAGTGTTGCATCTCGGTGGAATGAGTCTCTGGCTGAACGTACTCCTGTGCCTAACCAGTACATTATGGAATGGATGGGAGACATTGTCCAAGATGGCATGCAACTTGGTCAGCATCCTCTTTTCAGACAGCACCATCAGAGAGTCCAGTTCCACCCCCACAACATCACTGGCCTTACAAATGAGTTTGTTGATTCTGTTGGTGTCTGCTACCCTCCGCCTGCTGCTCCAGCACACAACAGCAAACATGATAGCACTGGCCACCACAGACTCGTAGAACATCCTCAGCATCGTCCAGCAGATGTTAAAGGACCTCAGTCTCCTCAGGAAGTAGAGACGGAAGTAGAGATGATAAATATACACCCTATATAAAGTAGAAATATTGTATGTACAGTGTAGTTTCACTTATCAAAATTGGGAAGACAGCGAGTCAAAATCGATTTGGAGAAATCGGCACGCACACGCCTACGCACAAACACACATGCGCAAACAACAGTCCACACAAGGTTTCACGGTCATGATAGTCTTTCTTGGGGTAAACACACATATAAAGCGGGCATCTTTTTTTCATAAAAGCGAAAATCCTCTTTGGTTAGCAAAAAGCAGGTACTAATGTAGGTCTTTCGTAACAGCAAGTTGTCATAAAGCGAACGTTCGAAAAACGGGGGACACCTGTATACGTAATTGTTTTGTATACATGTATAGTCAGATATACAGTGTACAGTTAGATACACAATCAGATCAATGTGTATTGATCAATCTGACAGCCTGGTGAAAGAAGCTGTCCCGGAGCCGGCTGGTCCTGGCCTTAATGCTGCAGTACTGTTTGCCAGATGGAAGCAATTTGTAGCTGGGGTGGCTGGAGTCCTTGATGATCCCCGAGCCCTTTTTACCCACTTGCTGCTGTAAATGTCCTGAATAGAGGAATGTGCATATCTACAGGTGCGCTTGGCTATCCGCACCATTTCTCTGCAGTGCCTTTCAATTAAGAGGTTGATAGATTCTTAACTGGTCAGGACATGAAGGAATATGGGAAGAAGGCAGAAGACAGAAGACTGGGGCTGACAGTAAAATTGGATCAGTCATGATAAAATGGTGGAGCAGACTCAATGGGCCAAATGGCCTAATTCTGCTCCTATATGTTATGGTTTTAGGAGTGCCAAAATGTACCCCATCCTCAACTAATTTTTCAGCAACATAGGATTGGGGCAGATCATTCAATCCTTCAAGCCTGTCCCACAATTGATCTGTGATCCAAAGCAATATCCAGGAACCTTGGAACAGGGGCAGATTATTCAATCCTTCAAGCCTGTCCCACAACTAATCTGAGGCCCAACACCTTGCAGCTGTCTTCTCCCCTCATGGTGTAAGTCATTATCAGATTGAAACTTAACTGTCATCACTCTGCTTTCCCAGTGTCTCATTATGTAATTGCCAAAAGCAAAGAATCCCAAACAAATGTAGATCAGCTTTATTTGTCACAAGTACATCGAAACATACAGTGAAATGCATCGTTGTGTCAAATCAAATTAGCAAGTGTGCCCACAAGTCGCTAACCCTACCCTGTATGTCTTTGGAATGTGGGAGGAATCCGGAGCACCAAGAAGAAATCCATGTGGTTGCAGGGAAAACATACAAACTCGTTACAGACAGTGGTGGAAATCAAACCCCGGTTTGTCTGTAAGGAGTTTGTATATTGATTCTGCACTTTAGTCCTCAAGTCACCAACATACTCCTAACCAAACAGCCAATACAAACGTACCTTACAGCTCTTTACATCTTTTACTGATCATTCACCATCAGAAAAAGATAAATGGAACCAAAGACTGCCCTTTTAACCTGTCACATTGGATGCACAAGAGCTTACATGTCTACTTGTGCTTCATTGTTCAACCAGACAACACCCTCCTGGTGCTTGGGTCAAGTTCAAGATAAAGAAAGGGACACATTTACAGTAAGAGGTTGAATATAACCTGTAGTAAATAAATTGCAGAGATAAGAAAATGGTATAGCTTGCAAAGTCCACAGAACTGAAAACAAATTCTTAATTTTTTTGCAAGCCATTCCAGAAGTTCTTGCATGAAAGATGGGCTTCAAAGTAAAGTTCAAAGTAAAATTTATTACATACAACCCTCTGAGATTCTTTTTCCTGCAGACATACTTAGCAAATCTATAGAACAGCAACTACAAACAGAATCAATGAACAACAAACTGAGCAAATGCAAATTTAAATAAATAGCAATAAATAACGAGTACAAAATAACAAGATAATGAGTAGGAAACATAAAGAGCTTACAGATTGGTATGCAGAAAGATTGGTTTAGAAGCAAAATATTAGTAATAAATGAACATCTTTCAGCCTAGAACCGTTCACTGGAGAGAATTCTTAGGGATAGGATTCATGAACATTTGAAAAACCATGGCCTAACTAAGGAAAGCCAACATGGGTTTGTGTGGGGCAAGTGACTGAGTTTTTCCAGTGAGGTGGTTAGTGTGATTGACGAAGGTAGAGCTGTGGATATTGTCTACATGGATTTTAGTAAGGTGTTTGACAAGGTCCCTCATGGGTGGTTCATCCAGAAGATTAAGGTGCATGGGATCCATGGTGAATTGGCCATTTGGATTCTGACCGGGCTTGCCCATATAAGACAGAGGGTGGCGGTCAAAGAGGCATAACCTAACTGGATTAGTGAGTTAGCAACAAACACAACACGCTGAAAGAACTCAACAGGTCAGGCAGCATCCATGGAAACAAACAGTCAATGTTTCAGGTTGAGACCCTTCATCAGAACTGACTTCCATCCTCAGCCAAAAAACTCATAATTCCCACACCGCTCGGTTTTACCTCCTCCCCAAGATCCACAAGCCTGACTGTCCTGGTAGGCCTATAGTTTTGGCCTGCTCCTGCCCCACCAAACTTGTACCTGGACTCCATTTTGTCACCCATAGTTCAGTCCCTCCCAACCTACATCCCAGATACATCCCATGCCCTCCACCTCTTCAATAACTTCCAGTTCCCCAGTCCCGACCGCTTCATTTTCACCATGGATGTCCAATTCTTATACACTTCAATTCCCCATCAAGGAGGCCTCAAAGCCCTCCACTACTTTATTGACAATAGACCTCACCATTTCCCCAACACCACCACACTCCTCCGGTTAGCAGAACTGGTACTCACACTTAATAAGCAAACACGAGGAAATCTGCAGATGCTGGAAATTCAAACAACACACATAAAATGCTGGTAGAACACAGCAGGCCAGGCAGCATCTATAGGGAGAAGCGCTGTCAACGTTTCGGGCCGAGACCCTTCGTCACGAAGCCCGAAACATCGACAGTGCTTCTTCCTATACATGCTGCCTGGCCTGCTGTGTTCTACCAGCATTTTGTGTGTGTTGTTGCTCACACTTAATAACTTCTCTTTTGGCTCTTCCCACTTTCTTCAGGCCAAGGGTGTAGCTATGGGCACTCGCATGGGCCCCAGCTATGCCTGCCTTTTCGAGGGTTATGTGGAACAGACTATGATCCAAATCTATACTGGTACAGCTCCCCAACTTTTCCTTCGATACATTGACGACTACATTGGTGCTGCTTCCTGCACCCATGCTGAGCTCATCAATTTCATTGACTTTGCCTCTAACTTTCACCCAGCCCTCAAATTCACTTCTCTCCCCTTTCTTGATCTCTCGGTCTCCATCTCTGGAGATAGACTGTACACTGACATCTTCTATAAACCCACTGACTCTCGGAACTACTTTAAACTGTACCTCTTCCCACCCTGCCAAATGTAAAAATCCTATTCCCTATTCCCAATTCCTCCGTCTCCGCCACATCTGCTCCCAGGATGAGGCTTTCTGTTCCAGGACATCTCAAATGACCTCTTTCTTTAAGAATCATGACTTCCCTTCTGCCGTCATCAATGATGCCCTCACCCGCATCTCCTCCATTTCCCGCACTTCGGCCCTCACCCCATCCTCCTATCACCACAACAGGGACTGTGTTCCCCTTGTCCTCACCTACCACCCCACCGGCCTCCGGATCCAGCATATTATCCTCCGCAACTTCCACCACCTTCAACAGGACCCCACCACTAAGCACATCTTTCCCTCTCTACCCCTCTCCACTTTTTCGCAGGGATCGTTCCCTCCACGATTGCCTGGTCCAAATGTCCCTCCCCACAGATCACCCACCTGGCACTTATCCCTGCAAGCGTAAGTGCTACACCTGTCCCTACACCTCCTCTCTTACCACCATTCAGGGCCCCAAACAGTCCTTCCAGGTGAGGCAACACTCCACTTGTGAGTCTGTTGGGGTGATCTATTGCATCGGGTGCTCCCGGTGCGGCCTCCTCTACATCGGCGAGACCCGACGCAGATTGGGGGACTGCTTCGTCGAGCATCCCCACAACAGACAGGATCTCCCAGTTGCCACCCACTTCAATTCTACTTCATATTCCCATTCGGATATGTCCATACATGGCCTCCTCTACTGCCATGATGAGGCTAAATTCAGGTTGGAGGAGCAACACCTCATATACTGTCTGGGTAGTCTCCAGCCCCTTGGTATGAACATCGAATTCTCCAACTTCTGGTAATTCCCTCCCCCTCCCAGCTTCACTCTGCCTCCTCTTCCAGCTGCCTATCACGTCCCCCATGGTTCCGCCTCCTTCTACTACCCATAGTGCTTTCCCCTTACATTCCTTCTTCACCTTTCCTGCCTATCCCCTCCCTGCTTCCCCTTCCCCACACCTTGACCTTTCCTCTGATTGGTTTTTCACCTGGCACCTTCCACCTCCCCCCACCTTCTTTATAGGGCCCCTGCCCCCTCCTTCTTCAGTCCTGACGAAGGGTCTCGGCCCGAAACTTTGACTGCTCATTTCCACGGATGCTGCCCGACCTGCTGAGTTCCTCCAGCTTGTTTGTTCGAGTTGACTTCACCACAGCATCTGCAGTGTACTTTGTGTTGCCTTTATTAGTCAAGGCATTGAGTTCAAAGGCATGAAGTTATGTTGCAGCTTCACAAAACTCTACTTAGGCCATGTCTGGAGTAATGCATACAGTTATGGTCGCTCCAATACAGGAAGAATGTCAAGAGCAGAGGCTGCAGAAGAGGTTTACCAGGATGTCACCTGGATTACAGGACATGCGCTATTACAAGAGGTTGGACAAACTTGGGTTGTTTTCTCTGGAGCAGCAGAGACTGACAGGAGATCTGAGATTATGAAAGGCATAGATAGAGTAGACAGAGTAGTGCAGAAACGGAGGCAGAGTTAAGATGGTGATAAACGGTGACTCCTTTGCTTGCATCTAAAGAAACAGCTCTATTGCCATCTTAAATATTTTTATTTTTCCCTTTCAGGGTTCTTTAAGACCCTGACCCGGAGTTACACGCTGAGATCGGTTCTTTGCGGGAGTGGGACCTGTTCTCGGGATTTCAGGACTGGCTGTTGTTCAGCACGCCAAGGGTTCAGCCTGAGAATCCGGCTCGTATTTGGAAGCCTAAGATCTCCGGGCTCTGAAGACGGGCAAATCGAGGGTTGGTGTCACGGCAGGAGAGTCAGGAAATCTTCTGCTGTGTGCCCAAAGACCCGAAATCTTTGTGATCTTCAGGCACAGAGCTCAAAAAAAAAAGTGACATAATGGACTTTTAACATCGTAAACCAGTGAGTTGTTTGTTATGTCTCCCTGCTCGCTGGGAAAATGGAGACACCTTCCCCTCCCTTGTTAGGGAGAGAAAGAACCTGTGGCATGTCGAATGCTGGTGTAAAATGCAAAGTCTTTGCGGTAACAGCAAGTCTGTGTCTTTGCTATTGCCTTGCTCACGCTTGAGTGCAATACTTGCTTTTTTTTTGCCAGTGGGGGCAGAGGGGATTGTTCCTCGCTGCCACTTACGTGTGGGGGGGGGGGGTACTCTGGGGTTCTCACGTTTAGCATTTGTTCATTCTTCGGGCACTTCTCCATTTTTGTGGATGTTTGCAAAGAAAAAGCATTTCAGGGATGTATATTGTATACATTTCTCTGACATTAAATTGGACCTTTGAACCTTTGAATATCTTTTTCCCAGGTTTTTAAACATCTGGTACCAGAGGGCACGCGTTTAAGGTCAGAAGAGGTAATTTTAAAGGAGATGTGAGAAGTTGTTTTTTTTAAAACAGTGGTGGGTGCCTGGAATGCACTGCCTGTGGTGGTGAGAGGCAGATACATCAGACAATTAGATAGGTTCATGATATGAGGAAAACGGAAGAATATGGACGTTGTGTACGCATAAGGGAATAGTTTAGTTGAATAATTTGATTATTAATTTAATTGGCTTAATACAACTGTGGGCTGAAGGGCCTGTTTCTGTGCTGTACTTTTCTATGCTTGACTAATGGAGTGCCACTCAGATCAATACTGAGCCCTCAGTTCTTGCTAGCTGATATAATTGACATAGATGAATGTTACAACGCATTTCTGTTTGCGATGATAAATGCTGGCTTGGAAAACTGGGAGGAGAGAGGGGTGATGAAAAACCTGAGTGGACAAATATGCTGAGTGGGGCATAATGTACAGAAATATATCCATTCTTAAGGAGAAAAGCCTTTTATAAGTGACAAGCTAGTAATACATGCAGGCAAAGAGGAATCAATGACTACTTTAATGAAATGCAAAAAATAGGTACAGCAAGTGATTACAAAGGAAAATAGCACATTGGTCTTTACTGTGAAGGAGACTGAACTACAAATTAAGAAAGCCTTGCTGAAATTGCAGAACTCATGGAGGCACATCAACAGTATTATATGCAGTTTTAGCTTCTGTATGAAGCTACTTGCCTTAGAGCCAATGCAACACAGATTCTCTAAAATTGATTCCAGGGATGACAGGGGTTGCCCTGCTAAGGAGAGATGAAGGGAAATTGCCCTACATTTACTGGTGTTTCACATTACTGTGAGTCGATCTCATTGAGGCTTGTGAAACCGAGAAGAATCAAGATTTCCTCTAGCTGGAAAGTTTAAAATGCGGAGTTTATTCAGTACTATAGCCACTATAGTGACAGGAGGAGAAATTGGCAATATTTTTTTTTAATCCCCAATACTGTGGATGCTCTGACCAGATACAAACCAGAAGATGCTTGCCACCTTGAACCAAATGGATTGAAGAGTTTTGAGAGTGAAGCAAAACAATTGAAAATGATAGATGTCAATCACAATCTCAAGGAGTTGCAATTCTACTCCTATTTTAAGAATTCTAAATATTTTTACAATAATAAACCAATGCTTAACATTAAAAAAGCTAAATGTGAACCCTTTACTTTTTTTATTTAGAATAAATCTTCAAAAATTCACATGCATCAGCTGAATTAAGAAAGCTGCTTGCTGTCATTTCCTTGCGCAGCTGCAGAGCTGAGAAGTCCAATCAAGAAAAATAAAGGAATTGGGTCAACCCAAAAGCAGTCCAGAGAGATTCTGCACAGCAAGCCAGAGGCTCATTTTCATTCTTCAATTTACAAGATGGACACGCTGTTAAAAATTATTGCCATCAGCAGGATTATACAAACTAAAAAGATTCAATAAAATGTATTTTGCGGTAGTTTAGTAAAATCTATTCCTATAGCCAGAAAGGAATGTGAAAAATAGATTTGTAAATATAGGCACATACCCTAGAGTCAATGTGCTGTAGAGCAAGTTTGTCATTAGAGGAATACCTATCAAAGGTAGAAATATTATTTCTCATGGGCGATATGACTAGGCTATGTTATGATGAAACAATAAATCAAAGGCTGATTAGTCAAATCTTTCCCATAACTAACTGGCAATAAGGTATCTTCCAAAACTGCCTTTGTGTCTGTATTTGCTGTTATGTGCTGGGGCAGCAGGCTGAGGGTAGCAGACACAAACAGAATCAACTCATTCATAAAGCCAGTGATGTTGTGGGGGTGGAACTGGACTCTCTGATGGTGGTGTCTGAAAAGAGGATGCTGTCCAAGTTGCATGCCATCTTGGACAATATCTCCCATCCACTCCACAATGTACTGGTTAGGCACAGGAGTACGTTCAGCCAGAGACTCATTCCACCGAGATGCAACACTGAGCGTCATAGGAAGTCATTCCTGCCTGTGGCCATCAAACTTTACAACTACCCCCTCGGAGTGTCACACACCCTGTGCCAATAGGCTGGTCCTGGACTTATTTCCACTTGGAATAATTGATTTATTATTATTTAATTATTTATGGTTGTATATTGCTATATTTCTACACTATCCTTGGTTGGTGCGACTGTAACAAAACCCAATTTCCCTTGGGATCAATAAAGTATTTCTGTCTGTCTGTGTCTACCAAATTTCAGATCTCTTCCATGGATTAAGTTAGAACAAAAGTCCCAACCATTCCGATGTTATACTTTCACCTATCCAATCTCCACAGCAAGGTTTCATGGAGTTCTCCAGTGAAACCTGAACCAACGTGCATCAATTATTAATAATTGATCAGTAATTATAGAGTCTGCCCTGCTGGGAAAATGACGCCTATCAGGTCTTTCACATTAATGAAAATTAGTGAGACTATCCATCTTACAAACAATTGCTGTTTTAGAACCTCTTCCTCAGAGTGAAACAATTAAAAACAGTAATGTAACACTAACTATCCAGTGAAAAGATGTATGATCAGTTACTACTGGCAATCCGCCACATTCACCCCAGTGTTACCCTCTGCAAAATCCAGATTACAAAAGTACAATACGTTTTAGATGGAGGTGCCATAGAAAAGCCAACATAAACTGTGCTGATATAGCTGTGATAACATTATCTTCATGTGTCCCAAGGTAAAAGTTCCAGAATATGTTCCATGATTCAGAAATAACATCTCCCTTATTTCATAGATGGTTTTCCAAATAGATCATTCACCAAAACAGGAGAAGAACAATAGATATTACCGCTACCACAATAATATTTATAGATCAATAAGGTACCAGAAAGTTCGATTTTTAGAAAGGTACCACTGACATGATAAACTAAACTCCATGGCTAACATTCCTGGCTATCAAATGTCCAATCAACCTACAGTACCTCATCCCTCATTACATTTCACTGTAAATTAAATCCCATCAATAGTGCTCTTTCTATAAGTTGATGCATTACCACCAAAATTCTAGCTACTTGCTCCAAGTGTTTATTACACTGATTTCCATTCACCTCCCGTTAGCAAGCAAGCGGTGGCTGTGAAAGGAAGGACTGAAAAACCAAAAGACCAACCTACACATAGCCACTACTTGCACAGGTCCACACTGCACCAGAATATACGGACCCCAGATGGGATTCTACCACCACCTCAGGACCCACCAATAGACAACCCCTCAAGAGAACACTTTAAAGGCAACACGAGTGAATCTGCAGATGCTGGAAATAAATAAAAACACAAAATGCTGGCAGAACTCAGTAAGCCAGACAGCATCTATGGGAGGAGGTAGTGACGACGTTTCGGGACCCTTCATCAGGAGTGAAGTAACATGGGATGGTCGAGGGGGGATAAGTGGGGGGAGGGATAAAGTAGAGAGCTAGGAAGTGATAGGCTGGAGGGAAATGGGCTGGGGGAAGGTGGAGAATTATGGGAAATAAAAGAGAAAGAAAGGTAGGGCTGGGGGGAGATTATAGTGAGGGGGGAAAAAGAGAGAGAAAGAGAAAAAAGAGAAAGAGAACCAGACTAAAATAATAGCTAGGGATGGGGGGATGGGGATGGGGGGGGGGGGGGGGGGAAGGGGTATCAACGGAGGTCTGTGAGTTGAATGTTCATGCTGGCAAGTAGAAGGCTACCTAGGCGGGAGACAAGGTATTGCTCCATCGACCTGCGTGTGGCCTCATCTTGACGGTAGAGGAAGCCATGGACAGACATGTCGGAGTGGAAGTGGTCTGTGGAATTGAAGTGTGTGGCCACAGGGAGATCCCGCCACTGCTAGAGGACTGCTAGAGGAAGAAGACTGTCTGGCCTCCACACTTCTTCCCTCACCACCATCCCAGGCCCCAGAAAGTCCTTTCAAGTGAGGCACCACTTCACCTGCCAGTCAACTGGGGTGATATACTGTATCCGGTGCTCCCGATGTGGCCATTTATACATTGGGGAGACCCGCTGCAGACTGGGAGACCGTTTCGCCGAACACCGGCGCTCAGTCCTCCAGCAGTGGCAGGATCTCCCTGTGGCCTCACACTTCAATTCCACAGACCACTCCCACTCTGACATGTATGTCCATGGCCTCCTCTACCGTCAAGATGAGGCCACACACAGGTTGATGGAGCAATACCTTATCTCCCACCTAGGTAGCCTCCTACCTGCCGGCATGAACATCCAACTCACAGACCTTCATTGATACCCCTGCCCCCCCCTTACCCACATCCCTATCTATTATTTTAGTCTGGTTCTCTCTCTCATTTTTCTCTTTCTTTCTCTTTTTTCCCCCCTCACTATAATCTCCCCCCAGCCCTACCTTTCTTTCTCTTTTATTTCCCATAATTCTCCACCTTCCCCCTAGCCCATTTCCCTCCAGCCTATCACTTCCTAGCTCTCTACTTTATCCCTCCCCCCACTTCTTATCCCCCCTCGACCATCCCATGTTACCTCACTCCTGATGAGGGGTTTCGGCCCGAAATGTCATCACTACCTCCCCCCATAGATGCTGTCTGGCCTGCTGAGTTCTGCCAGCATTTTGTGTTTTTAAGAGAACACTTTACTTGACTCAAATCATCTTGCTACCCCCCCCCCCATCATATAGTCCAAACTTCGAAGTATTATTTCACCCAGAAATATACAATATCCTTTATAAAATATTTCTACGATAATTTATACTTACTTCTTATTCCAGCCACTATAATGTATGAAGTATTTCACTTGCTTGTCCTTTATAGCAACTTTTACACACTGAAAAATGAAAAGAAAAATTACATTCAAGAGAGGTAACAATTCAGCAAGTTAGATAAGTAATTTAGAATATGGTTTTTTAAAATAATCGCTTGACTGATACTGAACAAAACCCCATTCCTACATCAGCAAGAAACAGGATTACTGGAAAGCACAGTTGCACACAAGACATCTGTAACCAAATACGAGAGAGATGTACATGAAGGAAAAGACTGCAAAAGCCCCAATGGATTTACTAACAGTATCTCTTAACCAACAATCTAGATCAAACCTTCCATGTGGTTGATCAAAACTAAACAAACATTTGATGAATAACAGTTAAATTCTGGTTAAGGAAATGTCCCTAACTGAAACTAAGATCAGCATTTGATGGCTTTGACATTAATGAAGAGTTTAAAGCATGATACAGAAATAATGACAAAATAAACATTAAAAACCATTTGCAAACATGAAATAGGTTTTGCTTTTAAATGACGTTTGAAGCATAATCACAGAACGTGATTTAATTTTTTTTTTAAAGCACAACTTTCCTCTTGAATAACCAAATAGTTTCTCAGATGTGTAAAAACGATAACAGCATTAAATTAGATATGGCCCTTGTGGCTAAAGGGATCAGGGGGTATGGAGGGAAAGCAGGTACAGGGTTCTGAGTTGGATGATCAACCATGATCATACTGAATGGCGGTGCAGGCTCGAAGAGCCAAATGGCCTACTCCTGCACCTATTTTCTATAAGACAAAGGATCTGAATTAGGTTATTTGGCCATTGAGTCTGCACCACTGTTCCATTGTGGATGATTATTAATTCCTCTCAACCCCATTCTCCTGCCTTCTCCCCATAACCTTTGCTCCCCTGACTAATCAAAATCCAATCAACCTCCACTTTAAATACACACAATGAGTAGGCCTCCACAGCCATCCACAACAATAAATTCCACAGATTTGCCACCATCCAGCAAAAGAAATTTTTCCTCATCTCTGTTTTAAATAGACGCCCCTCAATTCTGCCACTGAACCCACTAGTCCTAGACTCCCCCACTATAGGAAACATCCTTTCCACATCCCCTTTATCCCAACCTTTCAATATTTAATAGGTTTCAATGATATCCCGTCTCATTCTTCTAAACTCCAGCAAATACAGGCCCAGAGCCATCAAATGCTCATTTTAACCCTTTCATTCCTAGAATCATTCTCATAAACCTTCCATGGACCATACAGCACATCTTTTCATATATAAAGGGCCAAAAACTGCTCACAATACTGCAAGTGTGGTATGACCAATACCTTATAACGCCCTAGTACATTCTTGCCCTTATAATTTAGTCTCTCAAAATGATTGCTAACATTGCATTTGCCTTCCTTACCATCCACTTAACCTGCTAGTTAACCTTTGGGAGTCCTTGTGCAAGATTCCCAAAGTCTGTTTGCACACAATTTTTGAATTTTCTCCCAGGTTAGAAAATAGTTCATACCTTTATTTCTTCTACCAAAGTCCACAACATGCACTCCCCTACATTATATTCCATCTGCCACTTCTTTGCTTATTCTCCAAATATGTCCTTCTGCAGACTCCCTGCTCCGTTAATACTACCTATCCCTCCACCCATCTTGGTATCATCCGCAAACTTGGCCACAAAGCTATCAATTCTGTCATCCAAATCTTTCACCTACATTGTGAAAAGAAATGGTCTCAACATAAACCTCTGCAGCACACCACAAATCACCAGCAGATAACCAGAAATGGCCACCTTTATTCCCACTCTTTGCCTCCTGCCAGTCAGCCAATCATCTATCCATGTTAATAACTTTGCTGTAGCTTTTAGCTTGTTCAGCACCCTCATGTGCCTTCTGAAAATCCAACATGACACTTTCCTTTGTCTACCCTGCTTGTTATTTCCTCAAATAATTCCAACAGGTATGTCAGGCAAGATTTTCCCTTAAGGAAACCATGTTGACTTTGGCCTACTTTATCATGTGCCTCCAAATACCCTGACTCCAACATCTCCTGGACCTTCTCCTGAAGTTACTTGGCCTACAATTTATTTCCTCTGCCTTCCTCCCTTTTTAAAGAATAGACTAATATTTGCAATTTTCCAGTCTTTTGGAACCATTTCATAATCTAGAAATCCTTGAAAGTTTGTTACTAATGCCTCCACAATCTCTTCAGCTACGTCTTTCAGGACCCTGGGGTGTAGTCCACCTGGTCCAGGTGACTTACCTACCTTCAGACCTTTCAGCTTCCCAAGCACTTTCTACATAACAATAGCAACTGCACTCATTTCTGCCCCCTAATACTCTTTTGGTATCCTCTGACACTGTTGGCTAGCTTACCATCATATTTCACCTCCCCCCCCATATGTTTTTTTTAAAGTTGCCTTTTGTTTGTCTTTGATAAGCATCTCAATCCTCAAACTTCCCACTATTTTTTCCATATTACATGCCCTCACTTTTCCTTTTATGCTGTCTTTGACTTCCCTTGTCAGCCAGTCGCCCAGTCCTGCCTTTAGAATACTTCACCTTTGGATTGTATCTATCCTGCACCTTCCAAATTTCTCCCCAAATCAGCAGCCATTGCTGTTCTGTCGTCATCCTTTTCCAATCAATTTAGGCCAGCCCCTCTCTCACACCTCTGTAATTCCCATCACTGTACTGTAATATTGATGAATCTGACTTTAGCTTCTCCCTCTCAAACTGCAGCGTGAATTCCAGCATATTATGATCACTACCTCTGAAGGGTTCATCTACCCTAAGCTCCCTGCTCAAATTTTGTTCATTGCACAACACCCAATCCAGAATTGTCTTTCCCCTGATGGGCTCAACCGCAAACTGCTCTAAAGCCATCCTGTAGGCATTCTGCAAGTTTCCTCTCTTGGAAACTTGATTCTCCAAACTGATTCTTCCAAACTGATTCTCCCAATCTAGCTGCATACTGACAACCTCATGACTATCATAAAAGTGCCCTTTTTACATGCCTTTTTTATTTCCTGTTATAATTTATATCCCACACTCTGGCTACTGTTCAGAGGCCTGTGTATAACTTCCATCTGGATTTTTTTTACCTTTGCAGTTTCTTGACTCTATTCACATGGATTCTACATCTTCTGATCCTATGTCATCTAAGGATTTCACTTCAGTTTTTACCAACAGAGCAACCTCACCCCCTCTGCCTACCTGCCTGTCCTTTTGATACAATATGTTTCCTTGGATATTAAGCTCCCAGCTGTAATCTTCTTTCAGCCATGATTCAGTGATGCCCACAACGTCATACCTTCCAATCTCTAACTGCACTACAAATACATTCTATTCATTTGAAAGGGAATGCATTTATTCAGATTTTTTTTATTAGGCACTTCTTGAGATTAATAACTTGCTTTGATTTCAGTTCTGCAAGTTGAGGTGACTTAGGAGTGTTCTGGGTGAACTGTGACTTTTCCAAAGTTGGGGCAGGAAATGTATCACTAGCCAGGCAGCTCGGGTACTGGTACATACTTTCCATCCTTTACACAGGACTTCTCTTAGCTTTGGGTATGGATTTGAGGTTCTCAATGCCATCCCAAATATTCATCCTTTTCCCCCCAACGAGGCTTTCAGAACATCCTTGAAGATTACCAGTCTGGTAATCTTTACCTGATAAAACAGTTCAGAACTGAGTGTAAATAGAGGCACAGGAAAAAATGTTCAGCAAGTAAAGCTTTACCATTGAGGAAACATCTTCTTAAAGTGTTATAAAATCAGGATATCTCAAATGTATAGCATCTGAAGGCTGAATTCTCAGAGTAGCAAAGTAGGACTAATAGTTAAGCTTTGCAGGTTTTTAACTAAAGCAATGTTTTGTTTACATAACACATCTTTAGTAGCTGCAGAGACCTGCAAAGACTGCCTAGATACTATAGTATACCATAATATTTTATAGATGGCACACACTGAAGCTTCAAGTACATTCGTTGTAGAGGATGTGAACGTCTGAGATTCTATTGCTTAATTGCCCATCCATTGTCCCTACTTAAAATAAATTCAATGGAACACTAAAAGGGTTAAGAGATTAATCTTTTTTTTAAAATGATAATTTCCCCCTCAGATCCCCAGAAACAAACTTTCAGATTCACCTTTGCCTCCCTGGCTGTGACCGGCTTGTGTGGGTCACAGAGTGTTTTGTACAACCTCTGAACAACGCACAGTTAAGAAATTAATCTAATTATAGCTCTTACTTCCAATACACTAATTTCTATAAGAGAACTACATAACCTAAAAGTGGAAATAGTACTTGGTGTGCATCTAATATTTAGTTATTGAGGTACAGTGCAGAATAGGTCCCTCTAGCCCTCGAACCATACCGCCCAGCAATCCCCCGATTTAACCCTAGCCTAACCACAGGACAACTTCCAATGACCAATTAACCTACCAACCAGTACATCTTTGGACTGTGGAAGGAGACCAGAGTACCCGGAGGAAACCCATATGACCATGGGGAGAACATACAAAGTCCTTACAGGCAGCAGCAGGACATCATATTCATTCTTATGGAAATTAAAATTTAATTTCAAAAGGAAAACTTAGCCTTTAGGGATAATCAAAGTGTTTTTTTTCTAATTCATCAGACAAGTACTATGACGTCTGTACAACTAAACCCAGGAGCTGACTGAGAACACTGCTTTTGCAACATGACTTCAGAAATCTGCCAAAACACAGGAGTTAAGGTCCCTTTGTGAAATGATCAGCTGATGCAATGAACAGCTTCTTTGAACAAATCAACACACGTTCAGAAAAATTTGAATTACCTGCCTAGTGAAATTAAACAGCCATCATTTGAGTGGCAACATCTCACAAGTAGGTCTTTGGTCCTGCACTGGGTACACAAGCAGAATGCCGCCAGAACTGGTTAAACGAACGTAATAAAGACTGCAGCTTCAATAGACAGGGCAAAAGAGTGACAATGGAATTGGTCAGGGACAAACAAGAGAAAATCTGCAAATGCTAGAAATCCAAGCCACACACAAAAATGCTGGAGGAACTCAGCAGGCCAGGCAGCATCTATGGAAAAGAGTACAGTCAACATTTCGGGCTGAGACCCTTTGGCAGGACTGGAGAAAAAAAAGATGAGTAGATTTAAAAGGTGGGGGGAGGGGACAAAGAAACATGAGGTGAAACCAGGAGGGAGAGGGATGAAGTAAAGAGCTGGGAAGTTGGTGAAAGAAATACAGGGCTGGAGAAGGAAGAGTCCAATAGGAGAGAACAGAAGAAAGAAAGGGGGGGAGGAGCACCAGAGGGAGATAAGGTGAGAGATGGAAAGGGGATGGGGAATGTGATGGGGGGGGGGGGGGGGGGCATTACTGGATGTTCATGCCCTCAGATTGGTAGCTACCCAGATTGAATATAAGGTGTCATTCCTCCAATCTGAGTGTGGCCTCATCGCGACAATTGAGGTGGCCATGGATTGACATATCGGAATGGGAATGGGAAGTGGAATTAAAATGGGTGGCCACTGGGAGATCCCTCTTCTTCTAGGGAACGGAGTGTAGGTGCTTGGTGAGACAGTCTCTCAATCTACATCAGGTCTCACTGATATACAGAAGGCCACACTGGGAGCAGCAGACACAGTAGATGCCCGGTGTCCTCCAGAGTAATTATGGAAATGCCCTTCAATACAACAAGATACTACCTCCCAAGCTCAACCAACAGCCTTCGTTAAATTACACTAATTTAAGTGTAAGCATGTAAAGTTAGTATGTGCAGTTGCTCATAAAGTTAATTTTCATGCCATTTATATTACATTAACACATACCAAATGCAGCAGATTCAACCTCAATGATATGTACTCCAGGGTAAATTATATTAGTAGCTAGAGAAGCAATTTGTGATAGGCTTTCCTTGCCCAATACTCAGATTGCTCAGGCAAGATCAATTTTGTCTACCTTAAATTCTCAAGAAGTTGGTGATACCAAGGTCTGTTCAGAGTTACATGATTTCAACTAAGATGTGTAGAAACACATCACACTGTGTAGTGTGGAAGACAACTTAAGACAGTGGATTTTGTCTGATAGCAGTAATGGATGTTGGATGGCATCACAAAAATTAATACATTACTATAGTGTATGGTGTTAATTCCCACTATACCTATGCCAAAGGGAAAAAATTAAGTGGTCAACAATTGGTGAATGAATCAAGAGGTTACACATCATCCACATTACAGCTAGTTTTTAATTCATAAGTTCCTCAACAATAGTTCTTGCCAAATGCATTAATTTCTTCCCCAACTTACTATCCAACCCAAATACTTTTTCACTGACAATTCATCTGTAAACCAATGTATTTTTTGAAGTGTGTCTTTAGTTGTCCACTCAATACTCCAACATAGCCCTTCAAGTGGACTTTTCTTTCTGCTAATCCTTGGTTAGAAGGCACGGTGGGGATATGTCTCTACTAAAGGAGCTGTAACACGCTCCTTCCCTCTGCTAGTCTGCAGGGCACCTTTGGACAAGGTGTAGCACCTGCTTAGCTCCCCCCCCCGGGATCAGGGTCACACGAAGCCACGGGAGCAGGTGGTGAAAGGTCGTATAAGCATCTGCTACATACCTCGTTATGCAACCACTGATGCCAGACAATCTCTGAAGAGTTGCTGGCGACGTGGTGGAGGCAAATACAATAGGGTCTTTTAAGAGACTCCTGGATAGGTACATGGAGCTTAGAAAAATAGTGGGCTATGGGTAACCCTAGGTAATTTCTAAGGTAAGGACATGTTTGGCACAGCTTTATGGGCAGAAGGGCCTGTATTGTGCTGTAGGTTTTCTATGTTACGGGAGGAAGACAGGAAAATGAGGTTGAAAGGGAAAGTCGATCAGTGATGACAAAACTGTAGAGCAGATTTGATGGGCTGAATGGCCCAATTCTGCTCCATAATTACCATGACTCAACTGTTCCACCCTCAACTACTAGTCCAAAGTAATATCTGGCTCCTTATTAAACATCCTGTACATGTGACAGAAATCTTTCATTGAGTTTTTCAGAAAAAAATCCAAGCAATGCAAATTTACAAAATGATGCACATGCTGCTAATATATAAAAGAAATTGCTGTGAAACCATTTTTTAAGTTTTGTTGAACCATTGTGAAACATTATCATTCCTACTCTCTGTACAGGAAAATAAATCTGTACGCTTCCAATAACTTTCGATTTGTTCTCTAGCGTTTTCACCATGATATGTAGCAGTTAGTGCGACACTATTACAGGTCCGGGTGTCAGAGTTCAAATCTGAACCTCAGTAACATAGCAGTTAGCACAATGCTATTACAGCTTGAGACATCAGAGTTCAATTCTGATATCATCTATAAAGAGTCTCTGTACATTCTCTCTGTGGAATACATGAGTTTTCTCCAGTTCCCTCCCACAATCCAAATACATACTGGTTGGTAAGTTAATTGGTCATTGTAAACTGTCCTGCAATTAGGCTTGGGTTAAAACTAGAGATGCTGGACAGCATGGCTCAAAGGGCTGGAAGGGCCCGTCCAGTGCTAATCCTCAATAAATATACAATAAATAAAATAAAATCTGTAGGCTTCCAATAATTTCCCATCTGTTCTCTTGTTTTTTCACCAGAAAATGTGCAATGGATTTCAGACCAATTTCCAGAGATATGCTAGTTTGCTGGAGAAACAATGATTAGAAACAGAACATGATTCACATTTGCAAGAGCATTTTGACTAAAGTCAGTCATAAATAATAAACATACATTCCAATAAACTGAAAAACCTTTACAACAGTTTCTATAGGACATACCTTAGCCTCGTAAAGCAATGGCCCATGGAAACACAAGACACGTTCACCTAAAATTAAAAGAAACAATGATTCTTCAGGCAAGGTTTATAATGGCTCGGATACAATTACAGTAAAATATTCACTATGGTTAGAATAAATGAATAAACACGAGATTCTGCAAATGCTGGAAACCAGTGCAACACACACAAAATGCTGGAGGAACTCAGCAGTTGAGGGAGCATCTGTGGAAATGGTCAATATTTTGGGTCAAGATCCTTCAGAAAGGAATTCCCCCTTCCTTTCCAGTCCTGATGACTCTTTATTCATTTCCATAAATGCTGCCTGACCCATTGAGTATTTGTTGTGTGTTACTCCAGCACAGGGGTTCCCAACCTGGGGTCCATGGCATAAAAAAGGTGTGAATCCCTGCTCTAGAATAAATTAATGTTTGTGTTTCAAATTCTTCTTTGCATGATAGTTATATTCCAGGTTATCTAATTTAGAAATTAGAATAGGAACTTCCTGTTCCTTCCCAAACTCAAATCTCAGAAAAACGCATGATTCCTTTTACTTAATTGGTACTCGCAGATTAAACTTGCTTTATTTGAAATTACCACAATAATTTCCCCAGGAGTTTTACTGAATTGAATTTACTGCATGACTGAGTATTTTCCCAGCAATTATAATTTTGAATTAACAGACATTGAGCAAATTCTGTCTCTTCATCACCGCTCGTTATCCTTGCAAGTTCTCAGTAAAACGGAGGAAATAATGTCCAAAACTGTTTGTACTAAATTAGCGTCTCTTAGCTGTGTTCGTTCATTAATAGCACATTTCCCTTAACATGGACTTGGGGAACACTGCAGAGGTGAGTGGAGAGACTCTCAAGAGGTAATACTTGAGAAAAAGTCAACTCTTTTGGATAGAGTGGGAATGTAGCAATGCTACTGCACTGTCTAACTTCAAATGCCAAATCGCAAGTAAAAACCACTAAGTTGATTTCAGAAGACTGCAAAGATAACAAAGCCTTGAAAACCCCAAAATCAGTGGCCATTTTGTGCACAGTAAGTTTCCATAGACAGCAATGCAATATTACCAGATAATTTATTTTAAAGAAAATGCAGGCAGAATGATAATTATTGGCCAGGGCAGTGCATGCTGCATACCAAGCAGCAGCCATTATACAGTATTCCAGAGATTCAATATGTTGACTCCAACAGTTGGACACAAGCCTGCACCTTAACAGACACAGCCTGTAGTTCCAGGGAGGAGCACAGACTAGGCGTACTCTGTCAAAAGGAATATTTCATGCCAAAATCCAAATGTTTAAAAACAAATCCCTGTAGTCAGCTGGAAAATCTGGGTCTGATCAAACACAAGTCTTAGGAAAGAAATTAATTTAAATCGGAATCAGATTTAATATCACCAGCATATGTCGCGAAATAAACTGTTTTGTGGCAGCAGTACATTGCAATAGATAATCAAAAATCTAAGTATCACAATATACAAGAAAATTAAATTTAATAGGTCATGCAAAAAGAGAACAAAAAAGAGAAAAAAATGAGGTAGTGTACATAGGATCATTGCTCATTCAGAAATCTGATGGCAGAGCATAAGAAACTGTTCCTAAAACGCCAACTGTGTGTCATTAGGTTCCTGCATCTCCTCCTTGATGGTAGCAATGAGAAGAGGACATGTTCTGGGTGACAGTGGTCCTTAATACCTTTAAATTGGATTACTTCACTGTTTTCCATGTTTGGCACAAATGATGAATTAGCAGCATTACTCTGATCTTGCACACGAACAGCCAGCTATTTCAAAGCAGACTGATACACAAAAATGTTGCATTGCCTAGTTAGATATATTTAGGCAATGGTTGAAACTTACTACTTCCATTGCTCATGTCAAAAAACAAGCTTTGGCTTCAAGACATGCTGTCCAGAACTGACCACAGTCTAGGCCACCACCTCAGGGCAAGCAACAGTGAAATTGCAGATGAGGAAATATAGGTGAGTTTTATTAATGGGCTCAACCACAAGCAAGACTGACATTAATTCCTATCTACACCTAAATTGATGAACATGATAGAGGTTCAGCACACTGGGAAAAGTCACAATTTGACCACATTTCTTGAAAGAATTTAGTGCACCAGATGGGTAGAGAATTAGATCTCAAGTGTATTGAACAACACAACAGTACTGAACACTAGATCAACAATCATGGTGCAGGACTATTTGTTCATTATCTTATTGTACTCAGCAGCAGTATGGGCATCACAGTAGTGTAATAGCGCAATTGCTTTACAGCACCAGCAATCACCA
Organism: Hemitrygon akajei; assembly: GCF_048418815.1. Taxonomy (NCBI): domain Eukaryota; kingdom Metazoa; phylum Chordata; class Chondrichthyes; order Myliobatiformes; family Dasyatidae; genus Hemitrygon; species Hemitrygon akajei. The sequence continues at coordinate 40,494,402 of NC_133153.1, forward strand.
ACTGAGGTTTGATTCCCATTGCTGTTTGTAAGGAGGTTGTATGCTCTCCTCATGAATGTGTGGGTTTCTCCCACTTTCCAATCATAAAGATTAGGATAAATTGTGGGCGTGCTTTGTTGGCGCCAGAAGCGTGGTGACACTTGTAGGCTGCCCCCAGCACAGTCCTCACTTATTTAATCTGATGCATCTCACTGTATGTTTCGACGTACATGTGACAAATAAAGCTAATCTTTAGTTTCCCCAGCATCCTCGATCAAAAAAACTTGACTACATGACTGTCTACAGGATCTTCTCATGAACAAATTGGCTATATTTTTTAAGTCTTAAGTATTCGTATTTTTAAATTACTAACAAGCTGTGGATCGTACCAAATTGTTTGTAAATGCCTTATCAACATAGGTTGCTCTTGTTCAGTGACTTTTTATTTTAAAATCACTGCCAACATGTAAAATTTCCAAGCACACACTTAATTGGTAGGTTCCCATGTAAATCCAGCACACTAATTACATAATGCCACCATCTGCAATGTAGCAACAGCTCAGGTCTGCACCTTTCTGCTTCCTGACCTGATTGGTATGACCAAATTAATGTCCCCAAACCGCTTCTCACTTAGTAAAACATCTGAATTCAAAAAGCGTCTCATATCTTTCAGTTCTGACAAAACGCCATCAATCTTAAATTTAACCCTACCTTCCTCTCTCCAAAGATGCTGACTGATTCCAGCATATTCTGTTTTATTAAAAGACAGCAAGTCCATCAGCACCTGAAAAATATAAGAAAATACAGGCCGTTTCAGATGTAGACTCTTTGTCAGAACTGTTCTGACACAGGGTCTACACCGGAAATATTAAGCTATCTTTACAGCTGCTAATGGACTTGCTGTGTATTTCTATAGTTTAATTTTACTTTACATAATTCAAGAGCTAACACAGACACAGCCAGCATAAAGCAGCAACACAATCTCAACCTCAACTTTGCTTTAATATTACCTCCCCTTTAGCAATCATGCAATATAAAAGTTACAATTCTAAGCCTTCCCACATTTGTCACACTTATTTACACTGTTAGAAAATTGAAGTAGGGCAGTTCTATAGTATTAGAACAAGGGTTCCCAATCTGGGGTCCTTGGATCCCTTGGCTATTGGTAAGAGTCCATGGCATAAAAAGGTTGGGGACCCCTGAATGCTCCCAGAATTCCAGCTTTTCTCCAAGCAGGAATCCTGGGTTGAAGTACTCAAATGTGGGAACATGCAAACTCAATTCCTAACTGCTGTAAACATAAGATTATTTTAATCAATCTAGTCATACAAACCTGTTAATGCAGATTACTTTATATTTGCAACACACATATACAGGAATGTGCATGGGGCTAATTTAAGCCATTTCCTCTGTGTATTGCAAGTTAAAATCCAAAACATGCAGAGGAACCAATTGTAAAGTTATTTTAAAATCAAACTATTTATAATCTCCAAAACAAAAATGAACTGAGAAAACAAAACATTTTACAAGTTTTCCAGCTTTAAGCAAAAATCCATTACTGCACTGTTGCATGGTATATAACAATTTTTAAAAACTACTTGCAATCCTGAAACCAAAATATTCACAAACCTGAATCGAGAAGAAAAGGGTTTCACCTTATTTTTAAAGCGGGGATGTATTTTTGCATTGCTGTGGCAGGGTATTTCTTGCTGGGGGATTGGGGTATACACAGAGAACCAGGTGAATGAAATACCCTGCACGGGTTTACCCTTGTTTTCTGCAAGCCAGCAATGCTGATTGAAGGGAGAGCCTGCAATGTGCTTACATTAAGGGTGCAACCAGTCTCCATTCAGGCGCCTCCTAGCCCCGCTGCCTGGGCAGGCTGCGTCTTGCGCATGCGCACAGGGGGGAGGGGGCGGTCGGCCCAGGCGCCATGTTTCCCCCCGGAGCAGACGTTCCCCCGTACGGCGGGCCTCACCTTCTTGAAACTTGGGTCTCGGGTCCGGTTTCGGAGCCATCAAGTCAAGCCGCGTCTTCGGTGCTAAATCCGACTGCCTGTCCAGCCCTTCTCTGCCCCGACCATAATCGCGGTCCGGTCTCGCCCCGCCGCCAGGTTACGCACAGCCACCGAACAACACGACGCCGCCCGGGTGACAGGGAGGGGGAGGGGGAGTCCGCCGCTCGACGCGGCACGCCAGCGAAATGACGTCAACGCGGATCATATGTGGCATTGCGCTAGCGCGGTGGCCCCGATGCGCGTTGGGAGATGTGGTTCCTTTAATAGAAACAACCTACTGGATGCAAGACATCAAAATCAAGACACAGAACACATACAAGATGCTGGAGGAACCCAGCAGGCAAGGCAGCCCTGATGAAGGGTCTAGGCCCGAAACGACGATTGTTAACTCTTTTCCAAAGCTGCTGCCTGGCCTGCTGAGTTCCTCCAGCATTGTGTGTGTGTGTGTTGCTCTGGGTTTACAGCATTGCAGATTTTCTCGTGTGTGTGCATCAAAATCAGGAATCAGATTTAATGTAACGTGGAAATTGTTGACAAACACCAGAGATCCTGCAGCATCCTGATGAGGCCCAAAATGTCAACTTTATTTCTCTCCATAGATGCTGCCTGATCTGAGTTCCTTCAGCATTTTGTGAAATTTATTGTCTTGTGGCAGCAGTACAGTGAAAAGACATAAAATTACTGTAAGTTACAGATATGCACACGTATGCATGGGTGCAATGAAAATCTGCAGCAGCATAACAGGCATACACATCAGGTCGGCAGCATTCACAAGAAAAACATAAATTAAACATAGATTATACACAATCATTCATTCATTATGTGGCATAAGTGATCACGGTCTTTCCGTGACCATGATTGTCTTGGCAAATGTTTCCACAGAAGTGGTTTGCCATTGCCTTCTTTTGGGCAATGATTTTACAAGATGGGTGACCCCAGCCATTATCAATACTCTTCAGAGATTGTCTGCCTGGCGCCAGTGGTCACATAACTAGGGTTTGTGATATGCACCGGCTGCTCGTACAACCATCCACCACCTGCTCCCTTCACGTGATCCTAATCGTGGTGGGGGGGGGGGGGGGGGCTTCACCTTGCCCAAGGATGACCTGCAGGCTAGCAGAGGGGAGGAGCACCTTACACCTCCTTTGGAAGAAACATAGAAAATAGGTGCAGGAGTAGGCCATTTGGCCTTTCGAGCCTGCACCGCCATTCAGTATGATCGTGGCTGATCATCCAACTCAGAACCCTGTACCTGCTTTCTCTCCATACCCCCTGATCCCTTTAGCCACAAGGGCCATACCTAACCCTAACCCTAACCCTAACTTCCTCTTAAATATAGCCAATGAACCGGCCTCAACTGTTTCCTGTGGCAGAGAATTCCACAGATTCACCACTCTATGTGTGAAGAAGTTTTCCCTCATCTCGGTCCTAAAAGGCTTCCCCTTTATCCTTAAACTGTGACCCCTCGTTCTGGACTTCCCCAACATCGGAAACAATCTTCCTGCATCTAGCCTGTCCAATCCCTTTAGAATTTTATACTTTTCAATAAGATCCCCCCTCAATCTTCTAAATTCCAGTGAGTATAAGCCTAGTCGATCCAGTCTTCAAACATCTTCACCCCAGCCCCCTTATTCACAATGCTTACAAGAAAGAAGATCAGGCTCAAGTACAGCTTCTATCCCGCTGTTATAAGAATATTGTATGGTTCCCTAGTATGATAAGACAGTATCTTGACCTCACAATCTACCTTGTTATGGCCTTGCATTTTATCGTTTCTCTGTAGCTGTTACACTTTATTCTGCATTTTGTTGTTGTTTTATCTTGTTTGATGCACTGTATAATGATCTGATCCATATGAACAGTATTCAGGACAAGCTGGTCCTCAATACATGTGACAATTACAATCCAATTTCAATTCAAGGATTAGATTTGCTTAATTTGTCACATGTACATTGAAAAATACAGTGAAATGCGTTGTTTGCATCAATGACCCAGGATGTGCTGGGGGCAAGTCATGCTTCTGGTGGTAACCTAGCATGCCGACAACTTACTGATTAATGTGAGAGAACACTGGAGCACCCAGAGGAAATGCATGTGGTCACCAGGGAGAATGTATTAACTCTTTACTGACATCAGCAGTACTTTCTCCTGCACCTCTTCTGAGGCTTTTTCTCAAGTCTGGGGCACAGAATTAGACACAATACTATCCTGAAAACTTAACCAGTTAATGTTCTTCTTTTATGTTGTACTTTATTTATTGAGATACAGATTCTGGACCTTTGAGCCACACCACCCAGAACTAATTTAATCTGGCTGGGATTTAATTGAATTGAATTTAATTTAATCTAATCCTGGGAGAACTTACAATGAGAAATTAAGCAACTAACCAGTAGGTCTTTGGACTGTGGGAGGAAACACACACAGTCATGGGGAGAATGTATGAACTATTTACAGACAGCAGTGGGAATTGAACCTAGGTCACTGGTACACTACGCTACCGTGCCGTGGTGCAGTGAAGGATGCAGATTGACCCTTAGGAGGCAGTGATCATAACACGATTGAATTCATACCACAATTCTAGAGGGATGTATCAGTATTGCAATGGAATAAAGGGGATTACGGAGGCATGAGAGAGGAGCTTGCCCAGGTGGATTGGAGGAGGATACCGGCAGGGATGACGGCAGAGCAGAGATGGCTGAAGTTTCTGGGAATAGTTCACAAGGCACAGGATAGATACGTTTCACAGAAGAAATCCTCAAATGGCAGGGGTAGGCAACCGTGGCTGAAAGGGAAGTTAAGGACTGCATGAAAGCAAAGGAAAGGATGTATAAGGTAGCAAAGGTGAGTGGGAAGCTTTTAAAATACACCAAAGGGCAACTAAGAAGGCTATAAGGGAAAAGATGAAATATGAGGGCTAACAAACCAATAATATAAAGCAGGAAACTAGAAGTTTTTTCAGTTATATAAAAAGTAAAAGGGAGTTGAGAGTTGATATTGGACCACTGGAAAATGATGCTGCTGAGGTAGTAACGGGGGAAAAAGAAATGGCAGATGAACTTAATGGGTACTTTGCATCAGTCTTCACTGTGGAAGACACTGGCAGTGTGCCAGAGGTCGATGAATGTCAGGGAGCAGGAGTTAGTGTCATTGCTTTACAAAGGAAAAGGTGCAAGGTAAGCTGAAAGGTCTTAAGCTGGATAAGTCACCTGGACCAGATGGACTACATCCCAGAGTCCTGAGAGAGGTTGAGGAAGAGATAACGGATGCATTGGTCATGATCTTTCAAGAGTCACTTGATTCTGGCATGGTTCTGGAGGACATGAACATTGCAAATGTCACCCCATTCTTTAAGAAGGGAGGAAGGCAAAAGGAAGGAAATTATAGGCCAGTTAGCCTAACCTCAATAGTTGGGAAAGTGCTGGAGTCTATTATTAAGGGTGAGGTTTCAGGGTACTTGGAGACTAATGATAAAATAAGTCAAGGTCAGCATGGTTTCTGTGAAGGGAAATCATGCCTGACAAATCTGTTAGAATTCTTCGAGGAAGTAACAAGCAGGGTGGACAAAGGAGAGGTAGTGGATGTCATTTACTTGGATTTTCAGAAGGCATTTGATAAGGTGCTTCACATGAGGCTGCTCAACAAGATAAAATCCCATGGTGTTACAGGAAATATACTGGCATGGATAGAGGAATGGCTGACAGGCAGGAGGCAGTGAGTGGGAATAAAGGGACGTTTTCTGGTTGGCTGCCAGTGACTAGTGGTGTCCCTCAGGAGTCAGTATTGGAACCGCTACTTTTCACATTGTTTGTCAATGATTTAAATAATTGATGGCTTTGTGGCAAAGTTTGCGGATGATATGAAGATAGGTGGAGTGGTAGGTAGGTAGTGTTGAGGAAGCAATGCGATTGCAGCAGAACTTAGACAAATTGGAAAAAGGTACAAAAATGTGGCAGATGGAATACAGTGTTTGGAAATGTACGATAAGGCATTTTGGTAAAAGGAACAATAGTGCAGACTATTACCCAAATGGGGAGAAAGTTCAAACATCAGAGGTGCAGAGGGATTTAGGAGTCCTTGTGCAAGACTCCCAGAAGGTTAATTTGCAGATTGAGTCTGTGGTAAAGAAGGCAAATGCAATGCTGGCATGTATTTCAAGGGGAATAGAATATAAAAGTAAGGAGATAATGCTGAGGCTTTATAAAACACTAGTCAGGCCGCACTTGGACTGTTGTCAACAGTTTTGGGCCCCGTATATCTCAGAAAGAATGTGTTGTCATTGGAGAGAGTCTAGAGGAGGTTCACGAGGATGATTCTGGGACTGAAGGGGTTAACATATGAGGAACGTTTGGCAGCTTTGGGCCTGTACTCAATGGAATTCAGAGAAATGCAGGGAGATCTCATTGAAACCTACTGAATGTTGGAAGGACTAGATTGTATGGATGCGGGGAGTGCATCTGTAGCTGTGAACTTCCCACGATTCAGGACATTTACAAAGACGGGTGTAAAAAAAGGGCCCAAAGGATCATTGGGGACCCGAGTCACCCCAACCACAATCTATTCCAGCTGCTACCATCTGGAAAACGGTACTGCAGCATAAAAGCCAGGACCAACAGGCTCCGGGACAGATTCTTCCACCAGGCCATCAGATTGATTAACTCACGCTGATCTGAGTGTATTTCTATGTTACATTGACTGTTCTATTTATTATAAATTATTATAAACTACTATGATTGCACATTTAGACAGGGACGTAACATAAAAATTTTTACTCCTCATGTATGTGAAGGATGTAAGAAATAAAGGCAGTTCATTCAATTAATTCATTCATTCATTCGTCCCTATGGTGGGAATATCCAGAACTAGAGGGCACAGCCTCAAAATTGAAAGATGACCCTTTAGAAAAGAGTTCAAGGAGGAATTTTTTTAGCCAGAGAGTAGTGAAACTGGAATGCTCTGCCACAGCCTGGGTGGAGGCCAAGTCTCTGGGTATATTTATGGTGAAGTTGATCGCTTCCTGAATGGTTGGGACATCAAAGGATATGGCGAGAAGGCAGGTGTGTGGGATCCGGGATCAGCCATGATGGAATGGCAGAGCAGACTCAATGGGCTGAATGGCCTAATTCTGCTCCTCTGTCTTAAGGTCTTATGAAAGGAAAGGAAAAAAATATTCACCAGCAGGAGGCCACCCAATGAGGCTCCTCCAACCTGAGGGTGCCTGATCATGGCAGAAGTAGAGGCCATGTTGGAATGGGAATAGAGGTAGGAATTACAGTCGCTGGCCACCGGGAAATTCTGGATTTTAGCAGCTGGAGCAAAGGTGCTCAGAGGTGAATGAAGCCTTGAACCCCTCCAGCCTTCGTGATTCTTTTTCACTGAGAGGGACCTGTAGCGCAACACTTGTTCAATTATAATCTTGGATTTTATCTGGTCATACTTCTGACTCGTGGACGGGGAAATACCATCCATCACAAAGGATCCATCCTCACCATGCAAGGCTGCTCTCTTGTCAGTGAGGAAATACAGGAGTCCGAAGACAAGCTCAACCTTGCAGAAGCAACTTCCTTCCCGCCGCCACCAGATTTCTGAATGGTCCACGGACGCCTGTACACTACATTGTTGAGCTTTTTTTTTTCTGCAGTTTATTTACGTCGCAAAATGCTGTAATGTTATGTCTTCGCACCGTTCCGCTGCCGCCAAACACCGATTGCGTTTTCCAGCAGTTTCTCTTTTATTCCGATCCGCCCTAGTCACACACCACAGTTATTAGAATTCTGCGAGTCGTTTTTAAAAATTACAACTGTGAGTGTTTAAGAAAGTTGCAAAATGGAGGATCGGATGAAGCTTTGAGTAAAAGGGATTAGTATTAATGTTTACATAGAAAATAGTATAATGGTTGGCAAAATGCACGCCCAACGTGGGGCTCGAACCCACGACCCTGGGATTAAGAGTCCCATGCTCTACCGACTGAGCTAGCCGGGCAACTATGTAATCAGATCTGGCCTCTCTGCTCGTTGAGCTGCGCATTGTATCCTGTATTCATTCATTCTCATATTTACAATGAGATAAGGAGCAAACCCGCTGATATCTGAGCAACACACACTAAGTACTGGAGGAACTCGGCAGACCAAGCAACATGTATGGAAAAAATACTATAGTCTACGTTTCAGACTGAGTCCTGCCCAAGGGTTTCGGCCCGAAACGTCGAATGCACTTTTTCCCATTGAGACTGCCTGGCCTGCTGAGTTCCTCCTGCATTTTATGTGTGTTGCTCGAATTTCCGGCATCTGCAGGTTTTATCTTCTTTCCGCTGAAGTCTGAGCCAGAGTTATTCAACTTCAAATTCTACTTCCGGCTTCTGGCCCGCTATCTTCCCACGTGACCTGAAATACAGTCATTGATAGTTACAATTCCTGCTGGATACTACCGCTCCCGCAGTCTCAGGCGCCGGGAGAAGGTCAGACTGTACCGATTCCAGCAATGCTTATCTCCTGCTACCACCAGACTTTCCCTCCAACAGCGTCCCTCTTTATGTTGGTGTCAACTATACCCCAACGGGGCTTCGTTTCTGAAAAACTGGGCTATTTATTTAAAAGTCAGAGTTTACCATCATCTGAACAGGTGCAATGGAAAACAGACTTGCAACACGGTATCAGATTCTCAACAGTCACAAGAAAAACATAAACTAAACATAGATTATACACATTTTTCTAAGAAGAGAAAGCCGAAGTTCTCTGTGGTCAAAGATTCAAGATGATTTAATGTAATTTCCAGTACATAAGTGTAAAGTAGAACAAAATAATAGTTGCTCTGGACCCAATGCAGTACAAAAACAAACACAATAAGATAAAGAACACAATTATTAAAATTAAAAAAACAATAAATATAAATACATAAGATAGCTTATACGTTGATTGTATGTCCATAAAGTGATGCTAGGCCCAGGGATTTCCATACATAAGGTGACAGACAGGAAATGATAAAGTAGTGGTTGTTGAGGATGTGGTGGGGTTAGTGGGTGGAGGTGTCGATCAGCCTTACTCCTTGGGGAAAGTAACTGATTTTGAGTCTGCTGGACAGTCCTCATTTCAGCTTGACTGTCCATTTCCCTCCATAGATGCTGCTCATCCTGCTGACACATTTCTATGGAGCACTGCCACAAGAAAGCAACAAGGACCTCCGGCATCCAGACCGTGCTGACTTCTCACTACTACAAGGTAAGAGCTACAGGAGCCTTAGATCCCACACTACCAGGTGTCATGGTCCTGGCTGGCATTCCTCCCTAATTGGTCCTTAATCCCCTTGCCAGATTGTTGGGAGAGGGAGGGAGGGGGGGAGAGAGAGAGAGAGATTGATTGCTCCAAGTCTTCAACCCCATATCTCTCCGTAAACTAAGTCTCCCAGGTCCTGACTCAGCCTGGTCCCGATTCTACACTCGCAACGGATATTCTGCCTCCTGATCCTGCCTCCGCGTCGGAGTCCTGCACTTGGGTTCGTTTTCCTGCCACGTCCGTCTCACACCAGGTTCAGGAACAGTTATTACCCCTCAACCATCAGGTCCCGCACCACCAGGTTCAGGAACAGTTATTACCCCTCAACCATCAGGTCCCGCACCACCAGGTTCAGGAACAGTTATTACCCCTCAAACATCAACGATCAGGTCCCACACCACCAGGTTCAGGAACAGTTATTACCCCTCAACCATCAGGTCCCGCACCACCAGGTTCAGGAACAGTTATTACCCCTCAACCATCAGGTCCCGCACCACCAGGTTCAGGAACAGTTATTACCCCTCAACCATCAGGTCCCACACCACCAGGTTCAGGAACAGTTATTACCCCTCAACCATCAGGTCCCGCACCACCAGGTTCAGGAACAGTTATTACCCCTCAACCATCAGGTCCCGCACCACCAGGTTCAGGAACAGTTATTACCCCTCAACCATCAGGTCCCTCACCACCAGGTTCAGGAACAGTTATTACCCCTCAACCATCAGGTCCCACACCACCAGGTTCAGGAATAATTATCACCCTACAACCATCAGGTCCCACACCACCAGGTTCAGGAATAATTATTACCCTACAACCATCAGGTCCCTCACCACCAGGTTCAGGAACAGTTATTACCCCTCAACCATCAGGTCCCACACCACCAGGTTCAGGAATAATTATTACCCTACAACCATCAGGTCCCACACCACCAGGTTCAGGAACAGTTATTACCCTACAACCATCAGGTCCCACACCACCAGGTTCAGGAATAATTATTACCCTACAACCATCAGGTCCCACACCACCAGGTTCAGGAATAATTATTACCCTACAACCATCAGGTCCCACACCACCAGGTTCAGGAACAGTTATTACCCCTCAACCATCAGGTCCCACACCACCAGGTTCAGGAACAGTTATTACCCCTCAGCCATCAGGTCCCACACCACCAGGTTCAGGAACAGTTATTACCCCTCAACCATCAGGTCCCACACCACCAGGTTCAGGAACAGTTATTACCCCTCAACCATCAGGTCCCACACCACCAGATTCAGGATCAGTTATTACCCCTCAACCATCAGGTCCCACACCACCAGGTTCAGGAACAGTTATTACCCTACAACCATCAGGTCCCACACCACCAGGTTCAGGAACAGTTATTACCCCTCAACCATCAGGTCCCACACCACCAGATTCAGGATCAGTTATTACCCCTCAACCATCAGGTCCCACACCACCAGGTTCAGGAACAGTTATTACCCTACAACCATCAGGTCCCACACCACCAGGTTCAGGAATAATTATTACCCTACAACCATCTGGTCCCACACCACCAGGTTCAGGAATAATTATTACCCTACAACCAACAGGCTCCTGAACCAGTGTGGATAACTTCACTCACCTCAGCACTGAAGTGACTCCACAATCTTCAGACTCGCTTTCAAGGACTCTACAACTCAGTATTATTCATTTAATGTTTTTATTGTTTGCACAACGTCTCTGCTTTTGCACATTGGTTGTTTGTCAGCTGTGGTTATTTATGGTTTTTCATAACTTCTGTTGTATTTCGTTATTTTTCCTGTAAATGCCAGCAGGAAAATGAATTTCAGGGTTGTATATGGTGACAGATATGTATTTTGATAATAATTTTACTTTGAACTTCCTCCAGCATTTTGGTTCTATTTTGCTTCAGATTCCAACGTTTGCGCCTCCCATGTCATTTGTGTGTTAATCGATCTGTCGCCGCCAGAGGGCTCCCAACTCCAGAACGATCCCTCTCCCTCTCCCTCCCTCTCTCATTGAGGAGAGGAGAAAGAGAATGTTTGTGAGGACATAGTTAGACATATAGATAGTATATAACGTGTGTTCCCTTAAATGCCTCAGCAAACATCTTGAAAGGGGTTCACAGAAAAATTCCTTATGCGTTAAACATCAAATAAGCTCAGTTCTCAGCTTGAAATAGAACACTACAGCTCAGAAACAGGCCCTTCGGTCCATCTAGTCCCTGTCGAACTGTAATTCTGCCTCGTCCTATTGAACCACAACTGGACCATAGCCCTCCATACCTCTCCCATCCACGTATTTATCAAAACTTCTCTTAAATGTTGCAATGAAGCCGCGTCCACCACTTCCACTGGCAGCTCGATCCACACTCTCACCGCCCCCTGAGTGACGAAGTTCCCCCTCAGGTTCCCCTCAAATATTTCATCTTTCACCCTTAACCTATGACCTCACCCAACCTCAATGCGGAAAACCCTGTCCACACTCCTCATATTTAATGGGCAGCCGGTGGACCTGCTGCGTCCTTGTTTGGCCGTCATCAGTAGAAAGATCGGCAAGTCCCCCCCACCAGGCCGGACCGAGTTTGGAAATAACAATTCTCAAAGCTGGGGAGCCGTCTCCGTGAAACTTCATCCCGTTCAGGCTGCTGTTGTTGGCGCCAGACGTCGCGATACAGTTGTAAATCCACATGGTAGCGTTCAAATATTTAATTTATGGAGATTAGACACATTAGAACCCACAGCTTAGTCAAAACTGTGGGTTTTAATAGTCGCTGAAGTTAACCTTTCTCTCCCCCAAACTTCTGTTTCATACAATAGGATTTAAGATTCAGTATCAGGTTTAATATCAACTGGCATACGGCGAGAAATTTGTTGTATTTACGGCAGCAGTGCAATGGAATACATAGTAAAATGGTTTACAGTAAGTATATATTGAATAGTTAAATTAAATACGTAATGGAAATAGTTAAATAAGTAATGCAAGCAGTTAAATTAAATAAGTACTTTAAGATCGTTTATTGACATTCTTCAGTACACAGGTATAAAGAAGAACGATATGATTGTTAATTTGGATCCGATGTAAAATGAAAACACAATAAGATAAACATAATAAATATAAACACAAAAGCGATGCTGTAAAACGCGATGTACGAGTAACTTTTAAAAACACAGACGGGTTGTATGTACGTTCTTGATTAGCCAGGGCATCAAAGGGTATGGGGAGAAGGCAGGGGATTGGGGATGACTGGAGAATTGGATCAGCCCATGATTGAATGGCGGAGCAGACCCGATGGGTCGAATGGCCTACTTCTGTACCTGTATCTTATGATCTTATAATGTGATGCTAGATGATGTGGATGAAGTGGGGGGGGGGGGGTGTATTGGGGCTGGTTAGTGGGTGGGGGTGTGAATCAGCCTGACTGCGTGGGGAAGGTCACTGTTTCTGAGTCCGGTGGTCCTGGCGTGGATGCTACATAATCTCCTCTATGATGGGAGCAGTAAAATAGTCCATAATAAAATAACACATCAGAACAGAGCCGTTCCATCTAATTATTTATAACAATAAACGAACTATTAAAACTATTTGCCAAATATTAACAGGTTTTTTCTTTCACAAGACAAGGCGCCATGAACCATGCTGTACATTGTCCTGTTGGAAACGATTATTGAACATAATGAAATCAAATTAAATATTCAAGCGTTAGTGATAGAATTTGATATACTTTTATGATTTTAAGTAAACATTCTACAACGTGTTTAGCTCTGTTTATTATATTAGCATTCCAAGAGCACGTTATTTCTTTACGCTTCGGGGAACGGCTGAAGCTTCGCGTGTCGCCGAGAATCTGCCTCGGAGAAGCCCTCCGGTTCACTCACATCACGACGCAATTCAATTGCACTTGGAGCCTTTCCAATCCTCCACATAAAAGCACGGAAGGGACGGGGCCTGATCTCCCTCCCACCCCTCACGTCGAAGCAGAGCGAGAACGATGCAGTTATTCTCCCGCGCCCCGAGTCTGATGAATTTGCCGATTATAAACAATCTTTAAAAGTACATTTGAGAAGCAAAGTTCGACTCTGCAAGGAAAGCGAAAAGCGATGGAGCTCAGACTTGCGATCCCCAGAGCGAGAAGGAAAGATGCCGGTTTAGCCTCGCTGCATTTGCGGTCTCAAATGCTTAGGTGTTGGACATTATCGGAGTTGGTTCGCTCTTTCTAAATGGTTATTCCGCATAGCGTTTGCCCAGTAGTTAATAACAGCGATGAGGTCCCCAATACCTTCCCATCACCAGCCTCCCGAGCTAGTTGGTTAATTCGGCTTCGGCTCTGTGCTGCCGTTGGAGGGGCCGTGTTCACACCTACTGTGAGAGTCCGAGTCTGGGCTGTAGCGAGCGCTCTCGATAATAATATCCAGGGGAATCCCGACCTGGGTGTGCGTGCAGTCCCGATTGACGGGGCCGGAGATAGGTCGTATTGCAACCTTGTGTGCCAGAGCCGGCGAGGATATCTTCCAAAAGAGCTCTCTCATGGATTTCCTGAACTCTCTTCGCATTAGGCAATACAGCACAGGGTTCAGGCAGCTGTTGGTGTGCGCCAAGCACACTGTGACGGGGAAAGCATAGGTCTGCAGGGAGTAGTACGTTCTGTCCCAAGGTATGACGTTGAGTTTGACCAGGACGCCCCAAAATGTTATCAAGTGATTGGGGAGCCAACAGCAGAAGAAGGCAAGCATAACGATGGTGATGGATCTGGTGACTCTGGACTTTCTCCTGGGGTTGCTGGCGCCAATGTGTTGATGTCTCAGGAACCTGATCAGGAGCGAATAACACACGGACAGGGTGACCAAGGGCAGGATGAAGGCCAGGATGATCTTCTGGATGTGGTACAGCGCCAGCCAGTATTGTCCATCGTCCGGGAAGTCCAGCAGACAGAGCTTCTCGCCGGCAGTGGTGCTGACGGTGGAAAAGACGGCGGTGGGCAGCGTGGCCAGGCCAGCAGCGGCCCAGAGTAGCGCACTGACCCATTTGACGGAGCAAGACAGCCGGCTACTCCTCGCCTTCAGAGCCGAAGCCACTGACCAGTAACGGGCGATGCCCATTGCAGTCAGGAAGAAAACGCCCGCATACATGTTCATGACCGTCACCGACTGGATGATTTTACACATTGCATCTCCAAAGGGCCAGCTGAAGTCCAATGCTGTGTCCACTGCCCAGAACGGAAGGGTCATGACGAACTGGAAGTCGGTCGCCGCCAGGTTGAGAATGAAGACGCAGATGGTGGACTGGCTGCGTCCTGGTTTAGCCTTCATCAGCAAAAAGACCAGCAAGTTCCCAACTAGGCCGACGGCGCAAACCATAGAGTAGGTGATGGAGATGATGATTCTCAAAACGTGAGAGCCGTCTGCGTGAAACGCCATCTCGTACACGCTGCAGTTGTGGGCGCCAGACACTGGAGTACAGTTGTAAATCCACATCGTAGCGTTCAACACCAACTCATCCATCTCTTCCAACCTGCTTCATTCGACTGGCGCCAGACTTGCGAATGAGATCATAACCCAACTCACTCCCGGCGCTCAGCAAACTTAAAGGACCCAAAGAAAAATCTTTGTCTGATGGTCCGGTGTGCAGCTCTGCTCCAGACCTGACCACAGGGTCCCGGAGGCAACTGGGCAGCGGTTGGTTCTCTTGTCCTCTGAAGACAAGGCGTTTGAATTAAGTCAACCTGTACGGCCCGCCCTTTCCTTGCTCCCATTGGCCATTCCTGGGACGATTCTGCGTAGCCACTGGTCCTTGGATACATCAATCAGGCGGCAGGCTTTCGGAGGAGGGGCATTTATCTCACGACGCATGCGCTTTGCCACTGTCCAGGGTGCTGAAGCTCCAACGATCGGGAAGAGAAAAGATCTTTGCATATTCAGATGAACATTCCTTACTTTATTATTCATTTACTTCTGTTTGTTTTGTTTGGAAAGATAGTTACTAAACGTGGGAGTGTTTCAAAAGGACAGGGTGAACAGGTTCTTGTGTTTCGGGGCTCCAGACCTGTCGCACTGCTTTATACCCGGGTAGAATGACACGGGTACGAGCAAGTCATAGTCCTGACGAAGGGTCTCGGCCCGAGACGTTGACTGCTCATTTCAACGGATGCTGCCCGACCTGCTGAGTTCATCCAGCTTGTTTGTACGTGTTCATAGCCTCTCACTGGGACACTCACCTCGCCCGAGTGCAGAATGACGAACGAAATTCCTTTGCTCAAGTAAATATATCACACATTTTGAGCTGAGAAGGGGGAACTTACAGTAAGTGCGCCGTCTCACTGAATCCACGCCGAAGGCGATTCTTCTTAATTTCCCGACGTGAATTTAACTTCAGTTTAATACTGCGCTTAAATAGGAAAGGTGGTCTGAATGCGAATCTAATGTCCGTGTTCAGTGATTGGGAAACAGTCTGTACGTGAATGGTAGGGATTTGACAGACAGAAACCGTCCAGCGAAACGAACCTCGACACCAGTAACAACTCTGACCAGAGAATCGATTATCATCATCTTAATCCCGCAATAATTATCACTGGAAGAAGTACAAAATAACAGTACATTTCCTTACAGATCTCCAGGGATGTTTTTCTCTGGATCTGAACATATTATGTCTCCCTGCAGGATTACTGCTCCGTAATATCCCAATAAAACATAATTAAATAATTATATTAAGGTAATGTTTAGTGTGTTCAGTACCGATCGACGCCTTCTAGAGTGTTACAGCCCGTCGTCTCAACTCGTCCGTGTCGACCAAGATCTAAACTCAGTGCCCACTTTATGTGGTATCTCCTGTACCTAATAAAGTGGCCACTGAATATATATTCGTGGTCTTTTGTGCTATAGCCCATTCACGTCGAGGTCCGACGTGTTGTGCATTCAGAGATACTCTTCTGCACGCCACTGTTGTAACGCGTGGTTATTTGAGTTACTGTCGCCTTCCTGTCAGCTTGAACCAGTCTGGCCATCTTCCTCTGACCTCTCTTATTAACAAGGTGTTTCCACCCACAGAACTGCCACTCACTGGATTTTTTCTTGTTGTTTTTTTCGCACCATTCTAGAGATAATGCTTGAAAATCCCAGGAAATCAGCGGCTTCCAAGAACCTCAAACCTCCCCTTCTGGCACCAACAATCATTCCATGGTCAAATTCACTTAGATCACGTTTCTTCCCCAAACATAATTTCTCTGATGTTTGGTCTGAACAACAACAGCAAAACCTTGGTCCGCCAGAAAAAGCAGGATCTCCCAGTGGCCACACATTTTAATTCCACGTCCCATTCCCATTCTGATATGTCTATCCATGGCCTCCTCTATTGTCAAAATGAATCCAAACTCAGGTTGGAGGAACAACACCTTATATACCGGCTGGGTAGCCTCCAACCTGATGGCATGAACATTGAGTTCTCTAACTTCCATTAATGCCCCTCCTCCCCTTCTTACCCCATCCCTGACATATTTAGTTGTTTGCCTGTTCTCCATCTCCCTCTGGTGCTTCCCACCCCCCCTTTCTTCCTCCTGAGGCCTCCCGTCCCATGATCCTTTCCCTTCTCCAGCTCTGTATCACTTTTGCCAATTACCTTTCCAGCTCTTAGCTTCATCCCACCCCCTCCGGTCTACTCCTATCATTTTGCATTTCCCCCTCCCCCCTCTACTTTCAAATCTCTTACTATCTTTCCTTTCAGTTAGTCCTAACGAAGGGTCTCGGCCTGAAACATCGACATCGCTTCTCCCTATAGATGCTGCCTGGTCTGCTGCATTCCACCAGCATTTTGTGTGTGTTGTTGTTTGAATTTCCAGCATCTGCAGATTTCCTCGTGTTACCTCTTGAACATGCTTTTCTTTTCTTTTTTTGTATAGCACAGAAACAGGCTCATTGGTCCATGCTGAAACCATTTAAACTGCCCACTCCCATTGACCTGCACAGGGACCATAGCCCTCCATACCCCTACCATCCATGTACCTATCCAAACTTCTCTTAATTGTTGTAATCAAGCTCACGTACACCACTGTGCTGGAAGCTCATTCCACACTCTCATGACCCCTCATGTTCCCCTTCAACCTCTCACCTTTCATGCTTTATCCATGACTTCTGATTGTAGTCCCACCCAATCTCACCAAAAAAGAAGTCTGCTTGCACCTACCTTAGCTATACCTCTCATAATTGTGTACACCTCTATCAAATCTCCTCTCAGTCTTTTACCTTCTGAAGAATACAGCCCTAAGCTATTCAATTAACCAATTTCCTTATAATTCAGGTCCTCCAGATCTGGCAACATACTTGCAAATTTTCTCTGCACTCTTCCAAACTTGTTTACATCTTTCCTGCAGGAAGCTGACCAAAACTGCACACAATATTCCAAATTAGGCCTCATCAACATCTTATTCAACATCAACTGTTGTTCCATCTCCCGTACTCAATAAATTGATTTATGAAGACCAATGTGCAAAAGCTTTCTTTACAAACCTATCTACCTGTGATGCTTTAATGTATTCAGTTGCTGCCACATGATTGGCTGATTGGATATTTGCATTAAAGAGCAGGTGTACAGGTGTACCTGTAAAGGGGCCACTGAGCATAAACTGGTTCCATTTGCCCAGGTTTCAGGCTTTCAAGTCCATTTGTTCAAGTTTTCTTCTGTTTCTCATGGGGTTAGGGTGTTTTGTACTGTCATGACCTCAGCCCCCTCCTTCAAGAGAATCGCAAGATCGCTATTAATTCGGGTCTTGGACCCAGGAAATGAGAGACAATGCAATGGATTTGACCATTGTTCTTAGAGGCACCTGTGTGAATTGCAACTCTATAGTACGTGCCAGCTATCAGGGACATGGACACCCTCGGGCAATGTGGTGTGGGGATGGCCTCACCCTACCTTGATTGACATTTACAAATCTTGCCAGCCATGATAAAAAGGAGACTGCTGGAGGCGGTACTCCAGCGACGCACCAGATGGAGACACCATCGCTCATCGCTCCCGTAAGGACGGGAAGCTGTTCGGGAGCCACGTGTGTTCTGGTTCCCCTAGCTAGGGAATCGAGTGGCTGATAACCCCGAAAAGGATTTCGGACTGACAACGAGGAACTCCCGTTCTCGATCTCACGCTTTGAGTCCAGAAGGCTGGCAAGTTTATTTTCTCTATCCAACCCGTGAACACGCAGCGGTCCCTCAAGCGGCAAAAAGCCTCCATGAACTGGCGAGACTTTTATATTTCAATTGGACAAATCATTCAACCCCTAGACAACGATAGAGCTCATTTTTGATTGATTATTACTACACCTATGCTTTAGATTGAGTTTTGACGATGTATATGATCTGAATGTTTTGTATTAACCATACGTTTGTGCCCCTTTATAAATAAAACGTTTGAAAATAGTAGCACCAGGCTCAGCGGACCCATCTATCTTTGCTGATAAGTCACCCGGTTACTGGGGAACGTAACAGTACAAATGTCACTCCAGTGGGTAATGAACTATTATCTGTGGGTCATACTTAAATGCTGAAACATGTATCCCATTTTGGCCAAGCACTCTCTGGGGCAGAGGAGATTTCAGTGACCCTCCTCCATTGAATCACAAACCCAGACCCTGGCAAGAGGTTTTGGAGGTTAGAATGCTCATGAGGGGATGTACAGGGACAAATCTGTTCTATCTGTCAACGCCCTGAAACAATGTTTGGGGGTAACAGGGATAATTGGCTGATTTTCAGCTCTTTGTACGCAGATAGGCCATGTGAATAAAAAGAAACGAGATGATGGAGGAACTCAGCGGGTCAAGCAGTATCTGTGGAGGAAGAGGGATGGACTCATTGTGGGACCCTTCATCAGGATGAGATTGTAGAGAGGAGATGGCTGGTATAAAAGGGAGAGCGAGAAGGAAGAGGTAGGAGCTGGATTTGGAATTGGTTTATCATTGTCACCCAAGAGACAGTGACTGTGTAGCAGCACTTGTGGGCTGCCCCCCCAGCACATGCTTGGTTGCCAACACAAAATGTCGCATTTCACTGTATGTTTCGATGTAGACATGACAAGTAAATCTGAATCAGAAATCCGAAAAGCTTATCTTGCATACAGTCCACAGGAGTCAGATCATTACACAGTGCGTGGAAGTAGAAGAAGGTAAAACAATAAAATGCAGAATAAAGTGTAAGAGCTATTGAGAAAGCGCAGCGTAGGTAGGGTCAAGCTCATAATGAGGTAGATTATAAAGCTGAGTTCATCTTGTACTAGAAAACCATTTAATAGTCTCAGAACAGTGAAGTAGCATTGAAAAGAAATACCTATTGATTGAAAGAAGGCCAGGAAAGATGTCTTGGTCAATGCCTACCCAGAGTCAAATCCCAAAAACAAGAATCAGAAATCAGGTTTACTATCACTGACTTATATCATGAAATCTGTTGTTCTGCAGCAACAATGCAAGACATAAAAATACTATGTTAAAAGAATAAACAAAAAGTGCAAAAGAGGAACAGCAAGGTAGTCTTCATGGGTTCATTGTCCATTCAGAAATCTAATGATGGAGAGGAAGAAGTTGTTCCTAAAACTTTGAGAGTGACTCTTCAGGCTCCTGCAGCTCCTCTCTGATGGTAGGAATGAGAAGAGGCCATGTCCCAGATAGTGAGGGCCCTCAGTGATGGACCATCTCTTGAAAATGTTCTGAATGGTGGGGAGGATTGTGCCAGCAATAAAGCTGGCTGTGTCTACACCCCTCTACAGGTTTATGTGATCCCGTGTAATCGAGCCTCCATACATACAGTATAATCCTGCATACTCTGTCTAGGTGTCATGCCTTGGATTGTCTGTCTGGGGTTGCCAGAGACCCCAGGTTCCAATGCACATTCTCCCCAGATTATTAACACTTGTTTTAGTTACAGTTCCCCTGTGCCTTGTTTTGTTTGTCTATTTAAATCCCTGCTGTATTGTTCACCTTTGTTTAGTCTTGAGTTTACCTATGCTCTGTGCGTAGAGAATCTCAAGTCCAAACCCGTATTCTCTACTAACCAATCCACAAGTGAAGATTCTCGGTTCAACTCCATTCTTGTCTCTTGGTCTCCTCTGCACTTGGGTCTACCTGGTCTGTCTTCCCTGGTAGTCCACTGTCTAAAGAAATGGAACTTCACCATAGCAACCCCAGCTCAAACCCAGTTTGGCAACCACTCATAATACACTGGGTACCTTATAATTTTATACATCTCTACTTGGACTCCATTCTTCCACAGAAAGCAACTCCATTCTATCCAATATCTGCTCTAACAATAGGCCTCAGAATGGAAACATTAACTCTGTTTCTCTCTTCACAATTGCTGTCTGACTTGTTAAATGTATGCAATGTTTACCTCAGCTAAAACCTTCAAAATCCTGGTAATTTTGTTTTACTTTTCTAATTCACTTCATTAGTTTGATTCATGACTTGAAAACATTTACTTGCTATCTATTTACTGCTTGCTATTTCTCAGTAAAGATTGAAGATTTTTGTGAAAGATTGGCTTATTTGTCACGTGAACACATACTGCCTGTTCCTGGTAGGAGATACAAAAACATCTTAGCCAAAGAAGTAAGACTGAAAAATAGCTTCTTCCCAAGGGTTGTTGAGCAGCTGAATAATGCTACACCCTGGCTTGCCAATGGCCTTGAGTATTATGGACTATCAAAGTCACTCGTTGCATGCAAAGATGGAATTTGTTTTAAATTAAGCCATACACCATGCATTATAAATACCTGTTTTGCACAGTCTGGAGAAGTACACAATCAAAATTGCCTTGGGCAATGGCCATGAAGTTCCATTCTATTCTACACTGATTGAAACATACAGTGAAACATACAGTCACTGCATCAGCAACCAGCACAATTCGAGGATTGTGCTGGGGGGCAGCCCACAAGTATTGCCATGTTTCTGGTGCCAACATAACATGCCCATAACTTGCTAACCCTAACCTGTATGTCTTTGGAACGTGGGAGGAAATTGGTGCACCTGGCTGAAACCCACCTTATCAAGGGGAGAATGTGCAAACTCCTAACAGACAGCAATGGAAATTGAACCCCGATCACTGGCACTGTAAAGTGTCATGCTAGTCACTGTACAACCATACTTAGTATTCCTAACTCTCTCTTGATTTAAGATATTTATCAGACGCATACACATTCATTTAATTAAACAACTGTACTAGTGATAATTAAGAAAATTTGTTTTGTCACCGAAGACTTAAAAATTTCTATGGATGAATTCTGACTGGTTGCATCATCACCTCATATGGAGTCTCCAAAGCACAGGACCACAAGAGGCTGAAGAGTATTGTCGACTCAGCCAGCTCTATCACAGGCATGGTCCTCCCCACCTCTGTGGAATTTGTTCCTCAAGAAGGTGGGCATCCATTGCTAAGGACTCTCTCCATGCAGGATATACCCCCTTCTCGTTACCGTCATCAGGGAGGAGGCACGGGAGCCTGAAGACCCACCCTCAACAATTCAGGAACAGCTTCTCCCCCTCCACCATCAGATGTCTGAAAGGTCCATGAACCCACGAAAGCACCCTCATTATTCTTTTACTTCTGCACTAATTATTTATTTTGTAATTGATAGTAATTTTACGTCTTTGCATTGTACCGCTGCTGTCCTTTCTGACAGTCTCGGTACACGCTGCCTCTGTTCGTTTACCAATTGTCCCATCCTCAGCCCTCTCACCCTGGTTCCCATCACCCTGGCAAATTAATTTAAACTTTGCACAACAGTTCTAGGAAACCTGGTTGTAAGGATATCGGTGCCCCTTAGGGTCACGTGTAACCCATCCCATTTGTACAGGTGATCCCTTCCCTAAAGGAGATCCCAATGATCCAGAAATCTGAAACCCTACCTCCCCCCGCAGCAGTTCCTCAGCCATGCATTCATCTGCCAAATCAACCTATTCTTGCCCTCACTGGTGCATGGCACAGGCAGCAATCCAGAGATTGCCACCCTGGAGGTCCTGCTTTACCTCTCAATATTCCCCCTTCACGACCTCTTCCCTTTTCCTACCTCTGTCATGGGTGCCAATATGTATCACGTATCATGTACATGTATCAAGGCTTCTGGCTGCTCACGTTTCGCTTTAGAATTGGAGATGGCCCCAATCCTGGCACCCGGGAGGCAACATACCAGCTGGGTGCCTCTGTCGCGTCCGCTGGACCTCGTGTCTACTCCTCTACCTATGGAATCCCCAATTACCACTGTGGTCCTCTTCTCCCTCCTTCCCTTCTGAGTCACAGCGCCAGGCTGAGGGCCAGAGACCAGGTCGCTGCAGCTTCCCCTTGACAGGCCACCCCCCTCAACAGTACCCAAAACATTATATATATTATTGAGGGGGACAGCCACAGAGGTGCTCTGTACCGGCTGCCCAGTTCCTTCCCCTCTCTAGGCAGTCACCCAAGTACCTGCCTTATTCAATTTCGTGGTGTCTACCTCCCATTTACTCCTGTTTTTCACCTCCTCAGTCTCTACCCGGGACTTGCATGGCTGACAACAGTAAAACCGAGAAGAAGCTACCGACACGATGACAGAGCCCCCAAACACCGCCAAAGCACAGACAGAGATGGAGGAGCTTCATTGCTGCCTTAAACAGCGGTGGTGTAACAGACAGTAAGTGTTTAGGGATAGGTTATAATATCCAGCAGGAGATGGAGTTTACTGATAGCAAGATAGTAAAGTTCAAAGCGTATGTCAAATGAAAAACAGGAGTAAATGGGAGGTAGACACCACAAAATTGCATGAGGCAGGTACCTGGGTTTCAGCACTTAAGTTACAGAGAAAGGTTGAACAAGTTAGGTCTCTATTCATTGGAGCGTAGAAGGTTGAGGGGGGATTTGATCGAGGTATTTAAAATTTTGAGAGGGATAGATAGAGTTGACGTGAATAGGCTGTTTCCATTGAGAGTAGGGGAGATTCAAACGAGAGGACATGATTTGAGAGTTAGGGGGCAAAAGTTTAAGGGAAACACGAGGGGGTATTTCTTTACTCAGAGAGTGATAGCTGTGTGGAATGAGCTTCCTGTAGAAGTAGTAGAGGCCAGTTCAGTTGTGTCATTTAAAGTAAAATTGGATAGGTATATGGACAGGAAAGGAGTGGAGGGTTATGGGCTGAGTGCGGGTAGGTGGGACTAGGTGAGATTAAGAGTTTGGCACGGACTAGGAGGGCCGAGATGGCCTGTTTCCGTGCTGTGATTGTTTATATGTTTATATGTCATTATCAAAGTACATATATGTCACCATATTCAACCTTGAGATGTGTTTTCTTATGTGTATACAGTATTCAGCAAATCTATAGAATAGTAACCATAACCATCAATGAAAGATCATCCAGAGTGCAGAAGATCACAAACTGTGCAAATGAAAATATAAATAAATAACAAGAACATGAGATGATGAGATATCTTTAGCCTTTAAAGTGAGTTAATTGGTGGCAGGAACATTTTAATGATGGGGAAAGTGACTGTAGTCATCCCCTTTTGTTCAGGAGCCTGATGGTTGTGGGGCAGTAACTGTTCTTGAACTTGGTGATGCGAGTCCTGAGGCTCCTGTACCTTCTACCTGATGGCAGCAGCGAGAAGAGAGCGTGACCTGGGTGGTGGGGATCTCTGATAATGGATGCTGCTTTGTAGACTTCAACAGAAAAATAGATAACACAAGTAGAAAATAACAGATAATACTGTTCCAGGAGAGTCTGGTGAGGAAATGTAATTTAAAAATAATCAGTTCCTGGAAGTTATTTTTTCATTTTGGCTGGCAGAGAAGGGAAAGAAAATGTGATGGTTTAAGAAACTCACTACTTAAAGCAAATATTTGCAGAGAAACACCAGCTTGAACTGTCGAAGTGATTGATGGCTTTTCTTGGCTGGCTCAGATTGAGAATCTCTTCAACCTTTCTGTCTCTCATGGAAGTTCAGCGTTGGCAATTTACAGGACAGACAACCAGGAGCCTGTAATCAAATAAGTGTAATGTTAGTTTTCTGCACAGATGATTGATATAACAAATCATCTGCAATGTAAACAGAAAATGCTGGGGACCCTTCAGAAGGTCTTCATTTCAGATTTTCACCACTTGCAGTTTTTTCTTATTTTTATTTATAAACCACTTAAAACTATTCAACTTTCCAAATCACTTCAACTTCTCACTGATCTCCAGCTTGGCTGATTGTTGCAGAATTCCTGCCGCTTCCCGTAAGGAGTTTGCATGTTCTCCCCATGACTACGTGGGTTTCCTCCGGGTGCCCTGGTTTCCTCCCACAGTCCAAAGATGTACCGGTTGTTAACATAATTGGTCATTGTAAATTATCCTGTGATTAGGCTGGTCGGTGTGGCTCGAAGTGTTGGAAGGGCCTGTTCTGTGCTGAATCTCAATAACTAAGTGCACACAAAAGTGAATGTTTCTCTGGCAGTCAATCTGTGCTGGAGATGCTATCTTAAGTTTGACTGACTGCATCTCAGGTATAACGTAGTTCTGAAGAAAGGTCTCTTCCTGAAACGTGGACCCATTTTCTCCCCCCACAGAGGCTGCCTGACCAGCTGAGTGTTTCCAGTACTGCCTTTTTAATTTGGATTTCCAGCATTTTTATGAGTCTGCTCCGCCATTCGTTCAAGGTGGCTTTCTTTCCCCTCTCAACACCATTCTCCTTCCTTCTCCCCATAACCTTTGACACCCTGACTAATCCGCTTTAAATATACAAGATGACTTGGCCTCCACAGCCTTCTGGAATTTCACAGATTTACCACCCTCTGGCTAAAGAAATTCCTCCCTATCTCCATTATAAAGGGACAACCCTCTATTGTGAGGTTGTGCCCTCTGGTCCTAGACTCCCCCACTTTATGAAACATCCTCTCTGTATCCACTCTATGTGGGACTTTCAATGTTTGACAGGTCTCAATGAGGTCCCCTCACGTTCTTCTAAATTCCAGTGAGTACAGGCCCAGAGCCTTCAAATGTTTCTCATATCAGAAGCCTTTCATTCCTGGAATCATTCATGTGAATCTCCGTTGAACCCTCTCCCCCAGTGTCAGCACATTCTTTCTATGATAAGGGGCCCAAAACTGCTCACAATACTCCAAGTGAGGCCTCACCAGAGCTTTAGAAAGTCTCAACATTACATCCTTGCTTTTATATTCTAGTCCTCTCAAAATAACTGCTAACATTGCATTTGCCTTCCACATCACTGACTCAACCCGCAAGACCAGTGCATCAAGGGGGAAACCCTCCCAACCATTGAGCACATCTACGTGAGATGTTGCTGTAGGAAAGCATCATCCAGGTCAGGCTCTTCTCTGGCTGCTGTCCTCAGGCAGCAGGTACAAGAGCCTCAGGACTCATATCACCAGGTTCAAGAACAGTTACTACCCCTCAACCATCAGGCTCTTGAACAAAAGAGGGTAGTTACACTCATTTAAGAACTTTGTTATATTGTTATTTCATGCTTGTTATTTATTGTGTTATGAAACCAGTAACTGGTTTCACTTACCAGCAAAGATAGATATGTCAGTTGAAGTCCAATGGTACTATTTTCAAAAGTTTTATTAATAAAGGGGCACAAAAATTAAGGTTAATACAAACATTCAGATAACATGCGTCAATAATCTAAAACGCAGGTACATTAATAATCACTCAGAAATAAGCTCTTTCGTTGTCTAGGGTATAATACTGAGTCCAATTGGAAATATAAAGAGTCACTCTGAAGTCTGCAGGCTTTTCCCTTTTGGTTTCACGTGTTGGAGAGAGAGAGAGAGATTGTTAGGAAAAGAGAACACTTGCCGTTGTCTTTATGAATCAAATCCTCAGCCTCAGAGGATTTGGCTTCCCTGGTGTTAAATAAAAGCGGTTTTCCGTTGGTTCTAGCCACAAACTCCGCATTCGGAATTTAACGCATGTGGCTTCCTTCAAAATGGCTTCCCGTTCCCACGGGAAGCGGTATCGTGCTTCTTGGTGTCTCCTTGGTGCGTCTGAGGGTCGTCCTCTTTCAGACCCTTCTTTATACTGCCTCACGGGATCTCAGGTGTCAATCAGGTTGCAGGTGATGCAATCTCTCTCTCAACCAGCCCACTTTGCCCGAGGGCTTTACAATGTCCCTGCGAGTTGGCACGTCTGCAGTTCCCAGGTGTCTCCTGAGAACAATGCCACAGTCGCCAGCTTTTGTCCCAGTGGAATGCGGTATCCAGCACGTCGCTGTCTTTCCATTTCCTGTGTCCATTCGGTATGTCTCTCTCTCTCGGGTCATTGACCCCCCCTTTCACTAGGGCTCTTGCAATTCTCACAAAGGAGGGGGCTGGTATCATAACAATTGTTATTTACTTATATCTGCATTTGCACAATTTGTTTACAGTTACTGACTGTTGTATAGATTTGCTAAATATGCCCGCAGAAAAAGAATCTTGAACTTTGAACTTTGAGGGGGATGGCCACAGGGAAACTCTGCATTGGCTCCTTGAACCCTATCCCCTTCCTGACTGCCACCCAGTGTCCTGTGTCCTGCACCTTGGGTGTAACTACCTCTCTACATGTCCTGTCTATCACCCCCTCAGCCTCCCGAATGATCCAAAGTTCATCCAGTTCCAGCTCCAAATCCTTAATGCCAATTGTTAGAAGCTGCAGCTGGATGCACTTCTGGCAGTTGTAGTTGTCAGGGACGCCGGAGGTCTCCCTGCCTTCCCATATCCCTCAAGAGGAGCATTCCACTATCCTGCCTGGCATCTCTATTGTTCGATTGTAAAGAGACTGTCCCTCCAGCTTTTCTTTTTTGCCATCTTTGACTGAAGCCTCTCCTTGCTGAAGCCTTGAAGAGCTAAAGCCTCAAAATCTCCCCTCTAACTCTGTCCACTCCAACGATGGCTGCTCCGCCTGCCCCTGGCTTCCTTCAGTTTGTTCTTGCTAATGCCGATTGGTCACTGGTCACAGCTCCAAAAAACTGCAGTGAGTTGCCTACTTTTATACTCGGTCAGCGAACATGGGTAAAATTCTGCCCTCTCGAGCTATTGAAATCCCGTTTGGTTGATGGTCAAGACACTGTGCTGTTTGATGGCTTTATGTCTGGACTCACCCAAATTCAGAAGAATGGGAGAGGAGCAGGAGGCCACAGCTTCAAAACAAAGGGATGTCCAGTTAGAACAGAGATGAGGAGGAATTTCTTTAGCCAGAAGGTGGATGGATCTCTGGAATTCCACCAGAGGGCAAGTCGTTGGGTATATTTAAGGCAGAGGTTGATAGATTCTTGATTAGTCAGGATTTGAACAGATATAGGGAGAGGGCAGGAGATTGGGGCTGAGAGCAAAAAGGATCCACCATGGTGAAATGGCGGAACAGACTCGATGGGCCAAATGGCCTAATTCTGCTCCTATATCTTATTGTCTTATGACCTGATGGTCTCATCTATAGAGAGAGCATATTTCGGGTCAATAACTTTTTCTCAGCACTGTTCAAAGTTCAAAGTAAGTTTATTATATGTCTCCATATACAACTCTGAGATTCATTTTCTTGCGGGCATACTCAACAATAGAGTCAAGGAAAGAGTGTACCAACTTGATAATTCAACCAGTGTGCAAAGGACAACAAGCTGTGCAAATACAAAAAGAGATAAACAATCATAATAAATAAATAGGCGATAAATATCAAGAATATGAGATGAAGAGTTCTTGAACGCTACAGCAGAAAGAGCATGATGAATGCAGAATTCCTTAGAAATGTCACTTGGACAATGTCATAGATAGGTAAGGCTTAGAGCAGGGGTTCCCATCCTGGTGTCCATGGAGCCCTTGTTTAATGATATTGGTCCCTGGCATAAACAAAACTGGGAACCCCTGGCTTAGAGGGATATGTGCCAAATGCAGGCAAATGGCACTAACTTCATCAGCATGAACTATAAGCACAAGGGATTCTGCAGATGTTGGAAATCCAGAGAAGCACACACGAAATGCTAGAGGAACTCAGCAGGACAGGCAGCGTCCATGGAGAGGAATAAAGAGCCGGTATAGTGGATCGAGACCCTTCATCAGAGCCTGACGAAGGCTCTTGGCCCATACTCTCGGCTCTTTAGGTGCTGCCTGATCAGCATGGGCCAGACGGGCTGAAGGGCCTGTTTCTGTGCCCTGTATTCAGGAGCAGATCTCAACTACAATGGATTAAATCTGAAACAGAGAGGGTCACAGAGGAAAGATCCGGTCGTGAGTTTTAGGAGAAGTGATGCCGCAGATAAGAAGGTAAACAAAATAATGGAAAAGAGCAAATGTAAAAATTTACACAGAAGTCCCCTCAGGCAGAATTCTTAAAGGAGAGCATTGCTGAATAAATACCAATGAGTTAAAGAATAATCCAAAAAAAATACAAGGGCTGAAAGACACAGTAAACACTTTAAACCACTTTTTATAAAGCTGCTTACATTGTAGATACATGCCGCAATTCATGCATTTATGCACATTTTATTCCATATCTTCACTTTAAACTCGAACTTATTTTTATATAATTCTTTATTCTTTACAATAGTTGATTGCTGTTTTTGTTGCATGTCGCACCAACGCACCATCCTAGTTAGTTCCTCAGCCCCTCTGCCTACTACCCCTGTCACTATACTGCCCGTGAACTCTGCCATGGATGGTCCCAAGCCCGGCTGCGAAAGGAGGGTTGGACGTGGGGCTAGAAACCCCATCACATGAAACCCAGCACTACAGAAATGCCAGCAGAAACTCCAAAGGCCTCAGCCCTGGGAGAGAAAGGATACACCAAGAAGATGGGCTACACCCACAGCCTAGGACTGAGGACTCTGGCGAGCTACTTTCGGTGGCCTATGCCCCAGTAGGGGTAAGGGTTAAGAAGAAGAAGAATAACACACTGCACTGTAAACACTTTAAACCACTGTTTATAATGCTATTTACACTGTAAATACATGCTGGTAGTTATGTTTTAGGCCAGTGGTGGCATCTGCACCAGATTTCAAGGCAAGTGGTCTCAGGTTTGAATCTTCCATTTGTGTTCGGTTGCGTGTCGAGCTAGCAACTCGTGCTTTCAAAAACAGATCAAAAATACCAAAGAAACAGCAAGGTTGCCACCACAAGCCATGGAAAGGAACAACAATTTATGTGTTTATGCACGTTTTATTCCATATCTGTACTTTAAGCTCCAACTTTATTTATTTATTTATTTATTTATTTAATCATCAGATAGCAGAGGGGAAGAGGCAATTTAGGATCAGCTTCTTCCCCTCTACCATCCGATTTCTGAGTGGACATTGAACCCAGGGACACTACCTCACTACTTTTTTATTTCTGTTTTTTTTTGTACTAGTAACTTTAACTTAACTATTTAATAAACGTATACATACTTACTGTAACCCAGTTTTTTTCTCTGTAGTTATTTATCATGTATTTCATTGTACTGCTGCTGTAAGTCGACAAATTTCATGACATATACCAGTGATACAAAATCTGATTCTGATAATTGTTGACATTGTTTTTATTGCACACCACGCCCTGACCAACACACACACACACACACAAAGACACCCACTCTCTCTCACACACACACACACACACACACACACACACACACACACACACACACACACACTCACACACACACACACACAAAGACACCCACTCTCTCTCACACACACACACACACACACACACACACACACACACACACACACACACACACACACACACACACACACACACACACACACACACACACCCTGCCGCATCGCATTTTAAGTGTCACTGGTTAATCTGTTCTGTACTCAACAATTTTTAATTCATGCACTTTACTTTGTTTATTTATGTGTAATTCATTTGTAGAATTTATCCTTACTTTCATAAGTTATTGTCCGTTATATTGTGTTATGTGTGCTACTGTGATTTACACCTGGTTTGGAGAAGAGTCTCATTTGATGGTATGCATGTATATAGTTTAATGACAATAAACTTGACTTGTCTTCATATGTCACATGTTCTGCTGAAGGATTTTGGCCCAAAATGTCGACTGTACTTTTTTTCCATAGATGCTGCCTGGCCTGCTGAGTTCCTCCAGCATTTTGTGTGTGTTGCTCAGATTTTCAGCATCTGCAGATTTTTCTCAATAGTTACAGCTTATTTATTTATTTATTATTATTTCTTCTTTTATTTCTCTTTCTTTCTTTATTTGCAGTTTTTTGCACACAGGCTGTTTGTCCGTCCTGTTGCGTGAGGTCATTCATGGATTCTATTGTGTTTCTTGTATCTTCTGTGATTGTCCACAAGAAAATGAACCTCAGAATTGTATATGGTGACATATACTTTTGTACTTTGATAACAAATTTACTTTGAACTTTGAATATAGTTTGATCGCTTCGATAATGTGGGATCTCCCGTGTTTAATGCTGACCCCTGCGGGCTGACTGTGTAGTCAAAAGTGTTCTCCAATGTTCACTTCCTGGGAAACAAACTTGATTACGTTTGCCCGCAACTGACCCAGTGTGAGATGAGGAACTGCTGCATGCTTGTTCTTACAGAAATATGGCTCCAGGACAACGTCACTTACACGAGCAATCTTCAGGATGTGAAGTCCATGCCACTCGGGGGCTTGAGCTAATATTATCTTGTGACTGTATTGCACCTTTTCGTAACTCTATGTGCTGTGTGTGACTGTATGTACTGTGTTTTGTGCCTTGAAGAACAATGTTCCATTTAGCTGTATACGTATGTATGGTTGATTTTGAAGAGTAAAATTTAAAACAAAGTTTTAGCTGATTTATATACCGTTCATTTCTACTGCAGCTATTTCTTTCCTTTTGTATTTGCACAACTTGTTGCTTTTGCACACTGGTTGAACAACCAAGTTGGAGTGACCTTTCATTGTTATGGGATTTATTGAGTATGCCTGCAAGACAATGAATCTCACATTGTATATGGTGACATATAGAATGCACTTGGATAGTAAACTTACTTTTAACTTTGAACTCTAATAGATCCTGTATCTTTTAATCTCAAGAAATTCAGATATGTTATCCTCCAAAGATAATTGCATCTTTTTCTTCCTCGACATATCCTCTTAGCAGAATCTGTAACTGCTTAATTATTTCTCCTTTGTACAATAATGTTACATTTCCAGATTGTATCATCATCCTTGGAATATCCCAAGGCTGTGAAATTTGATGCTTCATTGCAAGTTCTTTCTTTTCTTCCTCCCTTTAGACCAGGGGTTCTTAAACTTTTCTTTATGCCATGGACTCCTTTGGCAGTCCCATGAAGCCTTCTCAGAATAATCTATTTGTGACAACTGACATGCAATATGAAAATAACTGTGATTTCTGTTGGTGACAAAGTCACAGGTAAGGCTACTACTACTGTGGTTTGTTGCCTACACTCATCTTTGAAGGAAATGCTAAATTTCAGTCAGAGGTTAGTAAAAATAAAGATGTAAATCTTTTCTCATCCAAGTTCAAGGACCCCCTGGAATCTATCCATGGACCCTCGAGGGCTCTGTCGAGCCGAGGTTAAGAATCCCTGCTATAAATATACATGTTTCAGTGAGGGAATTAAGAAAGAATGAGTGTGTACTTAGTGAGTGTGTAATTAGTGTGTGTGTTTGTGTGTCTATGAGTGAGTGTGAGCGTGTGTGTGAGTGTGTGTGTGTGTGTGTTTGTGTGTCTGTGTGAGTGTGTGCATTTGTGTGTTTGTCAGCAAGGTACAGAGATGGGAAACAAGCTTGTCCATATGTGTGTGGAAAAAAAACAAGTAGCCCAAAAAGAGATCAAGTTAGTGAGGTAGTGTTCCTGTGTTCACTGTCCATTCAGAAATCTGATGGCAGAGGGAGAGAATCTGTTCCTAAAAACACCTACCGTAAATACATCAGAGTACTACAGTGTGGATTGACTGTGGTATTGGTTCACTATTGTCACGTGTACTGATATACAGTGAAATGTTTGCCTTGCACATGGTACATACCATCATCTTTTATGAGACTCTTAGATAGGTGCATGGAGCTTAGACAAATCAAGGGCTATGTGTTAGGGTAATTCTAGGCAGTTTCTAGAGTAGGTTACATGGTCGGCACAACATTGTGGGCCAAAGGGCCTGTAATATGCTGTAGATTTCTATGTTTCTATATCCTCATTATGTGCTGTGTTGTGTGATGTGGGCGATCATGGTCTATCTATGACCATGATTGTTCTTTGGCAAATTTTTCAACACAAGTGGTTTGCCATTGCCGCCTTCTGGGCAGTGTCTTTACAAGACAGGTGACCCAGACATTATCAGAGATTGTCTGCCTGGTGTCAGTGGTCATATAACCAGGACTTGTGATACACACCAGATGTTCATACGACCATCCACCACCTGCTCACATGGCTTCACATGACCCTGATCGGGGGCTAAGCAGGTGCTACACCTTGCCCAAGGGTGACCTGCATGCTTGAGGAGGGAAGGAGTGTCTTACACTTACTTTGGTAGAGACGTAACTCCATCCCACCACCCAACTGTTCACACAGATCACATTGTTACACAGTGCATTGAACGGCGTTGAACGATATAAGGGAAGCAGTGAGTTGATCCATAGGGACACCACGCTCCGGCCCCATCTTGCACCAATCTTCTATTCCTTATTGTTTCCATTATTGCTCAAAATACAGCACCAATCTGTTACTGGAATGTCTTAGGAATGAAAATACCATTATTTCTTAAATACAAACAACCTCCAACAGATATAACTGAAACTCAGTTTCAGATTCATTTATTTATCACTGTAGCTCGAAAAGTGAATTGCATTATTTCTGTTAACAACAATGGCAACCTTACGACGCACTGGGGGTAGCCTGCAAGTGTATCCGCATGTTCTGATGCCAACATAGCGTGCCCACAGTGCTCGGCAGAACAACACAGAACACACCAAGCAATGTTTTGGGCCAAGACCCTTCATTACGAATGAAAAGGAGGAGGCAGAAGCCAGAATAAGTCAAGTGGATGGTGTCCCCCACCCTTAATAATCCCATTTACAGTTACAGCACTATCCAAAAGTCTTAGCCTGATATACATAGTGCCTTAGTCTTTTGCACAGTACTGTAGTGATTTTATGTATTGCACTGTACTGCTGCCACAAAAAAAAAACAAATTTCATGACTTTATGTGAGTGATGATAAACCGGATTCTGATCTGGGTCTCCATTGTGGACTGAGAGTGGGAAAGGGACAGGGAGAGGGGAATCATAGTTGGGAAAAGGGGAAGAGAGAGGGGAGGGAGTGGGAAACACCTGAGAGACATTCTGTAATGATCAATAAACCAATTGTTTGGAATCAAATGACTTTGCCTGGTGTCTTTGCATCTGCACCCACACCACCACCCCCTGGTACACCTTCTTTGCCACTTGTACCACACCCCTCCCATGGCACTCCATCTGCCAGACTTACAAACTTGCTCTCCGCTCCACGTTGACAAATACAGAACAATGCAAGTTTTAAGCTCCCCAGTTATGTACAGTAGATGTGCCTTTCACTTTTGCGCACCCAGTTACAGTTGGAGCGAAAATTCAGTGCAGCCAGACAATAACATAATGAGGTCGTTTCTGATGTCAAGAGTTCATCTTTAGTGCACAAGAGGTCAATTCCAGGGTCTCCTACAACAGGATAGAAGCTGTCCTTGAGTCAGCTGGTGTGCAATTTCAAGCATTTGTATTTTCTGCCCGATGGGGGGAGAATGTCTGGGGTGGGTGGGATTTTTGATTGCGCTGGCTGCTTTACCTTGGCAGTGAGACGTGTTGACAGAGTCCATAGAGGGGAGGCTGGTCTTCTGCGATGTGTTGAGCTGTGTCTACGACTCTCTGCAATTTCTCGTGGTCACGTGCACAGCCAAGCTGTGACAGAGGAATACATCGCTGAAGGGGAGAAAGTTGCGGGACGTTGGAGAAAGGACTAATTGTGAATCCAATTGTGAATCGTCTGATGGATGAGTTGGACCCCTTTAATGATGCAGCTCTGATAATTCTTAAAATGATGCTCAGTTCTGTACATTATAAATGGTTTTTAATTGCATTCAGATCTTTATTGATAATGGAGTTAACATGAGAACATTTTAAATCTAGAACAGAGATCAGAATATGTGGTAGGAGGACAATTTGGCTGCCTTGCCTGGCTGCCTTTTATCTATATATGCACGGGTTACCAGTCAAGAACGAAGCACAAAGGGAGCACACAGAGAATTTAATGAATGA
This sequence comes from Hemitrygon akajei, assembly GCF_048418815.1. Taxonomy (NCBI): domain Eukaryota; kingdom Metazoa; phylum Chordata; class Chondrichthyes; order Myliobatiformes; family Dasyatidae; genus Hemitrygon; species Hemitrygon akajei. The sequence continues at coordinate 40,528,878 of NC_133153.1, forward strand.
CTCATTGTTGCTTTGTTATCCATGGGTTTTCTGAAAGAACAGACATCTATATAAATAAGGATGGGAAAGTCCCCAGTGACCTGCAAGGTGAAATTGTGGGATTTGGGGTTTAGTTCCCACTGATAACAATTGCTATCATACCATGTTTCTGTTAAAATGCATCTGTCCACTCCATTAATATAGTGACTGTTCAATTGTTATCAGGGGAGCCTACCGGAGGAGAATAATTACCCTGCATTCTCAACGTATCGCCATGCAGAAAGTACATTTTTCAGAATCAGGATGAAAATCAAAGTAAATTTATTATCCAAGTATTCTGAGCTGTGTCCTTGTTATGTTGATGCCACTTTAACCTGTATGTAACTCCGTCGCAGACGGTCTAAAGCCCAGCTGCGAAATGAGGAGGGTTGGGCATGGGGTTAAAACCCAGAGCTGCAGAAACACCAACGGAAGAGCCAAAGACCTCATCCCTGTGAAATGAAGACTCTTCAAGGATGGATTAGCCTTAGGGACAGAGGGCTCTAGCAACCTATGCCCCAGTACGGGACATGGGCTCAAGACAGAGACCTACATGTTATCATACACGAATTTGTGATTCATTTTCTTGCAGGCATCTACTGGAAATAAAGAAATACAATGGAACTTATGAAAAAAATTATACACAAACAAGACTAACAACCAGTGTGCAAAAGAAGACAAACTGTGCAGATAAATAAACAAACAATACTGAGAACATGAGTTGAACAGTTCTTGAAAGTGAGTCTGTAGGTTGTGGAACGAGTTCAGTGTCGAGGTGAGTGAAGTTAACCACATTGGTTCAGGAGCCTGATGGTTGTAGGGTAATAACTGTTCCTGAACCTGGTGGTGTGGGACCTGAGGCTCGTTGTGGTGAGTGAAGTTAACCACACTGGTTCAGGAGCCTGATGGTTGTAGGGTAATAACTGTTCCTGAACCTGGTGGTGTGGGACCTGAGGCTCGTTGTGGTGAGTGAAGTTAACCACACTGGTTCAGGAGCCTGATGGTTGTAGGGTAATAACTGTTCCTCATGAGCCTGGTGATGCGGGGCCTAAGGTTCCTCCTACCCAAAGGTAGCAGCGAGAAGAGGGCATGGCCCTGATGGTGGGGGTCCTTGATGATGCATAGGCACAAGAGGTACTGCAGATGCTGGAAATCTAGAACAATAAACACAAAATGCAGGAGCTCAGCAGGTCAGGCAGCATCTATGGATGGGATTAACCAGTCAACATTTTGGGCCAAGACCCTTCACAATGATGGATGCTGCTCTGTTGTGGCAGCGCTCCTTGTAGATATGCTCAATGGTGGGGCGGGTTTTTCCTGTGATGGACGGGGCCATATCCACCACTTTCTGTTCTTGGGGAATGGTGTTTCCCCACCAGGTCATGATGCAACCGTCAGGATTCTCTCCGTTGTGTGTCTATAGTCTGTCAAAGTTTTAGAGGACATGCCAAATCTACGCAAACTTGTAGGAGAGTAGAGGCTCTATCATGTCGTCTTTGTGATGGCGCTTTGTGACCAGCTTTATTTCTCACACATGGCGAAATGCGTTGTCAGCGTCAAAAACCAACGCATTCCAACGAAGTGCTCTGAGGTTAGCTTGCAAGTGTTGCCGTGCTTTTGAAGCCCACAAGGCACGTCCACACTTACTAATCCTGACCTAAACGTCTTTGGACTGTGGGGGGAAACTAGAACATCTGGAGGAAGCCCTTGTGGTCCCAGGGAGAATGTACAAAGTCCTTACAGATAGTGGCAGGAATTGAACCCGAGACACTGATAGATAGATAGATAGATAGATAGATACTTTATTCATCCCCATGGGGAAATTCAACTTTTTTTCCAATGTCCCATACACTTGTTGTAGCAAAACTAATTACATACAATACTTAACTCAGTAAAAAATATGATATGCATCTAAATCACTATCTCAAAAAGCATTAATAATAGCTTTTAAAGAGTTCTTAAGTCCTGGCGGTAGAATTGTAAAGCCTAATGGCATTGGGGAGTATTGACCTCTTCATCCTGTCTGAGAAGCATTGCATCGATAGTAACCTGTCGCTGAAACTGCTTCTCTGTCTCTGGATGGTGCTATGTAGAGGATGTTCAGAGTTATCCATAATTGACCGTAGCCTACTCAGCGCCCTTCGCTCAGCTACCGATGTTAAACTCTCCAGTACTTTCTAAAATATTGCACTAACTGCTACACTACCAATTCTCTTCCGAAAGCACATGATCTTCATCTCTGGACTCCCTGCATATCTACAGTATGTGTCTGTCTCCTGGGTCTGGCTCTCCTGTGAGAGCAGCTGATGTCTGTCTCCTTCTGTGTAATTCCTTTCCCTCTGTGCTCAGCTCCTCCGACTACACCATTCACTGGGCTAACACGTGCACTCTCTCACACACACACCAACACATACACACACGCACATATACACTCATACCCACATGCACACACACAAAGACAGATGCACGTACACACAAGCGCGCACACACACACGTGTTCAGATACATTCACACCTACGTGTAAACACCTGCATGCACATGCACAAAGACATAGATGCATGCACATACTTACACACACATGCAAAAACATACTCATACATGAAAACACAGGTGGACAAGTACACACAGATGCACATACTCAACACACACACACACTGCCTGCAATTCAGGCTGAAAATAGTGTAATCAAGTACAACATGGTCAGCTATCTAATACTACTTTCCCCACTATATATCTATCATTTAAGCCCATGCCCAATGACCTCATTTGTTAAGATTACTCTGCTGGAATTCTCATAAAGCTAACAGCTTCACTCCATCCAATACAATATAAACTCCTCCGTTTAATCACCTCTGGACTTCTGTACTCCAATGAATACGGATCACAACAGTCTGGCTGTCTGCAGTCCTGTGTCGTCCTGGGTTTGAATTCTGCGGCTGTGCTTCATTGCCTGACAAGCCCTGAGTATGGCAGAGCGATGGTTAATTCATTGGGCCATCTGCAGAACCTCTGGGCCAGTGATGCAGAAGCCCGAGTTCAAATTCCACCAGAGCAGCTTGAGAATTTAAATTCAAATTATTAACTAAATATGGATTTCAAAACTTGCCAGGAATACGAGCCATAAATCTACACGCTGGTCACAGAAAAACACACCTGGGTCACTGATGTCCTTCATGGATGGAAATCTGCCATCCTCACTCAATCTAAGTGACTCCAGACTCAACAATGTTCTTAACCTCCAAGTAATCTTTTTATTTAAAGATACAGTGCAGAATAGGCCACACTCGCCCTTTGAGCTGCACTACCCCCTGATTTAACCCCAGCCTCATCATGGGACAACTTACAATGGCCAATTATAATTACAATTACTGACGGATAATTAATGCCAATGTTGCTGTGCATTCGCATCCTGGGAACAGATTCAGATTCGTTTATTTATCACGTGGTCATCAGAACACATAGTGAAACGTATTGTTTGCATTAACAACCAACTCAACTTAAGGCTGTGCTGGGGCCAGCCTGCTTGTTTCTCTACACATTCGGTATGGCATCCCTACAATGCTCGGCAGAACAACTTTATCAACAATAACAAGAAGAGCAAAACGAGACCCTTTCGCACCCTCCCACCCACTGAACTGAATCCAGGTCACTGGTACTGTAAAACGTTGTGCTAACCACTACACTACCGTGCGATGGGAATTGAACCCGGGTCACTGATACTGTAAACCGTTGTGCTAACCACTACACTACTGTGCGATGGGAATTGAACCCGGCGGTGGGGGTCCCTGATGATGGATGTTTCCCTGCGACAACGTTTCATGCAGATGTGTTCAATAGTGAGAAGGGCTTTACCCGTGATGGACTAGACCACATCCACATCCACTAAAGGATTTTCCAGTCGATATACTCTCCAGCACACATGCATAGAAGCTTGTCAAGTTTTAGATGTCATGCCGAATCTTTGCAAATTTCTAAGGAAATAGAAGCACTGCTGTGCTTTTTTCTAAATTGCACTTACACGCTGGGTCTAGGACAGGCCCTCTGAAATGATAATACCGAGGAATTTAAAGCCCCTCTCCATCTCCGATCCCCCAATGAGGACTGGCTCTTGAACCTCTGGTTTCCTTCTCCTGAAGTCAGTAATCAGCTCCTTGGTCTTGCTGACATTGAGTGAGAATGAGTAAGACAGTTAAAGAGGAGGGAAATGGAATTTTCTGGTCATCAACCTATTTAATTCCTATCCCCGTTTCCACTCCGACATGTCCGTCCATGACCTCCTCTTCTGCCACGATGAGGCCACCCTCACAACACCTCATATTCCATCTGGGTGGCATGAATGTCGATTTCCCCTCCCCCTTTCCTCTCCTATTCCCCACTCTAGTCTCTTACCTTTTCTCTTCACCCACCTATTACCTCCCCCGGTGCTCCCTCCAGCTTCCCTTTCTCCTATGGTCCACTCTCCTCTCCTGTCAGATTCCATCCTCTCCAGCCCTTTACCTTTCCCACCCACCTGACTTCACCTATCCCCTTCCAGCTAGTCCTCCTTCCCCTCCCTCCACCTTTATATTCTGGCATCTTCTCCCTCTTTTCCAGTCCTGATGAAGGATCTGGGCCCAAAGCGATGAGTGCGTACTCTTTTCCATAGCTGCTGCCTGGCCTGCCGAGTTCCTCCAGCATTTTGTGTGAGCTGTCCTGGATTCCCAGCGCCTGTGTTTAAAATTAGGACTGGCTAGAGAGAATGGTGGTGCAGCCGGCCAGGCTGCTGTTCTCATATCCGCCGCTATGTGGCTCTAGACACAAGCCAAACTGGTCGATTGAGGCTACAGGACACTTCATGAATCCAGGGAGTCGAGTCAGAAACAGACCCACCTGAGATGAAGATGACCATCAGACACCCATTTTCACTTTTTCTAACCTCACCCATATTTTATTCTCCCTGAATTCCCATCAACTTCCCCCCCACCCCTGCTCAGATTCCAATACTCATTACACACTAGGGAACTGGACAGTGGACAATTCATCTTCCTGTATTCAGAGATGCAGCACAGTAACAGGCCCTCCTGGCTCAACAAAGCTCCACCAACCAATTCCACCCATGTCACCAAATAACCCGTGTTTGGACTGTGGGAGGAAACTTGGATACTCCAAGGAAACCCACACAATCACAGGGAGAATGTACAAATTCCTTACTGACACACGGGATTGAACTGGCACTATGCCATCCCAAACCCATCAACGTGTGTTTTTGGGATGTGCGGAGAACCCAGAGCACGCGGGGGAAACCCGCTCTGTCACCGGAAGAAGATGCAAGTTCCCCACAGGCGGTGGCAAAGGTTGTTATTGATCCCAGGCTGCGGGCTCCGTGAGACGGCAGATTATCAAAGCCTGGTCGCTGACTGGCAGACGGCTGCTCTTCCGAGTGTGACACTTCAGTGAGGCGAGATGTCTTTGAGAAAGCACACAGAGCAACACTTTGGATCAAGTTGCATTACATGACCACCTCATACCATACGCAGTACCCAGTTACTTAGGGTGTGAGGAGAGAGGAGAGTGAGTGAGAGAGGAGAGTGAGTGAGAGAGGAGAGTGGGAGAGAGAGGGAGGGGGAGAAAGGGAGATAGAGGGAGTGAGAGAGATAAGGGAGAGAGAGATGAGGGGGAGAGAGAGTGAGTGAGTGAGAAAGGAGATTGTGTGAGGAGAGAGGAGAGAGAGAGTATGAGAGGGAGAGGGGAGAAAGAGAGACAGAGTGGGAAAGAGAGAGAGGGAGAGAGAAAGGGAGTGGAAAGAGGAATACATACACACACGTATGATCTAGGAAACAGATGGTTTGCCATCACAACAAAAAAAAGTCAATTGAGTGGGAGCTTCAGAAATGTCTGTGTTCTGTGAGTGTGAGTGCAGACTGAGTTTAAATTCAGCTGTGAATGCCAGTTGTGTGTGTGTGTGTGTCAGGGAGGGGGGTTGGAGGGGTGTGTTTTAGGGAGGGGTGTGGTGATGTCTGGGCGGGGATGGGAGGGGTGTGTTTTAGGGAGGGGTGTGGTGAGTCCGGGGTGTGTTTTAGAGAGGGGTGTGTGGAGTGTGTCGAGGATATGAGGGGAAGGGAGGGGAGGGGAGGGGAAGGGGAGAGAAGGGCGGAACGTTATGCAAATAGCTGGCGGCAGGGCCGGCCGATGAGTGGCGGAGCCGCGCTGTCAGCTTCAGGCCGGGTCCCGCTCCGTTGCCCACAGTCCAGCCGCGGTGGGGATCGCGGAGCCGGTGCCCTGCTCGGGGGAGAGAGGCCGGACTTTAGCCTGCACACGGGTGACATGCCCCTGGACGCAGCGAGCTAGACATTAACCGGGGAACATGCAGAGACTGTGGAGCGGCAGCGGGAGCAACTTCATCCAGACCCTGTCAACTTTCCTTGTCTTTGTGTTGACCGAGGGGCTGTGTGAAAGCAGGGGCCAGAGGCGGCTCGGACTGCAGGGTAGGTGGCTGTTCACACCCAGTCACACCGGGCAAATCACCCCCCTACCCCCTTCCTAAAGCCTCACCGCTTCGTTCTGTTGTCGAGTTGAACCGAGACTGCCAAACGCAGCACCGACAGCGATATTCCCGGCAAGATCTCTGTCCGGCGCCTTCGAGATATTTTGTTTATAACGCGCGTCACTGCGATTTTCTCAAGCTAGAAAAACGCTTCGATCTCTGGCAGTATAAAGATTTAGCCGTGGCGTTTGCTTTTTAATAACAATGCATTTTAATAAGTTTGCATTTTGCGTAATAACGATGCATTTTGATAAATAAAATTGCATTACGCCGAATAAGGATACACTTGATTGGTTAAATTGTACTACGCCTCATAACGGTGCATTTTTGATTTTTAAAGTTGCATTTTTTAGGTTTGCCTATGAAGAAACACTTACGAGAGCGACCGGTTTGCAGATTTGGTTTGAAGTTTATTTTGATGGACGGTTCTTGTTTTTGCAGAGCGCCATCTCCAAGCCCTGCCCGAGCCGGAGGTGGTTTACCCTGTCAAGGTTGATCACCTGGGCCGCTTCTTGTCCCACGACGTGTCCCACCAGGTGAGGCGGCTGCGGCGCCGTGAACTGACGGCGGAGCGGCCGCTCGGCCCCACCGTGTATTACAAGCTCTCGCACAAGGGCCGCCAGCTGTACTTCAACCTGACGGTGAACCAGGCTCTGCTCGCTCCGGGCTTCGTGGCTGAGAGGCACTACGGAGGGGTGAGAGGGGCCACGATTAGCCGACCCCAGCCCAATAGCTGCCACCTTATCGGGAGAGTGCAGGCGCCAACAGCCGGCAGCGGGATCGCCGCCATCAGCACATGCCATGGACTGGTAAGCACATCTGGAGGATGGCGGTGCAAATAATTTTCGTACTGTTGACTAGAAGATATTGGCCAAGGCAGTCAAGGTATAGATGGTACTAGTCGAGGCACCGAAACAGGCCCTTCGGCCCAACTCCTCCGTGCTTTCGAATTTGAAGGCAGAGTACAGGGTTAATGACAGGATTCTTAGAGTGGAGGAGGAGAGGGATCTTGGGCTTCACGTCCATAGATGCCTCAAAGTTGCTATGTTGATGGGGTGGTTAAGAAGGTATGTAAAGTGTTGACTTCATTAGACAAGGGATTGAGTTCAAGGAGTGTGTGGTAATGTTGCAGCTCTATAAAACTCTGGTTAGACCACACTTGGAGTATTGTGTTCATTTCTGGTTGCCTCATTATAGGAAGGGCGTGCAACCTTTAGAGAGGGCGCAGAGGAGATTGACCAGGTCGCTGCCTGGATTTGAGAGCGTGTCTTAGGAGGAGGACAGGCTGAGCAAGCTAGGGTGCTTCTCTTTGGAGTGAAGGAGGATGAGAGGTGACTTGATAGAGCTGTACAAGATGATAAGGCACATAGATCGTGTGGATACCCAGAGATCCATGAACTCCAGGGTGGAAATGGCTAATATAAAAGGGGCACCATTTTAAGGTGATTGGAGGAAAGTATAGAGGCGGTGTCAGAAGTTATCTACACAGGGAGTGGAACACATGCCAAGAATGGTGGCAGAGGCAGATACGTTACGCACGTTTAAGTGACTCTTAGATGATAGAAAAAGGGAGGGCTATGTAGGAGGGAAGAGATAGGTTAAAGAGTTTGGCACAATATTGTTTGTGGGCTGAAGGGCTGTACTATGCCGTAGCATCTGTCCTATGTTTGTTCAATGACCCTATCTGAACTAGTTCCATTTGCCTGTGTTTTGCCCACAACCTTCTAAAGCTTTTCTATCAATGTACCTGTGCAGGTATCTTTTAAATATTGTCATTGTACCTGCCTCTACCACTTACTCTGGCAGCTCATCCTGTAGACACACCACGCTCAACTTTGCCTCTCTCACCCTGAGCCTGTTCCCCTTCGGTTTCTGACTCCCCGTCCATGCCCACGTTATCTACACCCCTCATGACTTTATAATAAGGTCACCACTCAGCCTCCTTCACTCCAACGAAAACAGTCCCAGCCTGTCCAACATTTCCTTGTGACTCAAGCCCCCCCACCCCCAGTCCCAGTGATGCCTTTGTGAATCTTTTCTAAGGATAGCTGAGCTTGTATTTGTCACGTGTACAGTGAAATGTGTCGTTTTGTGCAGGGGCAGCCCGCAAGTGTGGCCATTGCTTCTGGTGCCAACGTTGCATAGTCGCGACTTACTAACCCGAACCCCTTTGTCTTTGGGATGTGGGAGGAAACCCTTGCGGTCATGGAAGAGAGTGTCCAAACTCCTCCAGCTTAATGCAATCCTTCCTATAGCTCAGTGACTGGAATTACTCATCGTCTCTCAATGTCTTTTACAGTTGTGAAGTGTCACCCAACCTGATTTCATGTAAATGACACATTTCACTGCAGTAACACACACAAAATGCTGGAGGAACTCAGCAGGATCTAAGGAGATGAATAAACAGTCAATATTTCGGGCTGAGACCCTCCATCAGGATTCTCTCTGTATTTCAATGGACAGGTGACAAATAAAGATAATCTTTGAATTTACTCCACTGAGCATTGCTGAAGCTCAACAATTCCAAGGTCCCACTGAATTCCCAACTCCGCTGTCCCGCCAAATTCCCACATTCCTTATTACCCTCAAAATGCCCAAAGATTTCAGCCTTGGATCTTCTCAGCAACAGAATCTGCAGAGTAGAGAATTCCAGATCCTCTCTGTGGGGAAATCTCTCCTGAGATCTGTTCTCCATGACATGTTAACGATAGACTATGACTTCTTGTTGTAACTTTTCCAGCGGGAAGAATCAACTTACTCAATGTACCCCTACCTCATGAGAAATGTAAATGTTAGTTCACCTTTCATTCTAAACTTTGTGGTAGGATTCACTTACTCAAACACTCCCCAGAGGTCAGGACTTCCATTGGGGGAACCGATCAGATGAACTCTCACTGAACCCCTCAATTTTCCCCTCACTCACCTCAACACTGCAGGGAGGCCAACATTTTTGTTAGGACACTTTGATTGCTTTTTTTTCCTCAGTCAGTTTTGGGTCGATGCCAGTTATTGGTGTAGACCTTGCTGTAGATTGCAACAGTCTTGGGATAATTTTTTGCAGTCTCAGCATCCTGTTCACCTCTGTGCTGAACTTCCAAACTCATAGACATCCTATGTAAAGACTAAACACAAAGTGATTCTGCCGATCTTCCTCCACATATGGTAATTCCTTCCTCCTCATCTCCGTTCTGAAGTGATATCCTTCTATTCTGAGGCCATGCTCTCTAGTCCTAGACTCCACTACTATAGGAAAGCCCTTGTTTAATATTGAACTTCTAGGAAGATAACCTTTTGGTTCCTACTTTTCTGTGAATCCTGGCTCTCTTAATGAATGACATTTGGCTGTCCATTTAAGTGGCCCATCCAACCATTGCTGATTTACCTTGGGGCCTTTTTCCATTTCCATTGATTCTAAACGTCTTCACAGTCCTTCGAGGTAGCCTGTACTCCTCAATTGAGCAGTAAGCCAAATTCCACTCAACGGAACATGGGCGTCAGGATACAGCATCCGAACTGCTGGTGCTTTGCTTGTGCAGCACTCACATACGCAAATAAATTAGAGTAAAACTGAGAAAGAACCGTAAGTACTTAATGTGGCAAACTTCTGATGTCACACATTCATAAAATATTAAGAATATATGAAGCTCAACTTAAGGTACCATGTCAAAGTCTTAGACACATATGTATGCGTGTATAGATCTGGTGGGAGCAAAGGATGTTGGGAATAATGAGTGTGGAGTGCCACGTGAGGGGTGTTGGACAGATGAGAAGGGGTGCCAGGGGTGGGGGAGGTGCAGACACACCCAGCCCTGAAACACCAGGCAAGGTCATTTGATTCCAAACAATTGGTTTATTGATCATTACAGAATGTGTCTCTTCCCCTCTGCCTTCCCCTTTTCCCAACCATGATTCCCCTGTCCCTGCCCCCTTCCCACTCTCAGTCCACCAGAGAAACCCATATCAGAAGCAGGTTTATCATCACTCACATGTATCATGAAATTTGTTCTTTTTGCGGCAGCAGTACATAGAATTACTACAGGACTGTGCAAAACTCTTAGACTCCCTAGCTGAATGTGCCTCAGACTTTTGCACAGCAGTGTACATGTAAAATATCCAAAAGTTATACACAGCATGAGTAATTAATGTTTTAAAGCATCATGTAAGCATTCCTTAAATTACCAAGGCTGGTCTAAGCACGATACCGATAATCAGGGATAAACTTTTACGTAATGTTAATGGAAATTATTGCTCAGATAGCATTCTCCTTTTTGAACTGTAACAACACTTGGCAGCTGATGATTTTGGTGGTACAACCAAAAGAAAGGCAACACAGGATTATGTAACTGTCTGACCGAAGAACTCTGCCAATACAAAGTGGGTGTAACCCTCCCCGAACATTGTCCACCAGAATTTCAGAATTAAAGTCGGCAGGGTTATATTTCAAAATTTAAGATAACTCCAGCAGATCAAAGATTCAAAGCTCATTTATTATCAATGTATACAGTATACAACCCTGAGACTCATCTTCCCACCGACAGCCACGAAGTGAAGAGACACTATGGAACCCATTCAAAGAAAGCATCAACCCAGTGCACAAAGGAAAGCTAACTATTTGCACAAACAGCAAAAATCAAGTGTATAAAACACATAATATTAAAAATCAAACCGCAGGCTCTTTGAAACAGTTTAGGATTGTTTAGATCAGTTCAGATCAATTTAGCACTGTGTCATTTGTTGCCTGCAGGTCGCTGAGCCAGTCCATCCGATCAAAATAACAATAAAAAAACAGAAACCAGAAACACATCATAACAGGAACTGCAGAATCCTTTAAAACCGAGTCCAGTCCACAGACTGCACTGATCAAACCTTCCCAAGACCCAGTACGCTGCAGCGAGGGGGAGGGAGACGGTCAAACAGAGGCAGATGGCACTGAACACCCCCTCATCTTCTGCTGTTGTTCTTGTTGATTTAAATCTTGCAGTTCACCACACTTTCTGGATTTGGAATTGGTTTATTATTGTCACATGTACCAAGATACAGAACAAAAACTAATTGAGAAAATTGTTGGGATTCCCTCCATTTATTTGGGACACTATGCCATTTAATTGGGTCAGGAGACTAATGCCAAAGAGTTTCCAAGTTGCTACTTAGCAAGGACGTGGACTGCTAGGCATAGGGACCTGGAGCAAGGATAGGGAGTGTGATGAATAGGGACCTGGAGCAAGGATAGGGAGTGTGATGAATAGGGACCTGGAGCAAGGATAGGGAGTGATGAATAGGGACCTGGAGCAAGGATAGGGAGTGTGATGAATAGGGACCTGGAGCAAGGATAGGGAGTGTGATGAATAGGGACCTGGAGCAAGGATAGGGAGTGATGAATAGGGACCTGGAGCAAGGATAGGGAGTGTGATGAATAGGGACCTGGAGCAAGGATAGGGAGTGTGATGAATAGGGACCTGGAGCAAGGATAGGGAGTGTGATGAATAGGGACCTGGAGCAAGGATAGGGAGTGTGATGAATAGGGACCTGGAGCAAGGATAGGGAGTGTGATGAATAGGGACCTGGAGCAAGGATAGGGAGTGTGATGAATAGGGACCTGGAGCAAGGACAGGGAGTGTGATGAATAGGGACCTGGAGCAAGGATAGGGAGTGTGATGAATAGGGACCTGGAGCAAGGACAGGGACTGCTATGATGGTTAGGCTTAGTCATTACTAACTCAGTGGGACATTGACTGGATGCAGAGCCGGGCTGAGATGTGGCAGATAGAGTTCAATCTGGAAAAGTGTCATGTGATTCACTTTGGAAGGTAGAACTTGCAGGTAGAATGCAGGGTTCACTAGAATTCAGAAGAATGAAGGGTCACCTCATTGAAACCTATCAAATGGTGAAAGGCATTGGTAGAATGGATGTGGAGAAGATGTTTCTGTGTTGGATGAGTCTAAGACTAGAAGACACAGCCTCAGAGTAGAGGGATATCCCTTTACAAAAGAGATGAGGAGGAATTTCTTTAGCCGGAGAACGGTGAATCTGTGGAATACTTCGCCACAGGCAGCTGTGGTGGCCATATCTTTATGTATATTTAAGGCAGAGGTTGATAGATTTTTGATTGGTCAGGGCTTGAAGTGATGCGGGGAGAAGGCAGGAGATTGGGGCTGAGAGGAAAATTGGATCAGCCATGATAAAATGGTGGAGCAGGCTCGATGGGCCAGATGGTCTAATTCTGTTCCTGTATCTTATGGTCTTAATGGTAGGATTGTTAGCAGAGGGATGGGGGTGGGGGAACAGAGGGATCTTGGGGTCCAGCTCCATAGATACCTCGAAGGAACGTTGAGTCGGGAAATTGAGTTCAAGGGCCGCGAGGTAACGTTGCAGCTCTAAAACCCTGGTTAGACCACACCTGGAGTATTGTATTCATTTCTGGTCACCTCATTACACAACAATGTGGAAGCTTTGGAGAGGGTGCAGAGGAGATTTACCAGGATGCTGCCTGGATGAGAGAGCATGTTTTAAGAGGAAAGGTTGAGTGAGTTAGGGCCTTTCTCTATGGAACAAAGGGGGGAATGAGAGATGACTTGATTGCTGTGATGGAGAGGCATGGACAGAGTGGACAGCTAGTGCCTTTTTCTCCAGGTAGCAAGGTTAAAAAGAGGGCATAATTAAAGTGATTGGGGGAAAGTGTAAGGCAGGATGTCAGGGGTAGGTTTTTTTACTCAGACTGCGCGATGTGTATAAGATGAACTGCTAGGGGTGATGGTGAAGGCAGATACATTAGGGGCATTTAAGAGACTCTTAGATAGGTACAAGGATGAAAGAAAAATAGAGGGTTGTGTGGGACAGAAGGTTTAGATTGATTTTGGAGAAGGTTAAAAGGTCGGCTTCACAGGGTGGACCTAAGGACCTGTGGTGTTCTGTGTTCAGTGTAACTTATCACCAAAGTGCTGCCATTTGCGCTGTAGAGGTACAGCGGACTGTGCCAGCACGTTGAAGGAGAAGGGACAGACGGGCTCATCGGTGAAGTATATTTCCAACAGTACAAAAAGTGTGGCAAGCTTTGAGGTCACAAAAGGTGCTCCTGAGAAACTAGACATGCTTTTCTAAGGGGATTTGGCAATGCATTAATTCACAATGATATCGTAAAATTATTATGTCGGCAAATGCCAATCAATTTAATAAGTCTGCCTGTTGAGGTCACGAGAAGGGAGATCGTGAAACAGATAGGAAACTCAATTTAACATCTTAGATTAAGTTTCCAAAACCATATTAAGTCACTAAAATACAAGATAATGTAATAAGAAAGAAAAACACAATAAACATATACATTAGTTAGCTTACAGTGTATTCACCCCTCCTTGGAAGTTTTCATGTTTACAACATTGAATCACAGTGGATCTAATTTGGCTTTTTTGATGCTGATCAACAGGAAAAAGACCCTTTTGTGTCAAAGTAAAAACAGATCTGTACAAAATGATTTAAATTAATTACAAATATAAACACAAAATAATAGATCGCGTAAGTATTCTTAGAGATGGTATATATAATTATCTGGATAGACAGGGTCTGATTAGGAACAGTCAACATGGATTTGTGCGTGGAAGGTCATGTTTGACAAATCTTATTGAACTTTTTGAAGAGGTTACAAGGAAAGTTGACAAGGGTATTGTCAATATGGACTTCAGTAAGACCTTTGACAAGGTTCCGCATGGGAGGTTAGTTAGGAAAGTTCAGTCATTAGGTATTAATATTGAAGTAGTAAAATGGATTCAACAGTGGCTGAATGGGAGATGCCAGAGAATAGTGGTGGATAACTGTTTGTCAGGTTGGAGGACGGTGACTAGTGGTGTGCCTCAGGGATCTGTACTGGGTCCAATGTTGGTTGTCATATGCATTAATGATCTGGATGATGAGGTGGTAAATTGGATTAGTAATTATGCAGATGATACTAAGATAGGTGGCGTTGTGGATAATGAAGTAGGTTTTCAAAGTTTGCAGGGAGATTTAGGCCAGTTCGAAGAGTGGGCTGAGCACTGGCAGATGGAGTTTAATGCTGATAAGTGTGAGATGCTACATTTTGGTAGGAATAATCCAAATAAGACATACATGGTAAATGGTAGGGCATTGAAGAATGCAGTAGAACAGAGTGATCTAGGAATCATGGTGCATAGTTCCCTGAAGGTGGAATCTCATGTGGATAGGGTGGTGAAGAAAGCTTTTGGTATGCTGGCCTTTATAAATCAGAGCATTGAGTATAGGAGTTGGGATGTAATGTTAAAATTGTACAAGGCATTGGTAAGGCCGAATTTGGAGTATTGTGTACAGTTCTGGTCACCGAATTATAGGAAAGATGTCAACAAAATAGAGAGTACAGAGAAGATTTACTAGAATGTTACCTGGGTTTCAGCACCTGAGTTACAGGGAAAGGTTGAACAAGTTAGGTCTTTATTCTTTGGAACGTAGAAGGTTGAGGGGGGACTTGATAGAGGTATTTAAAATGATGAGGGGGATAGATAGAGTTGACGTGGAAAGGCTTTTTTCATTGAGAGAAGGGCAGATTCAAACAAGAGGACATGAGTTGAGAGTTAGGGGGCAAAAGTTTAAGGGTAACATGAGGGGGAATTTCTTTAGTCAGAGAGTGATAGCTGTGTGGAATGAGCTTCCAGTAGAAGTGGTAGAGGCAGGTTCAGTATTGTCATTTAAAGCAAAATTGGATAGGTATATGGACAGGAAAGGAATGGAGGGTTAGGGGCTGAGTGCAGGTCAGTGGGACTAGGTGAGAGTAAGTGTTCAGCACGGACTAGAAGGGCCGAGATGGCCTGTTTTCGTGCTGTAATTGTTATATGGTTATATGGTTATTCACCCCCTTCAAGTCATTATTTAGTAGATGCACCTTTGGCAGCAATTACAGCTTCGAGTCTGTGTGGATGTCTCTTATCAGCTTTGCACATCTGGACACCGCAAATTTTCCCCATTTTTCTTTACAAAACTACCCAAGCTCTGTCAGATTGCATGGGGATCATGAGTGAACAGCCCTTTTTCAAGTTCAGCTACAAATTCTCAATTGGATTGAGGTCTGGACTCTGACTTGACCACTCCAGAACATTAACTTTGTTGTTTTTAAGCCATTCCTGTGTAGCTTTGGCTTTACACTTGGGGTTGTTGTTTTGCTGGAAAACAAATCTTCTCCCAAGTCACAGTTCTCTTGCAGACTGCATCAGGTTTTCCTCCAGGATTTCCCTGAGTTTTGCTGCATTCATTTTACCCTCTACCTTCTCAAGCCTCCCAGGACCTGCTGCAGTGAAGCATCCCCACAGCACGATGCAGCCACCACCATGCTTCACGGTAGGGATGGTGTGTGATGTTTGGCTTATGCTAAACTTAGCATTTAGTCAGATGGCCAAAAAGCTCCATTCTTGGATTCATCAGACAATAGAACCTTCTTCTAGCTGACTTCAGAGTCTCCCACGTGCCTTCTGGCAAACTAGCTGAGATTTCATGTGAGTTTTTTCCAACAATGGCTTTCTCTTTGCCACTCTCCGATGCACCCGAGCAACAGTTGTATGCACAGGCTCTCCCATCTCAGCCACTGAAGCTTGTCACTCCTCCAGAGTTCTCATAGGTCTCTTGGTGGACTCCCTCACTAGTCCCCTTCTTGCACAGTCACTCAAGTTTTTGAGGATGGCCTGCTCCAGGCAAATTTGCAGCTGTGCCATATTCTGTCCATTTCTTGATGATTGAATTAACTGTACTCCAAGGGATATTCGGTGACTTGGAAATTTTCTTATATTGCTCTCCTGACTTGTCCTTGAGGTGTTCTTTTGTCTTCACGGTGTAGTTTTCGCCAGGATACTGACTCACCAGCAGTTGGACCTTCCAGACACAGGTGTATTTTTACTGTAGTCAATTGAAACACCGTGACTGCACACAGGTGATCTCCATTTAACTCATTATGTGACTTCTAAAACTAATTGGCTAATTTGATGTGTCATATTAAAGAGGGTGAATACTTATCCAATCAACTATTTTATATTTTATATTTGTAATGAATTTCGATCACTTTATCGAGATCTGCTTTCATTTTGATACGAGAGAGTCATTTTCTGTTGATTAGTGTCAAAAAAGCCAAATTAAATCCACTGTGATTCAATGTTGTAAAGTAACAATACAGGAAGACTTCCAAGGGGTGGGGAGTGAATACTGTTTATAGGCACTGTATATGCCCATAAAGTGATGCTGGGCACAGGAGTGTCTATACATCAGGTGGCTGACAGAAAATGATAAAGTCGTGGTGATTGGGGTGTGGAGGGGTGGGTTAGTGGGTGGAGGTGTTGGTCAGCCTGACGACTTGGGGAAAGTAATTGAGTCTGGTGGTCCTGGTGTGGATGCTACGTAGCCTCCTCCCTGATGAGAGTGGGACAAACAGTCCCTGAGCAGGGTGGGTGGGATCCTTAATGATATAGCTGCCCTTTTTCTGGCACTATTCTGTATATATGTTCTTCAGACCCGGAGAACAATTATTTTGATCTCCTTTGCACTTGTGTGCGGGAAATGACATTAAACAATCTTGGAACTTAGTGCATCTTCAGCACACAAAGTGTTAAATACTCCAGGTAATTACATCCATAAATAAACACAACCGTACCCTTGAGTTGCTTCTCATTTCCTGCACTTAAACCGCTAAATTTATAGCAAACAGTAACTTGATTCAACAAGGGACTTGGGTTGTTTCACTTAAGGAATGAAAGTACTTTCATGGACTCTGAAATGTTTCATGGACTCTGAAATGTGGATCCTCTGTATAGAAATAGCTTAATTTTAATTGGAACTTATTTTGAACAGAAGCCAACATCGTTGCTGCAAAAAAAGTTGCAAAGAATAGACCAGTATTACGAGGGGTTTATATTTAATTTTATGTGGGGTGGAGGAGCTATTTATTACAGCTGACTGACTGTGGGCACATATTCAACTGTAGTGTGTACTAGCTATACACTAAGTGGCAACTCCTGTACCTAATAAAGTGGACACTGAGTGTATGTTCATGATCTTCTGCTGCTGAGCCCGTCCACTTCAAGGTTCAATGTGTTGTGTGTTCAGAGATGCTCT
Source organism: Hemitrygon akajei (assembly GCF_048418815.1). Lineage (NCBI taxonomy): Eukaryota > Metazoa > Chordata > Chondrichthyes > Myliobatiformes > Dasyatidae > Hemitrygon > Hemitrygon akajei. The sequence goes on from NC_133153.1 coordinate 40,546,517, forward strand.
TCTGCACACCACTGTTATGGTTATTTGAGTTACTGTCGCCTTCCTGTCAGCTTGAACCAGTCTGGTCATTCTCCTCTGACCGCCCTCATTAACAAGGCATTTTTGCCCACAGAACTGCCACTCACTGGATGTTTTGTTTCTCACACCAGCCTCTGTAAACTCTAGGGATTGTCGTGTGTGAAAATCCCAGGAAATCAGCAGTTTCTAAGATACTCAAACCACCCTGTCTGGCACCAACGATCATTCCATAGTCAAAGTCACTAAGGTCACATTTTTTCCCCGTTCTGATTTTTGGTCTGAACCTCTTGAGCATGTCTGTGTGCATTGAGTTGCTGCCATGTGATTGGCTGATGAGATATTTGCATTAATGAGCAGGTGTACAGGTGTTGCTAATGAAGTGCAGGTAAGGCATCAGTAAATGAAAAATGGTGCCAAGACACAGGGAGGCAGTGACTGAAAAAGAGATGGATGGTATCAGTACTGTGTGATTGTAATGTTCGGGAAGGGCTGGTTCAAAATATCCTATGTTGATGCAGTGCAGAATGGGGCTTTTCAATCAATCTTAAGACCATAAGACTAAGGAACAGAGTTAGGCCATTCAGCTCAACGAGTCTGCTCTGCTAGTCCACCATTGCTGATCTATTACCCCTCTTAACCCCATTCTCCTGCTTTCTCCCCATAACCTTTGATGCCCTGATTAATCAAGAACCAATCAACCTCTGCCCTGTGTATGCCCAATGACTTGGCCTCCACAACTGTCTTTGACAATGAACTGCACACATTCACCAGCCTCTGGCTAAAGAAATTCCTCCTCATCTCTCTTCTAAAAGGACATCCCTCTATTCTGAGGCCGTGCCCTCTGATCCTAGACTCCGTCACGACTGAACACATCCTCTCCACATCCAATTTATCCAGACCTTTCAATAGTTGATAGGTTGCAATGAGATTTCTCTGTTATTGTTCTAAACTCTAGTGATTACAGGCTCAGAGCTGTCAACACTTCTTAGGTGTTAATCCTTTCATTCCTGGAATCATTCTTGTGAACCTCCTCTGGACTCTCTCCAATGCCAGCACATCGTTTCTTAGATAAGGGGCCCAAACAGACAGCACTATGGGCAACCCCGCTCCTTTCTCTTCCCCATTTTTCCATTTTATCCAAACCATTTTAGAAGGAATCATTTTCATTTTTTTATCGCATGTACAGTGAAATGTGTGGTTTGCCATATCAACCAACACACCTAAGGATGTGCTGGGGGAAGCCTGCAAGGGTTGCCATACGTTATGGTACCAACATAGCATGCTCACAATGTTCAGTAGGACAACACAGAACACGACAAGCAACAAGACAACTCCCTTTCCTCACTACCAATCACCCACACTCACCGCCAGTCCTCCAGACCCCAGTAATCAGGCTTTGACTTCCAGATCCTTAATTGACCCCTCAGACTTTGATATTCGGTTTTGACCCTCAGGCTAGACGATGACTGGACTTTGAATTCCAGGCTCACCAAATTGTCGGCCCTCAGGGACCTGGAATTCCAGGCTCACCAATCATTGGCCCTCAGGGACCTCGAATTCCAGGCTCACCAATCATTGGCCCTCAGGGACCTCGAATTCCAGGCTCACCAATCATTGGCCCTCAGGGATCTCGAATTCCAGGCTCACCAATCATTGGCCCTCAGGGATCTCGAATTCCAGGCTCACCAATCCATCGGCCCTCAGGGACCTCGAATTCCAGGCTCACCAATCATTGGTCCTCAGGGACCTCGAATTCCAGGCTCACCAATCATTGGCCCTCAGGGATCTCGAATTCCAGGCTCACCAATCATTGGCCCTCAGGGATCTCGAATTCCAGGCTCACCAATCATTGGCCCTCAGGGATCTCGAATTCCAGGCTCACCAATCATCGGCTCTCATGCTCACATGGACTTCTGATCCCATGACAGCCCGACATCTGCGGGTGCCCTTCTCCGTATATCCACGTCACTGGCCTTTGAGCTCAGAGCAGAGTTGTAGATTCCAATCTGCTTCCAGCGCAATTACAAGCAGCTTGTCCCCAATCACAACTATTTAAAAGTAGCTTTCTTGCCTCAAACCGAGTTAAATTAGATGCTACTTCCGGCATTGCCAACAGTCTCTCCTCATTTTCATTTCAGAATATTCTACATTTTTGGTTTAGATCCTTCCGAAGGTTTTTCCTTTAAATGTTTTAAGCAAAATTTAGGGGAAAAGGTGGAGGCATTGAAAGCACTTAAAAAGGGGCTTTGTGAGGGAAATGGGTGGTTGATGTTTGAAGTTGAGACCCTTCATCTAGACTAGGGGCTCCCAACCTGGAGTCCATTGACCCCTCAGTTAATGGTAGGAAATGGAGTAGACGTAGAGAGGATGTTTTCAATAGTGGGAGAATCAAGCCTCAGAATAGAAAGAGATCCCTGTGGAATGGAGATAAGGAGGAATTTCTTTAGCCAGAGGTTGGCAAATCTGTGGCATTTATTGCCATGGACGGCTGTGAAGGCCGAGTCATTGGGGATATTTAAAGTGGAGGTTGATAGGTTCTTGATTAGTCAGGGCGTTAAAGGTAACCTGAAGAGGACAGGAGAATGGGGTTGAGTGGGAAAATAAAATAGCCATGATTGAATGGTGGAGCAAACTCGAATGGCCTGTTTCACTGAACAACGTCTCGGGACAATCAGACTCCAAGAGAGAAGAGTGTGGCAAGCACCATTGAACTACGGACAACAATGTGAGATCCTGCAGTCAGGACTGTAGATTATTTGTAAGCATGAATTAAGGTGGGCACAAGATTTCTCCTCACGTGTTCCTACTGCACCGTCAGTGTGGCTGGCCTGGGTGTAACTCCCGTTCCTTACTCAGCAGATAATGGATTCAAATCCAGCTGCTCGGGAGGCTCCAGTGCACAGATTGTATGAAGCTGCAGATAGTTGTAGAGCCAGCCAGCTCCATCTCAGGCACGTCAGTGTGGCTTGTCTGAATGTAACTCCCGCTCCTTACTGAGAAAATCTGACCACAGATCAGTGTGGGTAACTTCACTCACTTCAACACTGAATTAACTCCACAACCTACGGACTCACTTTCAAGGACACCACAACTCATGTCCTCAGTGTTATTTATTCCGTTTTCGTATTATTTGCACAATGTTTTTGTCTTTTGCTCATTGGCTGTCAGACTTTTTTATTAATAGTTTTTCATAAATTATTTATTTTCTTCTAAACACCTGCAAGAAAATTAATGGTAAGTTAGTATATGGTGAACATATTTTATACTTTGATATTAAATTTACTTTGAACAGGAATTTGAATGTAAGTCACTGTTTGCTGACACAGAGGGCGGTCAATATGCAGACCAGGATGCTAGAGGAAGTGGTTGAGGCAGGTACATTAAGAACATTTAAAAGGTAGTTGGACAGGTAGGTGAATAGGAGAAGAAGGATTTGACCACAAGGCCATAAGACCATAAGATATAGGAGCAGAATTAGGCCATTTGGCCCATCGAGCCTGCTCCCCATTTCATCATGGCTGATCCATTTTCCCTCTCAGCCCCAATCTCCTGTCTTTTCCCCGTATCCCTTCATGCCCTGACCAATCAAGAATCTATCCACTTCTGCCTTAAATCTATATAAAGACTTGGCCTCCACAGCTGCCTGTGGCAAAGAATTCCACAGATTCACCACTCTCTGGCTAAAGAAATTCCTCCTCATTGACATTTTAAAGAATGTTCATCTATTCTGAAGCTGTGTCCTCTGGTGTTAGACTCTCCCACCATAGGAAACATCCTCTCCACCACCACTGAGGCCTTTCACCATTTGATAGGTTTCAATGAGGTCACCCCTCATTCTTCTGAAATCGAGTGAATATAGACCCAGAGCCAACAAACGCTGTTCATATGACAAGCCATTCAATCCCAGAATAATTTTTGTGAACCTCTTTTGAACCCTCTCCATTTTCAGCACATCCTTTCTAAGATAAAGGGCCCAAAACTGCTCACAATACTCCTGATGCCCCATCAATAACTCTAGGAGACTGGAAGTGAACGATAGGCTTTTGTTAACAGCGAAAAAGGGAGCACGACATGTTGAAGATTGAGGGAGGAGCAGTGCCCCAATCGCCTTTATACAGGAGCAGTCAGCAGAGGGGCGTGTCCAGACAGGTATACATAGTTTACCACAACTCCCAAGTGAGGGATCAGCGGTGCTTTAGAAAGTCTCAACGTAGCATCCTTGCTTTTATATCTTAGTCCTCTTGAAATGAGTGCTAACATCTCATTTGCCTTCTTCACCACAAACTCAACCTGCAAGTTATCCATTTGCACCTGTTTTTTTATTGTATTTTCTCCCCTTTTAGAAAATAGTCTACCCTTTCATTCCTTCTACCAGATTGCATGACTGTACACTTCCCAACACTATATTCCATTCGCTACGCGCATTCAAATACAACACCTTTAGCTGTATTCACCCCTTTTGATGCTGTCCGCATTTTATGATGCAGTTTGTCCTGTTGACTGCAATTTTGCCCTATCAACAGCCTCTCCTCACTACACACTGCCTCTGTTTGTAAACCAGCTACCTCATCTTCAGGCACTATCACTCCAGTTCCCATTCCCAAATTAGTTTAAACCCTCCTGAATTTGGGCCAAACATAGTACATGGGATTACTTTAGATGGGTATCTCGGTGGGGGTGACCCATTTGGGCCAAAGGGCCTGTTCCTCTGTGTAAGACGCTAAACATTCTGCATCGCTAATCGATATTGCACGCTTTCCTCCAGTCACCTTAAAATTATGCCCTGTCACGTCATCTATTTCTGTCCTGGGAAAATGTGTCTGGCTGCCCACTCAATCAGTGCCTCTCATCCTAGAGCAGGGGTTCCTAATCATTTTTATGCCATGGACCAATATCATTAAGCAAGGGGTCCGTGGACCCCAGGTTGGAGACCCCTGTCCTAGAGGGATAATAAATCAGCCAAGTTGGAATGGTGGAGCAGACATGATGGGCCAAATGGCCTCAATTCTGCTGCTATCTGTGCTTTCTTTTCCCGAAGTAGGCAGTAGAGATCTTCACTGTAACTCTGCAATGTTTACTTCTTAACCAATAGGACCAAAAACATTTAGAGGTGTGAGATCTTGCTGTGCATCTTACATTCTAGGACTGATAACTCTTCCAAAGTACTTAGCTGGCTACAAAGCTGATTGGAACGTTGTGGTGTTGGGAACATGATGTAGAAATGAAAGTTCTGTGCTGAAGATTCTGTGTGGAATCAGCTCGATGTTGACGGATTACTGCCGCTATTTATAGCCTGAAACTTGTGACTATACTTTATTCCCTTTCATCATTTATGGTTGAAACAGTTTATGATTTCTTCATTTCTGTCGTGCTGAGGGAATGAAGATTATCTGCCCAACTTTTGCTTTAACATATGTAGAACTTACTGCTGGCTGCCTCTGCCACAGGCTGTAGTTCGTGAACCAATTATGGCTTCAACAGAACTCTGAGAATGTTGTTGAGCTGAGTCCAGATGCAGTGTGTCTTCAGAGCCAACAAAACTGGTCTTGTGTTTCCATCAAGCTGACACCTGCCCTCTCCTTGTGAAAGTAAATGGATATGGTGATTCACAGCAGTAGAGACAATTGTTATGTCCTACTGAGAATTTTGACCTCTGCACATAATCAAAATTCAAAGTAAACTTAATATTAAAGTCCATATGTGTCACAATGCACTACTCTATGTTTCATTTTCTTGTGGGCATTCACTTTAGAATCAGAATCAGGTTTAATATCACTGACATATGTTGTGAAATTTGTTGTTTTGCAGCTGCAGTACATTGTAATATATAATAAAGCCTATAAATTACAGTTAGAAGTAAACGCGTGTGTCTGTGTGTATAAAGATTGAATTAAGTAGTGCAAAAAGAGAGAAACAAACAGTGAGGTAGTGTTCATGGGTTAAATGCCCATTCAAAAATCAGATGGCAGAGGGGAAGAAACTGTTCCCAAATCGTTGAGTGTGTGCTTTCAGGCTCCTATACCTCCTCCCTAATGGTAGCAATGAGAAGAGGGCATGTCCTGGGTGACGGGGGTCCTTAATGATGGATGCCGCCTTTTTGAGGCATTAGTTGTTGGGGAGGCGAGTGCCCGTGATGGAGCTGACTGGGTTCACAACTTTCTGCAGCTTTTTTTCAATCCTGCGCAGTGACCCCCCCCCCCCCCCCCATACCAGATGGTGATGTGTGGGTTTCCTCTGGGTGCTCTGGTTTCCTCCCAAGTTTCAAAGATGTACGGGTTAGAATTAGTAAGTTGTGAGCATGCTCAGTTGATGCCGAAAGGATGGCGTGGTCACTTGAGGGCTGCCCCCGGCGCAATCTTCAGACTGTGTTGGTCGTTTCACTGTATGTTCTGGTGTTTCAATGTACATGTGGCAAATAAAGCTCATCTTTGCATTGTTTGGAAAACTTTGTTGGTGGGGTGATTTCCCACGTACAAAATATTTCCCAAACTGACTGCTTCCCCTTTTATTCAAGATGCCTTGAAAGAATTCCACCCCAGTTCCTTCGCATTTACAGCTTGTTAAGGACCACCTTGTGTTGAAGGCTGAATTGTAAACACTCACTTTTCAATACCCATCAGGTGCGTAGTGTAAATCCCCTGGTGTCAACAATCAGGCACATATCCCAGGAAGTCCCAGAGCAGCAAGTGTTGCTGCCTTGCCCCAAGGTGGGGAGATTAGCCCGGTAATATAACTTCCTTCCTACAGGCAAAAGGTGCCTGCTGAAGACTGATTTGAACTCTGTGTTTTGTAACTCGCCGCAGGGTAGATTTACAAGGATGTTGCCAGGTTTGGAGGACCTGGAGTCTTAGGGAAGGATTGAAGAGTTTAAGACCTTAGACCATTGAAGATTGAAAGGAGATTTGATAAAGGTATACAAAATTATGAGAGGGATAGATAGGGGAAATGCAAGCAGATTTTTTCCACTGAGATGAGAAAATCTGCAGATGCTGGACATCCAAAGCAGCAGCACACACAAAATGCTGGAGGAACTCAGGTCAGGCGGTATCTACGGAGGGAATGAGTTGTTGACGTTTCAGGTTGAATCCTGACGATGGTCCTTGGCCAGAAACGTTGACTGTTTATTCTCCTCTGATGATGGTGCCTGACCTCCGGGGCTGCCCCGGTATTTTGTGTGAGAGCCCCAGCACGTACCGGCTCCTTCACCCGACTGAACAACACTGGAAACAAGAGGGATCTGTATTTCTATGCAGAGAGTCCCTGGTTTACCCAGGCCGATTCATGGACACCCACACATACAAACAAGCTCCTGTAATATTATAAAGTTCAGAAGTTCAATGTATTTACATTGGTTCATTTCTACGGATAGCAGAACATCTATGAAAGTGTAAACAGTCAACATTTTGGGCCAAGACCCTTCATCACTGATGCATGCAAGCTTGATTTCAAAGTTTAAGGGAAGTTTGGATAGGTCGACGGTTTGCTCTTTTCCACAGTTGCTGCCTGGCCTGCTGAGTCCTCTCGTATTTTGTGTCTGTTGCTTTTTCCATTGAGGTCAGGTGGGACTACAACGAGAGGTCATGGGTTAAGGGTGAAAGATGAAAAGTTGAAGGGGAACTTGAAGGGAAACTCCTTCACTCAGAGGGTGGTAAGAGCAGTTCGGTGTTGTGTTGCTAGTCATTGTAGGCTGCAGAGCCATTCTTTGCTGAAGTGTTCAGTCCGTATTGAACACACCAATCAAACCGCTCAAAAACAACAACAAAAAAGAGTAAAAAACACAAAATGCTGGCAGAACTCAGCAAGCCAGACATCATCTATGGGAGGAGGTAATAACGACATTTCGGGCCGAAACCCTTCATCAGGAGTGAAGTAACATGGGATGGTCGAGGGAGGATAAGAAGTGGGGGGAGGGATAAAGTAGAGAGCTGGGAAGTGACAGGCTGGAGGGAAATGGGCTAGGGGAAGGTGGAGAATTATGGGAAATAAAAGAGAAAGAAAGGTAGGGCTGGGGGAGAGATTATAGTAAGGGGGGAAAAAGAGAGAGAAAGAGAACCAGACTAAAATAATAGATAGGGATGGGGTAAGGGTGGGGGGCAGGGGTATCAACAGAGGTCAGTGAGTTGGATGTTCATGCTGGCAGGTAGGAGGCTACCTAGGCGGGAGATAAGGTATTGCTCCATCGACCTGCGTGTGGCCTCATCTTGACGGTAGAGGAGGCCATGGACAGACATGTCGGAGTGGGATTGAAGTGTGTGGCCACAGGGAGATCCCGCCACTGCTGGAGGACCGAGCGCCGGTGTTCGGCGAAACGGTCTCCCAGTCTGCGGCGGGTCTCCCCAATGTATAAATGGCCACATCGGGAGCACCGGATACAGTATATCACCCCAGTTGACTCACAGGTGAAGTGGTGCCTCACCTGAAAGGACTGTCTGGGGCCTGGGATGGTGGTGAGGGAAGAAGTGTGGGGGCAGGTGTAGCACTTCTTCCATTTGCAGGGATGAGTGCCTGGACGGAGGTCCGTGGGAAGGGATGGGGGGGATGAATGGACAAGGGAGTCGCGTAGGGAGCGATCCCTGTGGAAAGCCGAGAGTGGGGGGGGGGGAAGGGGAAGATGTGGTTGGTGGTGGGATCACGTATGAGGTGGAAGAAGTGCTACACCTGCCCCCACACTTCTTCCCTCACCACCATCCCAGGCCCCAGACAGTCCTTTCAGGTGAGGCACCACTTCACTGCCAGTCAACTGGGGTGATATACTGTATCCAGTGCTCCCGATGTGGCCATTTATACATTGGGGAGACCCGCTGCAGACTGGGAGACCGTTTCGCCGAACACTGGTGCTCAGTCCTCCAGCAGTGGCGGGATCTCCCTGTGGCCACACACTTCAATTCCACAGACCACTCCCACCCTGACATGTCTGTCCATGGCCTCCTCTACCGTCACGATGAGGCCTCACGCAGATCAATGGAGCAATACCTTATCTCCCGCCTAGGTAGCCTCCTTCCTGCCGGCATGAGCATCCAACTCATAGACCTCTGTTGATACCCCTGCCCCCCCCCCCCTTACCCTCATCCCTATCTATAATTTTAGTCTGGTTCTCTTTCTCTCTCCTTTTCCCCACTCTCTATAATCTCCCCCCAGCCCTACCTTTCTTTCTCTTTTATTTCCCATAATTCTCCACCTTCCCCCTAGCCCATTTCCCTCCAGCCTATCACTTCCCAGCTCTCTACTTCATCCCTCCCCCCACTTCTTATCCCCCCTCGACCATCCCATGTTACTTCACTCCTGATGAAGGGTTTCGGCCCGAAATGTCGTTATTACCTCCTCCCATAGATGCTGTCAGGCCTGCTGAGTTCTGCCAGCATTTTGTGTTTTTTATTTATTTCCAGCATCTGCAGATTCACTCGTGTTGCCAAAAAAAATGAGTAACCTGAATCCAGATAAACATGCACCATGAATCTTGAAGTCCCCCAAAATAAGCCCACGGCCTCGCCAATCAGTCCTTGCAACATGGAACCCAAGGCTCCCGCACTTTCCTCTGACAGCGACTAGTGAGAGGGACAGGAAGACCAGTCAGACGCAGGCAGGCATTGCCGAATACTCGCCAGTCCTTGGCGATTTCAACCTTGCTCGATGCCTCAGTCAGAGAGAAGCAGTGGGGTCGATCATAGGCTCATCCCCCGTCTCCAGGATTCCAGGCCGCATTCTCTGCATCAAGCCTCACTGATCTCCCTCGACGACAGCAAAGCGCCAGATCGCTCATTCGGCCCACAAACAGACCATCAATATGTAAACCACAGGTTCCAGTCTCAGCAGCTTTGTAGTAGAAAGAAGAAGATGAAGTTAAAGAAGTAGTTTTGTGAACTGTCGGCAGGATTTCGCCGTCGGTCATGTTGCTCGCTGGCGCCATCTAGTCAATTTGAACCCTGTTAGTGTATTTTAAATTGCTGCAAGGAATTGGAAACTAAGCCTCCACGGCAAAGAGAGATGAGCTTGTTAGGGAAAACGCGGTCATTGTGTTGGCTTCAAGGACGGTTCTTAAAGGGGAGGTGAGGATGAGTGACTTCATGAGGGAATTGCAGAGGTAACTGGATGAGGCTCATTCCTCTGCTGGAGAACCTGGAGTTTGGGGGATAAGGACAGCACGGTAGCGTAGTGGTTAGCACAACGCTTTACAGTACCAGTGACCTGGGTGCAAATCCTGCTGCTGTCTCAAAGGAGTTTGTTTGTTCTCTCCGTGGCTGTGTGGGTTTCCTCTCACAGTGCAAAGAGGTACCGGGTTGGTAGGTTAATTGGTCATTGTAAACTGTCCTGTGATTAGGTTCTGGTTAAGCTGGGGGGTGCTGGGCATTGTGGCTCGAAGGGCAGGGAGGGCCCACTCTGCGCTGTGTGTCAATCAATCAATAATTACATCTATAAAAATAGAGGGCTGTGTAGGAAGGAAGGGTTAGATTGATCTGAGAGTAGGTTAAAAGGCCGGTCCCACATTGTGGACTGAAGGCCTGTACTGTACCGTAACGTTCTACGCAGAATATCTTGCGTAAAGAGTGAAATTTTCCCCCTTAATTCCCCCATTGATGGGTAAATGGTCAGCAACTGAATAAGTTATGTTAATTAAAAAAGTAAACTGAGCTTTTGACAAACTGTGGTTAGTGTGGCCGGTGTTTATGAAAATATGGTTCTCTTCTCCCCAAATTTTTATACTTATTTCAATCTATCCCAATTTTTATTCCTAAATCTTTTTTTGATTCCTTAGACTCTATTATTTTGTCTCATCTGTGGCAGAATAAGCACTCTAGAATTAATAAAATCCACCTCCAAAAATCTAAAAAAGAGGGTGGCATGGCTTTACCTAACTTTCGCTTATATTACTGGGCAGCTAATATACGTTGTGCTGCCTTCTGGTCTTTCTTCCACGGTCAACCCGAGTGCCCTAACTGGGTGGCAATGGAGTTGAGCTCCACTAAAGAATTATCTATATCTGCACTTCTTGGCTCTGCACTCCCTAGCAGTCTGCCCAGATCAACAGCTAATCCTCTGGTTAGACACACTTTGCGTATATGGGCTCAGTTCAGGAAATGCTATGGTTTCCAGGGGTTTTCCGTTTCTAGCCCTGTCGCACATAATCACCTTTTTTTACCTACTACGTACGATTCAGCATTCCATGTTTGGTATAAGAAGAGCATTAGACATTTTGAAGATCTTTTCATTGATAATCGCTTCGCTTCTTTTCAGCAGCTCTCCGTTAAGTTCAACCTGCCTAACGCTCACTTTTTCAGATATCTCCAAATCCGACACTTTACTGCTCCTTTAATTCCTAACTTTCCTGAAATACCTGCGAAAAATGCTATGGACCTATTTCTTTCCATTAATCCACTAGGTAAAGGTTTAATTTCAATTATCCGAGATAAACTAGCAGCCTTACGACGGGCCCCTGTGGATAAAATTAAAATGGCCTGGGAGCAGGATTTAAATATCTCCTTATCCGAGGAGAGCTGGGACTCAGTTCTCAAATCGGTTAACTCAACCTCCCTTTGTGCTCGCCATTGCCTTTTACAGTTTAAGATTGTTCATAGAGCCCATATGTCTAAATCTAAACTATCTCGATTCTACCCTAACATTAGTCCACTCTGTGATAAATGCAAGAGGGGCGTGGCCTCTCTCATCCATATGTACTGGTTCTGTCCTAGCTTGGAGAAATTCTGGAAAGATGTCTTCACTACATTATCGGGTTTCTGAATCAGCACCTAGAACCTAACCCCTTAATTGCTCTGTTTGGTTTTTGGGGCGAGACAGATTTATGTCTGGGTCCGACCAAATGCCGAATATTATCCTTTGCCTCTCTCCTGGCGAGACGCTTGATCCTCCTTAGATGGAGAGATGTTGCCCCGCCCACTCATGCGCAATGGCTTAACGACATTATGGCCTGCTTGGACCTCGAAAAAATTCATTATTCAGTTCTTAATTCGGATTTAAAGTTCCATAAGGTCTGGGGACCTTTTATCGAGTACTTTCATAACCTTCCTCTTGACTAGGGTTTTTTTTAATTTTTTTTTCTCTTCTTTTCGGTCCCTTGCTTTCAGCTCCCTTTGTTTTCTGGTAGTAAGCATTATTATCCTCTGTTGCTAAGTGTATTCACAGTCTGGGAGTTTGACTGTCCGGACTTATACTCTTTATACTGTGTGGTGGTTGGTCTGGAGTTGTTTTTTTCTTGTGTTGTGGGGCTTGGGGAGGACACTAAGCTCACTTGTCTTTAATTTAGGTGCTTTTTTGTTAAATTCTCTTCCTTTGTAGCATATTGTTATTGTATGCTTAATCTTGCACTGTATTAATGCTCCTCATTGGGATTTGGGCTTTTTAATTTTGTAAAATGTTTTGAAAAACTAATAAAAAATTTAAAGAAAATATGGTTCTCTGTACTGAGGATTTACTGGACACAGGATTGAGCAAAGGGTCACTGGTCTAACAGAGGAGGTTGTCACACCAAGAGAGCAATGTGTTTTCCATGTTATATAATTTCAGGAACAGGATTTGCCCTCCGGGAACGAGATGAGGAGAAATTGCTACATTCCGAGCCTCTGGAATTCTCAATGGCTGATATTTATTCAGGGCTAATACTGAATAAGTTGCTGAACACCAGGATAATTGAGGGATAAGTGGATCTGGTGACAGAGCAGACAAAGGGTAGAAATCCAGTCTTATCAAATGGCCAAGTGGCTTTACTTCTTCAGAGAAACAAATAAGGGTTTCTCTGTCTCGTCGTTATCTTGAGGCTCTGAGTGTCTTCAAGATACACGACTGTGTTGGCTGAGAATGTCATGGGTTGTGCTGTAGATGACACACCAGACTACATAAACACACAGAGCAGAGACGCTGGATGAAACTGAGACACACAGTAAGTCTGTCAGCTCCGTACGGAGGGAACAATGCATTCAGGGAGATGTTGTACCTGATCCACCAAGTTGTTTTGCTGATGTTAAATCACATGAGATTCTGCAGATGTTGGAAACTTTGTGCAGTGCCCACAAAAAGCTGAGAATCAGTCAGAGTCAGTTTCAATATCTCTGATATATGTCGTGAAGTTTGTTGCTTTGAGGTAGCAATGCAGTGCAGTACCTAATGATAAAACTAAATTTAATAAGAAATTAAAACTAACGTTAAATTAAATAATTAGTGCAAAAAGAGAACGAAAGTAGTGGGGTAGTGTTCATGGGTTCATTGTCCATTCAGAAATCTGATTCTAGAGGGTAGAAGCTGTTTCTGAATGGTTGAATGTGTGTCTTTAGGCTCCTGTACCTCCTCCCTGATGGTAGCAATGAGAAGTGGGCTTTTCCTGGGTGATGGGGGTCCCGAATGATAAATGTGACCTTTTTGAGGCATCGCCTTTTGGAGGTGTCCTCGATGCTGAGGAGGCTGATGCTCATGATGGAGCTGGCTGAGTTTACAACCCTCTGCAGCGTATTTTGGTCCTATACAGACCCCCATCCCTTACCAGACAGTGATGCAACCAGTTAGAATGCTTTTCACAGTATATCTGTAGAAATTTGCGAGTGTGTTTGGGGACTTACCAAATCTCTCAAACTCCGAATAAAATACAGCTGCTGTTGCGCCATAGTAATTGCAACAATATATTGGGCTCAGGAGAGATCCCAAGTGAAGTTGACACCCAGGAAGGTGGAACTGCTCATTCTTTCCGCTGCTGATCCCTCAGTGAGGACTGACGTGTGTTCCCTCGACTTCCACTTCCTGAAGCCCACTACCATCTCCTGGCTCTTACTGATGCTGAGTACCACTCAACCAGCTGATCGATCTCAGTCCTGTACGCCCCCTTGTTCAGCTTGATTGGTTGCTCCAGTATTTTGTGTGTTCTGCTGATAGAGGAGCCTTTGCTCTGTGAGAAGAACGCTGGAATCTTTGGTGTCAACTGCTCTCAGCCAACACAATAGACACATGAAGCTGGTGTACACCGCGGTGTGCCTCACGCTTTACAGTGCCGTCAGTTGTGATCGTGGGCTCAATTCCCTCCGCTATCTTTAAGCAGTTTGTACGTTTTCCCCGTGACTGTGTGGAATTCCTCCGGGTGCTCCAGTTCCCTCCCAGTCTCCGAAGACGTACGGAATAGGGTTAGTAAGCCTAGCCCTAATGTAATATCGCCACCGGAAGCGTGGCGATACTTACGGGCTGACCACAGATTAGTGTTATTTGTCACATGTACAGGCAGTCCTCAAGTTACGAACGTCCGACTTATGGACAACTCGTACTTACGAACCGAGGAAGGAGAACGCCATTCACCATTTAAAGTCAGATCGTGATGCCGTCCGCCATTTTAAGTTGGATCGCGATGCTGTCCGCCATTTTAAATCGTTGCAGTTGACACTGTGTTGAGAGTTTAACTTTGTATTTGGCTTAAATTTTTCTTAGTTAGATTCACCCTGACCCTCCCACCCCCGTTCTGGTCAGGTGGTGGCGCAGTGAAGTGAGATCAGCGCCGGGCTGGAGAACGGAGGTTCGATCCAGTGACAGACTACTCCCGTGCCGGCTTGATGTCGATCCAGTGACTCCCGTACCATCTGTGCCGGGTTGATGTCGAGCTCGCAACTCGACCTTGTAAAAAAAATCACTGCCACCTCCAGTTTAAATACCCACGAGGAATATTGTGGAGGATCAAAAACCCAAACCCAGCGCAGCTCCCACTTGTCCCATTTAGCCTGTGTCAGTGTGGTGGTCCTTAGGACCCAGCGGACCTCGGGAGCCGGCGCAGCTTGGGACCCGCTGCCCGCAGTGTTTCTGTTCCATTGACGGGAAGCGATCATGATTGAAAATAAAGTGGAAATAATAAAATGTTTGGAAAGATGTGAAACGCCATCGGTCATTGGAAAAGCGTTAGGCTACAGTCGGTCAACAATCGGAACAATTTTAAAGGATAACGGATAAAGTGAGAATACTGGAGCATGTGAAAGGCCCTGCCCCGATGAAAGCTACAATTATTACTACGCAATGCAGTGGTTTAATTATTGGAATACATACGTTTAAGTGTTTTATATGCATAGAAAAATAAAATATATACTATATACTAAGAGAAACGTTTGACTAACTGACGCTAAATAATACCGGATGTACTTGTTCCGACTTACATACAAATCCGACTTAAAGACGGACTCAGGAACGGAACTCGTACGTAACCCGGGGACTGCCTGTACATCGAAGCATGCAGTGAAATGTGTGGTTTTGCATCAAATCAAATCAGCGGGGATTCAAATCAGCCCACAAATGTCACAATGCTTCCAGCATCAACATAACATGCCCACAACTCACTAACCGTGACCATATTTTGCTTGAAAGTGGTATCCTCGGAATGTGTTGACTTAAAGACGATGGATTTCAGTGAATTTTCCAGTAGTTCAATTTAATATCGGAGAAGTGTATGTAATATACAACCTGACATCCTTTTTCTTTGCAGACATCCGCGAAAACAGAAGTGTACCCAAAGACAGTAAAAAACGTTAGAACCCCAAAACCTCCGTACTCCCCCTCCCATGCACCAGCAGCAGTAAAG
The DNA here is from genome assembly GCF_048418815.1 of Hemitrygon akajei. Taxonomy (NCBI): domain Eukaryota; kingdom Metazoa; phylum Chordata; class Chondrichthyes; order Myliobatiformes; family Dasyatidae; genus Hemitrygon; species Hemitrygon akajei. The sequence goes on from NC_133153.1 coordinate 40,562,088, forward strand.
CAGCCCTCCCCCTTCAGCAAAGAAAAGCATCAGGACCCTCTACCCACCAAACAAGCAATAGAAAAGCCCCAAGAAAGACCATGATCTGCAGTACAACAAAAACTAACTGTTCACCCCGACAATTCGGCATTCTGCAGGCTCTCTCTCCCCAGTAAAGGAACCGAGAGGTGTCGCCCTTTTTTGATGTATATTTGACAAATAAAGCTAAGCAAATCAATTATTGATGTGGTCACTGTGGTTGAACTACTCTTCTTGTCACGGCCCAGCTGTGTGGGAGTGTGGGCTATAACAAGAAATGCTGTTACTGGAGGCTCCACACCACGCTACACTGGAGGGAGGCCGCTCACCTGCATGGGAATCAGTCACTCAACCTACTATGGAGAACCACCAGTGCATTCACATCTGCTGCCAGTGTGGGGAGACATTTACTCAGGCAGCCAACATGCTGGCATACCAGCACGTTCACACCAGGGAGAGGCCGTTCACCTCATCCCATTGTGGGAAGGGACACACCTTCAGTCTTCCAGTTTGCCAAAACACCTGCGAATTCACACCGAGGAGAAAGTTCGAAGTGGAGGTCCTCCCAGTGTGTGGGAGGGGGAGACGGGGTTCTGTTTTGCTGTGTCCTGTGTTGTTCTGTTGAACATTGTGGGCTTGCTATGTTGGCGCTGAAATGCCTGGTGTTGGGGCAACCCCAGCACATCCTTAGATTCTAGAACGTAGAACAGCGCACTCACAGCGTACCGACCTTTTAACCAGCTCGAAGATCAATCTGACTTTTACCTCCCACATAGCCGTCCACTTTTCTACAATCCATGTGTCTAAGAGTTTCATAATTGCATTTTTAATATGAGCTTGCTTGTATTTTTATATAATCACCTATACACATCATTACTCAGTGAATTTTCCAGCAATTACTTCAGTCCAGAACGCTATTTGCTTGTGGTTATTGTTGGCATGATGTGTTTTCTTTTTCTCTGCATGTGGGGTATGCGCCAGTTTTTATCTGTAATGGATTCTTTCGGGGTTTTTTTGTTTCGTGGCTGCCTGAAAGGAGATGAATCTCAAGGTTGTTTAAAGTAATATGGCAGGGGGAGGGTGGGAACCAGGATGATAGAGCTGAGGATCAGCCAGCAGGTTTACAAGTAGATGACGGGGGTAACATGGATGTGAGGAAGGACAAGCCAATGATTGGGTATAAATGCAGACAGAGCAAAGAATTAAATTGTACCACTGAGGCAAAATTCAAAAGGGTGAAGAATGCAGGACTGAAGATGCTGTACTTAAATATGCGCAGCGTTTGGAATAAGGGTGGACAAACTCGTGGCGCAATTAGAGATTGGTCGGTATGACATTGTGGGCATCACTGAGTCGTGGCTGAAAGAAGGCCGTAGTTGGGAGCTTAACATCAAAGGATATATTTTGTATTGAAAGGACAGGGAGGAGGGCAGAGCGGTAGTGTGGCTCTGTTGGTAAGAGATGGAATTAGATCTTTACAAAGAGATGATATAGGGTCAGAGAATGCTGAATCTTTGTGGGTGGAGTTAAGAAACTGCCAGGGTAAAATAAACATTATGGGAATCATATATAGGCCTCCAAACAGTAGCCAAGATGTGGGGTTGAGATTGCAAAGGGAGCTGGAAAAGGCATGTAATAAGGGTAATGACACAGTTGTGATGGGGGACTTCAATATAAAAGGAGATTGGGAAAATCGGGTTGGTGTTGGATCGCAAGGGAGGGAATTTGTTGAATGCCTCTGAGATGGCTTTTCAGGGCAGCTTGTGCTTGAGCCTACTCAGGGAAAGACTGTCTTAGATTGGGTGTTGTGCAATAACCTGGATTTTATTAGGGAGCTTAATGTAAAGCAACCCTTAGGAGGCAGTGATCATAGTAAGACTGAATTCATACCGCAAGAGACATGAGAGAGGAGCTTGCCCGGGTGGATTGGAGGACAATACTGGTGGCAATGACAGCACCTCTTCCATTTCATGCATGTCTGCTCTTGCCCCATCTACCAGGGATAGGGTTTCTCTTGTCCTCACCTCCCACCCCACCGGCCTCTGCTCCAGCACATAATTCTCTGCAACTTCCACCATCTCCAATGGGATCCCACCACCAGTACATCTTTCCCTACCCCCCAGTTTCTGCTTTCCGCACAACTCCCTTGTCCATTCATCCCTTCCCACTGATATCCCTCCTGGCACTTACCCTTGCAAGTGGAGCAAGTGCTACACCTGTCCCTACACCTCCTCCCTCACTATCATTCAGGGCCCCAAACAGTCCTTCTAGGTGAGGCAACACTTCACCTGTGAGTCTGTTGGGGTCGTTTACTGTGTCCGGTGCTCCCAGTGTGGCCTCCTGTATATCGGTGGGACTCAACGTAGATTGGGAGACCCCTTCACCAAGCTACACTCCATCTGCCAGGGATCTCCCAGTGGCCACCCATTTTAATTCCACATCCCATTCCCATATGTCTATCCATGGCCGCCTCCACTGTCATGATGAAGCCACACTCAGGTTGGAGGAACAACACCTTATATTCTATCTGGGTAGCCTCCAACCTGATGGCATGAACATCGATTTCTTGAACTTCTGGTGATGGCCCCTCCCCTCCCCTCTCCGTCACAATTCCCCATTCCTGTTTCCCTCTCTCATCTCCTTGCCTGCCCATCACCTTCCTCTGGTGTGCCTCCCCCCTTTTCTTTCTTCCATGGTCTTCTGTCCTCTCCTATCAGACTCCCCCTTCTCCAGCCCTGTATCTCTTTCACCAATCAACTTCCCAGCTCTTCACTTCACCCCTCTCCCTCTCTCCATTTCACCTTGTGTTTCTCTCTCCCTCCCCCCCACCTTTTAAATCTACTCATCATCTCTTCTCCAGTCTAGCCTGAAACGTCGACAGTACTCTTTTCCACAGGTGCTGCCTGGCCTGCTGAGTTCCTCCAGCACTTTTTGTTTATGTCGCTTGGATTTCCAGCATCTGCAGATTGCTCTTGTTTTCTAGAAGCTTCTTAGCTTTCTGCAGTAGGTGCCCACCTCTTGAATCTGGCCTTTTTGTTTGGTTAGTTGTTATCACTGGAATTATTAACGTAAATGACGCATCTCACTGTATATTTGATGTGATAAATGTCTGAATCTGATGGAACTGATCAGAACCATCTCCTCCATTGTCTCTTTAGAAAGGTGTGTTCAGATTGTCGGATCAGGATTACCTCATTGAACCAGTGGAGGGAGAGCACTGGAAGAAAGCTGCGTCCCAGCCCCACGTCATTTACAAACGGCATGCTGCGGAGGTGGAGGGGCTGCCCGACTCCCAGCGGCTGGCGGGCCGAGCGGGCAGGATGGAGGAACCGAGCCCCAGCGAGAGCGGAATGTGCGGTGTGTCGGGTAAGGAAGTGTCGGACATGTGGCTGTTGGCTGCTCCTGTTCGCCCCGTTTACATTCCTGAGGCCGCAGCTGAGAGTCAGTCGTGTGATTCCCTGTCCCCCTGCTGCTCTCGGGCTCGGGAATGGTTATTCTGGCACTTTCTCACAGGATGCTCAGCCAACTTCTGGACAGATGTCCGTGTTGACCTCCTGAATGTACTGAGGGCTTATCAGTACAGACATGTCATGGTGTTATCGAGTCACAGATCTCCACAGCACAGAAACAAGCCCTTTGGCAAATTTAATCCATGCCAAACTCTTATTCTGCCTGGTCCTGTTGACCCACACCTTCACCATAGCCCTCATACCCCTCTATGCCCCTCCATAGCCCTCCCATCCATGTACCTGTCCAAAATTCTCTTGACTGCTGAAATTGGAGTAGTGGCTGCCATTTCTGCTGGCTGCTCGTTCCACATTCACACCATTCTCTGAGTGAAGAATTTCCCCTTCGTGTAACCCCTTAAATATTTCACCTTTCACTCTTAACCTATGACCTCTAGTTCTAGTCTCACTCAACCTCAGTGGAAAAAGCTTGCTTCTGTTTACCCTATCTATACCCCTACTAGTTGCGTATACCTCTGTTAAATCTCCTCTCAACCTTCTACATTCTATAGAATACTGTCCTAACCTGTTCAGTCTTTCCCTATAACTCAGGTCTTCAAGGCCTAGCAACATCCTTGTAGATTTTCTCTGTGCTCTTTCAATCTTATTAATATCTTTCCTGTAGATAGGAGACCAGAATTGCATGCAATATTCCGAATTTTCTCCAGCAATGTCTCATACAACTTCAACATAACATCCCAACTCCTGTACTCAATACTTTTGTGCATGAAAATCTGACAAGATCGGCAGTTTCTGAGATACTCAAGCCTCCTCATCTGGCGCCAACTACCATTCCACAGTCAAAGACACTGAGATTGCATTTCTTCCCCATTCTGCTGCTTGGTCTGAACAACAACTGAACCTCTTGACCGTGTCTTCGTCCATTTGTGCATTGAGTTGCAGCCACATGATTGGCTGATTAGATATTTGCATTAACGAGCAGGTGTAGAGGTGTATCTAGTAAAGTGGCTACTGAGTGTACTCCAGATTCTGTTACTTCCTCCTCAGTCCCTTCCTCCGTACCCTTCTCCTATTGTCCACTCTCCTGTCTTATCAGACTTTTTCTTCTCCTGCCCTTGACCTTTCCCACCCACCTGACTTCACCTAACACCTTCCAGCTAGCCTCTTCTCCTCCCCCGCCACCGTTTAAATCTGGGATCTTCCCCCTTCCTTCTCAGTCCTAAAGAAGTGTGGACTGTTTATTCATTTCCATAGATGCTGCCTGACCTGCTGAGTTCCTCCAGCGTTTTCTGTGTGTTGCTCTGGATTTCCAGCATTTGCAGAATCACTCGTATTTATGATTGGGTTCTCCAGGTTTATCAGTTTTCCTCTTGATCTGATTCCAATGCCCCACCAGCCAGGATGTCCCAGACCAAAAGTTTACTGCCGGATCATCTTCATTTCCTCTCCCTTCTGGTCGCTGACCTTCCAACATGGGACACTTTCTTGTTTTACTAAAAGCTGCCAAAGTCTGGCCTTCTGGTCAAATGTCCTTTTAACTTCCTCTCACCCCCTCTGGCCTTCAACATAGCACTGTACAGAAACAGACCTTTCTGCCTTTACAATGTCCATATCCTTCCAGTTTCTGCACGTTCTCTGCCCAGGAAGCAGTCAAGACTACCTCATTAAAAATATTTAAAAACACAGTTAGTTCAGTTTTTGCTTAGCAGGAAAATTAAGGGTTATGAGGAAAAGGCCAGATCAGGCATGAATGATGGAACAGGCTTGACAGGCCAAATGGCCTTCTCTTGCTCCTAGTTGTTATGTTCACAACTAAGAGCCTCTTGAATACCTCCACCAAATCTGCCTCCACCACCACCCCAAGCAGGGCATTCCAAGCACCCACCATGCAGTGTAAAAATAAAATTATCCTGCACATCTCCTTTCGAAATTGCCAACCACCCCACCTTAAATTACCCTCTAGATTTAAACATTCCAACTGTGGGAAAACAATACAGGCTGCTATTCTCAAGTTCAATTACAGTTTATTGTCGTTCAACTGTACACATGTATACTGCCAGACGAAACAACGTTCCTCTGGACCAAGGTGCACAGCACAATACATATAATTCTATCACAGAATCAGAATCAGGTTTATTATCACGGCTGTACGTTGAGAAATTCATCCTTGCAAAGAATCCACGGTCCGGACTGCAGGATCTCACACCGTTGTATGAGGTTTGATGGTGTTGGGGCCCACTGTTCTCTCTTGAAGTCTCATTGTTTAGGAAGTTGAATTTTGCTGTGAAATTTGTTGCTTTGCAACTGCAGTGTACAGAATTACTATAAATTGCAATAAGAAATATATTAAAAATTAAATAAGTTGTGTAGAAAGAGCACAAAAAAAGTGAGGTTCATTGTCTGTCTCATAATCTATGCCTCTTAGATCTTCACTGATGCTGAAAGAGCAGTCCAGGTTTGTCCAGTCTCTCCTTATAGCACATACCCTCCATTCCAGGCAACATTTTGGTGGAAACCATAAGATATAGGAACAGAATTAGGCCATTTGGCCCATTGAGTTTGCTCCGCCATTTCATCATGACTGATCCATTTTTCCTCTCACCCCCAATCTCCTGCTTTCTCACCCTATCCCTTCATGCCCTGACCAATCAAGAATCTATCAACCTCTGCCTTAACTATACATAAAGACTTGGCCTCCACAGCTGCCTGTGGCAAAGAATTTCATTGATTCACCACTCTCTGGCTAAAGAAATTCTTCCTTATCTCTGTTCTGAAAGGATGCCCCTCTGTTCTGAGGCTGTGTCCTCTGGCCTTAGGCTCCGGCACCATAGGACTGTTGGCCCCAATCCTCTGACCCTCCCCATTAACATGTTTGCAACTCCCGCACCTGGGAATGTGAAAACCGGCCCTCCTTTCTGTCTCTGCAGTGCGTTCTTTCCCCTTGTCCTTGCATGTCAGAACTCAACCCCTTAATTTAATTCATTGCATTCTTTCATTTGAGATCCAGGTAACGTTTACTCTGAAATTAACATACTTCGCAAGATTGAGCTAAGGTTGGTGAATGGGCATAGTGTCTCATTTCATCCTGATGAAAATATTAGTTGCTGTTAAAACAGGTGTACAGTTTTCTCAAACATACCTGTCTCGTTGCAGTTTGATTCGAACGCAGGAATGGATGGATTTTGTTCTGTCTTCCAGTAAGATCATGTCTGTTACCTTCATCAGCCTGCCTTGCCCCAGTACATTTCATTGGTCAAGCGTAGCAGTTAACGCGATGCTGTTAGAGCTTGGGACGTTGGAGTTTGGAGTTCAGTTCTGATGTCCTCTGTAAGGAGTCTGTGTGTCCTCCCTGTGGAATGCGTGGGTGCTCTCCGGGTGCTCTGCCTTCCTCCCACAGTCCAAAGACGTACTGGGTAGGTCAATAGGTCATCGTAAATTTCCCTGTGATTAGGTTAGGGTTGTTGTCCGTGCTGTGTCTTTAAATAAATTTTAGACAAACAGGATGGGAACCGATTTTTATTATCACTGACCTATGTCCTAAAACACAGTGGGTTGTTTTCTGGCAGTGCTACAGTACAAAGCATAAAAATCACTATGAATTGCGATAAGAATATATACAAAGAATAAATAAATATAAAAAAGAGAGAAAAATAGTGGGCCATTTTGAAAACTGATGGCGGAGGGGAAGAAGATGTTTCTGAATTGCTGAGTGTGGGTCTTCAGGCTCCTGTACCTCCTCCCTGATGGTAGTAATGAGAAGAGGGCACGTCCTGGGTGGTGAGGCTCCTTTATGATGGATGACTGCTTCTTGTGGCGTTGCCTTTTGAAGATGTTCTCGATGGTAGGAAGCGTTGTGCCCAAGATGGGGCTGGCTGGGTTTACAACTGTCTGCAGCTTCATACAATCTGTGCACTGGAGCCTCTCGAGCAGCTGGATTTGAATCCGTAATCTGCTGAGTAAGGAACGGGAGTTACACCCAGGCCAGCCACACTGACGGTGCAGTAGGAACACGTGAGGAGAAATCTTGTGCCCACCTCAATTCATCCTTGCAAAGATTCTACAGTCCTGACTGCAGGATCTCACACTGTTGTCCGTAGTTCGATGGTGCCTGCCACACTCTTCTCTCTTGGAGTCTGATTGTCCGAGACGTTGTTCAGTCGGAGTTGGCAGCACCAACTCCATAAGACAGAAACAGGCCATTCGAGTTTGCTCCACCATTCAATCATGGCTATTTTATTTTCCCACTCAACCCCATTCTCCTGTCCTCTTCCGGTTACCTTTAACGTCCTGACTAATCAAGAACCTATCAACCTCAAACACTCAATGTACATTAACCTTTTCATTGAACTACTTCCTGCAGTAGTCATCACATGATCGCCAGAAACCCCAGTCAGCCATTTCCACCTGCTCCTCCCACTGGTTCCCCACCCCCCACCACTGTTCCTATCTGCCCTCCCCACCTCCCTTATCTGATTCTATTCTCCGCTTTCCTCTCCTATTGGATTCCGCCATCTGCAACCCTCAGTCACCTCCCAGTCTCTGTCACGACTTCCACCTTCCCCTTCTCTATCCGTCTCTCACCCTCTCCTCACCTGGATCCACCTATCACCTGCTGGATCTCGCCTGAGCTCTGGAGAAGCACTGGAAGATTCGAAAGCTGTCAGTGTGACACCCCGGTTAAAAATGTGTGGAGGGTTTTTTTAACGCAGAGAGTGGTGAGTGCATAGAACGCCCAGCAGGGGTGGTTGTAGAGGCAGACGCATTAGGCACATTGAAGGGACTCTTAGGTTGATGATAGAAAAATGGAGGCTATGTGAGGAGAAGGGTTAGGTTGATCTTAGAGTGGGTTAAAAGATGGCACATCATCACAACATCAATGTACACAGAGATTGCTAGGTTCCACACAGTCACCTCTCTCTGTGTAATAAAAAATAAACCTACCTCCATCCCCTCCATACTTTCGTCTAATCTCCTTACAATTATGCTCCCCCTCTTATTAGCCATTTCCACCCTTTGTAAAATTTCCACTCAATCTACACTTCTTATCCCCTTGCACTTCTCTCTCTCAGAGTGGGCATTCAGGGTGGAAATGGCTGATACCAGGGGGCATAATTTTAAGGTGATTGGAGGGAAGTACAGGGGGGATGTCAGGGGTGGGTTTTTTGCACAGAACGTGGTGAGTACTTGGAACACCCTGTCAGAGCTGGTGGTAGAGGCAGATACATTAGGACACTCTTAGATAGGCACATGGATGATAGAAAAATTGGAGGGCTAGATGAGAGGGAAGGGATAGATTGATCTTCGAGTTGGTTAAATGGTCGGCACAGTGTTGTGGGCTGAAGTGCCTGTACTGCTCTATGTTCCATGTTTTCATTCATTCAGTAATCTTAGAAATAAATAGCATTTTCTTTTCAAGGTCCCAATACTTGATGGCTTTAGAAAGTGGAGGCATTGTTTTAAATATCTTTATTTTTACAGGGGTGTGAGGAAAAATTGGTTCATTTATAGAATATAAATCCTATTATATAATTTTTTTTAAAAAAGTTACTGAGAAGAGCAATTAGTTTGATTTACAGTTTGTTTTCTGATGTTTTTGCTGAGTAATAGTCTCCAGAAGATGCAAGACCCAACTCAGCCAAGAGGCAGCTGTTTTCCGTTTTCCACAGGCAGGACGACGCCCAGAATAGATCCCCAGACCTGATCTTACTTGTTAACCCTCCTGCTGCCGAGAAGAATTGAGTTGCGGGTTCAGAGTAAAAGGATCTGCCTTTCAGTCTCCACACTGGGGAGGAAGATGTGGTGGTAGAGAGAGTGCAGAGGAGAGTCGCCAGGCTGTTGCATGAAATGGAGAGCAGTACTTTACAGGAGAGGTAGGATAGGCTTGGACAGAGGAGGCTGAGGGGTGACTTCGCAGAGGTCTATAAAGTAATGAGGGGCCTAGAATGGACGGATACTCGAGTCACTTTCGCAGGGCAGGGGAGTCTGTTTCAGAGTCAGGTTTATTCATTACAAGTACATTGAAACAGACAGTGAAACGTGTCATTTGTGTTACCGACCAACTCAACCCGAGGATGTGCTGGGGGCAGCCCACAAGTGTTGCCTCACATTCTGGCAACAACATAGCATGCCCACAATATTCAGCAGAACAACACAGAATACAGCAGGCAACAAAACAACAGCAGCAGAACAAGCCCCTTTCTTTGCCCAACAGACACTTTCTTCTTCCACCCTGTACCTTTCCCATCTATCGCCTGCCAGCTTCCCATTTCACCCTCCCCCCCCCTCACCTGGTAACACCTATCACCTGCCAGCTTGTACTCCTTCCCTTCCCCCCCCCACTTTATTCTGGACTCTTCCCCCTTCCTTTCCAGACCTGATGAAGGACCTCAGCCCAAAACACTGTGTATTCCCCCCTACGGATGCTGCCTGACCTGCTGAGTTCCTTTAGCGTTTTGTGTGTGTTACTCCCATTCTCCTCACTGGTTTCTCCATCCCTGTGGCAACTCCCTAGCTAAACTGGAAAGCAAACAGGTCTTTCTCAACTGAACTGAATGTTTATTGATTTTCAAACACTATTAATACTCCAGCTTTGGTATTCTTAGAGATCAGGGGTCCCCAACCCTTTCTATACTGTGGACCAATACCATTACGTATGGGGTCTGTTCATCCCAGACTGGGAACCCCTGTTATAGATAATGAGCGAATACAGTCAGGGAAAATGCCTGTCTTCCACGGTCTTCTTCTGGAAAAGCTTCTAGCCGTCTCCAGGAGACGAGCCGTCAGTTTCTGGGTCACCAGGGCCAGGTAGAGGGTGGGTGACTGTGAAGCAGTTGGGTCCGCCGCACCTCTCGGTTCTTGCAACCCAACTCCAGAACACTGAGAACTTGTGGAACATTCAGAATTAAAGCGTTTGCTGACGATGGGTGATAAACCGAGGGCTCGTCTGTGTACTCCGGTGAGCGTGAAAGTCTCATCATTATCCTGACAACGAGCAGGGGCAGTCCCTCTCAAGTTCTGGCTAAATGTTTAACCCTCCATCCGGTCTCACAGTGCAAAGTAGTTTGTCGTTTTCACTGCTGAATATGGTATCTCTCTGTGCAGCATTCCCAATGCCAGGACAGTGGCTGTTATTCCGAGGTACATCATTAGCTGCTAGGCATTCTGGTTGTCCTGATTATATATCACCGAAAGGACAACAGAAATTCAGGCTGCCCACTTTGTGTCAAAACCTGCAGGCAACACGCGTCACATTAGCGTAGGGGTCAGCATAACGCCTTACAGCACCAGCTCACAGTGCCAGTTATTGGGGCTTGAGTCCCATCACTTTCTGTAAGGAGTTTGTATGTTCTCCCCGTGGCCGTGGGGGCCTCCTCTCGGTGTTCCAGTCTCCTCCCACATTCCAAAGACGCGTGCTGTGGGCGTGATACTGTAGGTTGGCACGGGGAGCATGGTGGCACTTGCAGGCTGCCCCCAACAGAATCTTTGGACTGTTCTGGTCATTGACGCAAATGAAGCATTTCATTGGACGTTTCAACGGGCAGTTAAAGTTAATCTTTTTCTACTTTTTAAGGAACTAATCAGGATTCTGTGTCTATGACACAATTTTCGACTGTCCAATAAGCAGGCAGAAAGTCTCAGGCTGCTGGAATTTCTGCCTTGTGTCATTTCTGCATCTCTTGGAGATTTCCTCCTGTGAACTCTGCAGGAAAGGGACACTCCACAACAATGGTGAACTTGGCCTGGATGACATCCCGTATGTTGCAGTGAGAGTTCACAGGAGGAAACAACACGCCAACTCCTTGGGGAAACTGAGCTCATGCTCATCGCTAACCGCTAGAACCCTCCACCGTTCCATGCCGCCTCTAAACTTGGCTATACCACTGCCTTCCCTCATTCGAATCTCCATAAAATTGATAAAGACGAGATTCTGCTGATGCTGGAAACACACAAAATGTTGGAGGAACTCAGCAGGTCAGACAACATCTATGGTGGGGAATGAACAGTCGATGTTTTGAGCCAAGACCCTTCTTCCATAAAATTGAGCTCATTCAGAATTTTGCTCTGTCATCCTGTCCATCCATCCCTGCTGTGCTGATTGGTCACTACCAGCTCCTTTTCCAGCAACACTCTGATAATAAAATCCTCAATCCTGAGCCTTAGCCTCGTCTTTTCCCACCTCTACACTGTCCCCCAGCCCTATAACTCTCCATGATCACGGCGCCCCTCCGATTCTAGTCTTTGTGCCTTCCAATTTTATCACTCCGCCTCTGACAGCCAGGCCTAGAAATGCTTCCTGACTGGCTGTACCACAGCCTGGTATGGGAACTCCAGTGCAAGAAGGTACAGAGAGCAGTGGACTCAGTCAGTTCCATCACAGGTACAGTTCTGTCCACCAGGGTCATCTACAAGGAGTGATGCCCTCCCCCTCTTTTTCAATTCCCCATTCTGGCTCCTCTCTCACCCCTTCCCTTCTCCTCGCCTGCCTATCATCTCTCTCCGGTGCCCCTCCTCCTTCCTTTCTCCCATGGTCCACTCTGCCCTCCTATCAGATTCCTTCTTCCTGAGCCCATTATCTTTCCCACCCGTCACCTCCCAGCCTCTCACTTCATTCTTCCACCCCCCCAACGTCCCCCATTCACCACCACCTCATTCTGGCTTCCGCCCCCTTTCTTTCCAGTCCTGATGGATAATCTTGGGAAATGGGAACCATTTATTCCCCTCCATAGATGCTGCCTGACCTGTGGAGTTCCTCCAGCATTTTGTGTGGGCCCCCCCCCCAAAAAAAACTCTTACTGATTTATTTAGAGACATAGCACAGAACGAGCCCTTTTACCCACTGTTTAACCTTGGCCTAGTCACAAGACAGTTTACAATGTCCAATAAACCTGCTAACCGGTACATATTTGGACTGTGGGAGAAGAGTGGAGCAGCCACAGAAAACAAACGAGGTGTATGGGGGAGAACAGGTAAATCCTTACAGATTCCAAAAGGAATTGAGGTCTGAACTCCAGAACACCCTGACCTGGAATGGCGTCGCGCTAACCGCTACACTGCTGCTATTTAGACCAAGAACTGAGAGCAGGCGAGGAAGAGAAGAGAGTAAGAAGAGATGGAGGTGGAAAAGAGAAGGAAGGGATGATAAAAGAGAGAGGATCTGTGACTTTGTAGAATAAGGAAGTGATCTCACAGACAACGATGTGAATGTGATAGGCTGGCAGACAAAGGAACACATCAAAGCCACTTATTTGTCTGGGCTTTCTTCATGACTACATCAATATGTTGGGCCCAGGATTCATTCTCTGGGATGTTGATTCCCAGATTGATCCTGTGGGATGCTAATCCCCAGGATAGACCCTAGGAGACGCTAATTCCCAGGATAGGCCCTTGGAGACGCTAATTCCTAGGAGAGGCCCTCGGAGATGCTAATCTCCAGAATAGACCCTCGGGGATGCTAACCCCCAGGATAGACCCTCGGAGATGCTAACGCCCAGGATAGACCCTCGGGGATGTTGATTCCCAGGATAGATCCTCTGGGATGATGCCCTGGGTAGATCCATGGAGATGTCGATGACCAGGAACATGGTTTTTGCTTTCAAGTGTTCCAGTCACGTGGACATGATGATAAACATTACAAGAGCATTTATTTTGTAATCTGATCAAGGGGAAACTGCCAGAGGCCTGCCAACGAAACAATCCTACCCCTACCAGCATTCATTTACCCTTTACTACAGGCCCTTCCAGTTTAATCCTAGTCTAATCACGGGACAATTTACAATGACTAATTAATCTACCAACTGGTAGGTCTTTGAACTGTGTAAGGAAACCAGAGCACCCAGAGGAAACCCATGCGGACACGAGAAAATGAATAAACTCCTTATGAGAATGTATAAACCCCTTACAGGCACCAGTTTGCCTGTACTGTAAAGCCTTCTGCTAACCACTGTTGCCCTTGGAAACAGATCAGGAACTCGTTGGTTATAGAGGAGCTGAACAGGTTTCTGCAGTTCCTGTGACAGTGAGCCCTCGAGAATGGGTGACAGTCCATCTGCGAGGACTTCCTCAGACAGTGAGCGGCTGCAATCTCCCCAGGAGCCGTGTTTCTCAGGAGTCAATCATAAATATTAAAAGTGGAAATGTTATTTGTTGGATAAAAGACGTTAAGCTGACAGGAATAGCATAGGTCAAGGAAAGTTCCAAAAGTTCAAACTAAATTTATTAACAAAGTGTGCACAGTATATGAAACCATATATACTACCCTGAGATTCGTTTTCTTGCGGGCACTTATAGGAAAAGAAATGCAATAGAATTCATGAAAAATTATACAAGCAGGCAATGTGCAAAAGAAGGCAAAGTAATTAAAGCAAATAATTAAAGTAATTAAATAATTCTGAGAACATGAGTTGTAGAATCCCTGAAAGTAAGTCTATAGGTTGTAGAATCAGTTTGGAATTTAGATGAGTGAAGATACCTCTGTTGGTTCAGGAGCCTGATGTTTGAAGGGTAATAACTGTTCCTGAACCTGGTTGTCTGGATTCTGAGGCTCCTGTACCTCCTTCCCGATGGTAGGAGTGAAGAGTGAGCGTGTCCTGGCTGGTGAGGGCCCTTGATCATGGATGCTGCTTTCTTCTGACAGTGTTCCATTGTAGATGCTCAGTGGTGGGGAGGGCTTCGCCCGCGATGGACTAGGCCGTATCCACCACTTTCTGTTCCCTTGTTGCAGATCCCATCGACCAGTCATCATCTCATGGAGAAGCAGAATAGACTAGAAGGGCTGAAGGGCCACTGAGAAAGGGCGATGTTGTTGAGTGAAGTCACCAACGGTGCCGGCAGTAAGACACTCTAAATGGTGGAGGAACTGGGCAGGCAGCCTCCAGGGAGAGGAATGGCAGGGATCTTTGATCGACATACACTCTCAGTGACCACGTTATCGGGTACTTCCTGTGCCTAATAAAGTGGCCACTCAACGTACATTTGTGGGTCTCCTGCCGCTGTAGCCCGGAGCTTTGTGCGTTCAGAGACGCCCTTGTGCACACCACTGTTGCAACACTTGGTTGCCTTACTTGTCAGCTTGAACCAGTCTAGTCAGTGTCCACATGGATAAGGCATTTTCGCCCACAGAACTGCTGCTTGCTGGGTGGTTTTTGATTTTTGCACCATTCCCTGTGAACTCGAGAGACTGTTGTGTGTGGAATCCGAGGAGATCAGCAGTTTCTGAGATACTCAAACCACCCCATCTGGCATCTACATTCCATGGTCAAAGTCATTCAGATTGCATTTCTTCCTCACTCTGATGTTTGGTCTGAATAACAACTGAACCTTTTGACCACGTCTGCATGCTTTTATGTGTTGAGTTGTTGCCACATTATTGTCTGATTAGGTTAGGAATTCCCCATCTTTTTTATGCCGTGGGCCAATACTATTTAGCAAGGGGTCCGTGGACCCCAGGTTGGGAACCCCTGGATTGGATATTTCCATTAACGGACAGGTGTACCTAATAAAGTGGCCACAAAGTGTGTAAGAAATCAAGAGTTACATAAAAAAATCAAGTTAGAATTTAAATATGCAGATATGGAATAAAATGTGCACGAATACATAAATACCAGCATGTATGGCGGTCAGTGTTTCAGTCTGAGATGTTTCTCTGGCAAGCCTTGGGCAGTCCCCTCATTCATGTTACAGAATAAATGCTCTTGGAATGTTTTATCATTGTGTCGACATGACTGGAACACTTGAAGACAAAACCCACTGTGGCCACGCCAAAACTTTCTGCCTTTGGAGCATGTTTTAGACTTGATGTCAACTGCATGCCTTGCATTTATTAGTTGGTTAGATAATGTCAAAGTTCAAAGTAAATTTATTATCAAAGTGCATAAATGTCACCATATACAACCCTGAGATTCAATGTCTTGCAGGCTGTACATGAACATGGAAGTATTTTTCCAGATTCCTTCACAGCCTTGGAACATAAATGAGAGCCCCTTCTGACTTGTTGTTACTGTACTAGCTATCGTGATGGACTCCCACCATCTTGTCTTGGTGCTACCATTGAGCAGGAGGAACAGGAGCCTTGGGTCCCACACCACCAGGTTCAAGAACGGCTATTACCCCTCAACCATCAGACTCCTGAACCAGCGTGGATAACTTCACTCACCCCAATGCTAAACAGATTCCACAACCTACAGACTCACTTTCAAGGACTCTACAACTCATGTTTTCAGTATTATTTAATTACTGTTTGCACAGTTTGTCTTCTTTTGCACACTGGTTGTCTTTGTTTGTTTTCATTGGTTCTGTTTTATTTCCTTGTTCTAATGTGAATGCCTGCAAGAAAATGAATCTCGGGGTGGTATATGGAGACATATACATGTGTACTCTGATAACAAATTCACTTTGAACTTTGAGTACTATGTGGACAACATGGTAAAGACAACAGTCTGAAACTTTAACCAGAGGCTGGAGAACCTGTGGAATTCATTGCCACAGACGGCTGTGGAGTCCAAATCATTAGGTGTATTTAAAGCAGAGATTGACAGATTCCTGATTAATCGGTGTCAAAGGTTACGAGGAGAAGGCAGCAGAATGGGGTTGAAAGGTATAATAAATTGAACGGGCGGCTCAGTAGCATACCGCTATAGCAGCGCCAGTGGCCCAGGTTCAAATCCCATCACTGTCTGTATGGAATTTGTACGTTCTCCCCGTGACTGCGTGGGTTTCCTCCGGGTGCTCTGGTTTCCTCCCACATTTCAAAGACGTACTGGTTAAAGTTAGTAAGTTGTGGGCATGCTATGTTGGCGCCGGTAGGTTGGCGACAATTGCAAATTTTTCTATATAAGTGGTTTGCCATTGTCTTCTTCTGGGCAGTGTCTTTACAAGACGGGTTACCCCAGCCATTATCAATACTCTTCAGAGATTGTTTGACTGGCGTTAGTGGTCACATAACCAGGACTTGTGATATGCACTGGCTGCTCATACAACCGTCCACCACCTGCTCCCATGGCTTCATGATCCTGATTGTGAGGCTAAGCAGGAGCTACACCTTGCCGAGGGTGGTCTTCAGGCTAGTGGAGGGAAGAACCACTTCACACCTCCTTTGGTAATTACACCCCACAACCCGACTTTCTGCATAATCTCTTAAACCTACTCCCTCTCACTGAAGGGTTTTGGTCTGAAACGTCGACTGTGCTCTTTTCCATAGATGCTGCCTGGCTTGAGTTTCTCCAGCATTCTGTGTGTCCCTCTCACCTGAAACCTTCACCCTCTCGTTTTAGCCACTCCTACCCTTGGAAACCACCTCTGGTTATCCACATCTCTCATGATCTCACCACTTAGCCTGCTGTGGGGAAACAGGCCCAAACTGTCGTAGGGGTTCGTGTAACACTGTGACAGCTCGGGCTGTCAGTTCCCAGTTCAGTCCCGCATCCTATGCCAGGTGTTTATATTCCGCCTTCTGGAACATGTGGGTTTCCTCCGGGTGCTTCGGTTTCCTTCCACAGTCCAAAGGCCTGTGGATTAGTTTATTAATTGGCCATTGTAAATTGTCCCGTGATTAGGATGGGGGTAACCCAGCGGGTTACTGGCAAGTTGACTCAAATGGCTGGGCAGGCCTGTTCCACTCCAGATCTCTAAATAAATAAAATAAAATCTCTCCCAATAACTCAAGTCCTCCAATCTAGGCAATGTCCCTGTGAGTCTCTTTTAAACCCTCTCCAAGCTTAATCACGTCCCTCCTATCTATAGTGTGGTGGGCAGAATTTCACACAATGCCTTCGGGCGGGGGGAGAGAGAGAGAGAATGAGGGGGGTAAGAGAAGGGGGAGATAGAGTGTGGGTGTGTATCTGTGAGTGAGTGCTATCAAATGTACACCAGATGATAAGAGACACTATTACCGGTACTCAGTGTGGAGTGAGAGGGGAAATGAGTTTTGCTGTTCATAGAAACAAACCAATGTAAATATGTTGAACTTTTGAATTTTATATTATTACGGGAGCTTGTCTGTATGTGTGGGTGTCCATGAATCGGCCTGGGTAAACCAGAGACTCCCTGCAGAGAGGTACAGATCCCTCTTGTTCCCAGTGTTGTTCAGTCGGGTGAAGGAGCCGGTACGTGCTGAGGCTCTCACACAAAATACCGGGGCAGCTCAGGAGGTCAGGCACCATCAACAGAGGAGAGTAAACAGTCGACGTTTCTGGCCAAGGACCATCGTCAGGACTTGACCCAAAACATCGACAGGTTATTCCCCTCCAGAGCTGCTGAGTTCCTCCAGCATTTAGTGTGTGTTGCTTTGGATTTCCAGCACCTGCAGAACTGTTTGAGTTTCTTGCTGGGGTTTTTGTGTGCGTTGTCGGTGCCTCATTTGGCAGCCACCAATTGGATTCATGCAGTGTTATCATTTTTACCACCCAAAGACTCTGCTGGTTGGAACTCAGCTGCCTCATCTTACCCCAGCACCCAGCAGATGACCACTGGAGCTGTGGGTCACAGATCTTCCTACACTATATGGGGGCAGCAGGGTAGCGTAGCGATTAGTGTAACAGTTTACAGCGCCAGCAGCCTGGGTTCGATTCTTGCCATTTAGTAAGGTAATTGTTCATTATAAATTGTCCCGTAACTAGGCTTGGATTGAATTGAGGGATCGCTGGGCAGCGTGGCTCGAAGGCCTGTGAGGACTGTAGCCTACTAAATAAATAAATAAGTGCCCTTGTGGGTTTCCTGCGGGTGCTCTGGTTTCCCTCCCACATCCGAAGGAGTACTGGTCAGGGTTGGTAGGTTGTGGGCATGTTGTATTGGTGACAGTTGTGGGCTGCCCCCAGCACACCATCAGACTGTGTGGGTCATTTCACTGGACGTTTTGATGTCTCATTGTATTTTTATTTTATTTAGAGATGCAGCACAGAACGGCTCAACAAGCTGCCCCCACCTTCCCAAGGCAACCCACTTATTTAACCCTAGCCTAAATACAGGACGATTTACAGTAACCAATTAACCTACTAAACCGATCTTTGGTTTGTGGGAGGAAACCGGAGCACCCGGAGGCCACCCTGCACTTGATCCTCAATTCTTCCACTCGGTCACAGAGAGAACGTACCAACTCCTTACAGACAGCGCCAGAATCGAACTCTGAACTCTGGAATGCCCCGAGCTGTAACAGCATTACACCAACCGCTACAGAACCGTGACGGCCATGTGAGCATGTGACGTGACAAATAAAGCCAAGCTTATAATCTCATGACTCTGACTAGCTCTGAGCCCCTGGTTAGTAGGACCGGGTACTGGATGGGTTAGGGCTCAGTGCTGACTGTGTTGTCGGGTTTATTTGTCACGTCTGCACAGCAGATGGTGCAGTCGTGTTCAGTGGGGGGTCCTCAAGCTGTGTGCCCCAGGAGCTCCCAGCACAGCCTGATATGTGCAGATGCCACATCAGATTTTATCTCTCTCTCTCTCTCTCTCTCTCTCTTTCTCTCTCTCTCTCTCTCTCTCTCTCTCTCTCTCCCCTCTCCCTCCCCCCTCCCCCCCTCCCTCTCTCCCTCTCCCTCTCTCCCTCTCCCTCCCTCCCTCCCCCTCCCCCCTCTCTCTCCCCCCCTCTCTCCCTCTCTCTCTTTCCCTCTCTCTCTCTTCCCACAGATTTGCCGCTCACTAGATTTTTTCTTTTTTTTTGCTTTTCACACCATTCTCTGTAAACTCTAGAGACTGTTGTGCATGAAAATCTTAGGAGATCAGCAGTTTCTGAGATACTCAAACCACCCCATCTGGAACCAACAATCATTCCACAGTCAAAGTCACTTCAATCACATTTCTTCCCCATTTTGATGTTTGGTCTGAACAATAACTAAATCTTTTGACCATGTCTGCATGCTTTTATGCATTGAGTTGCTGCCACGTGATTGGCTGATTATATATTTGCATTAACGAGCAGGTGTACAGGTATACCTGATGAAAAGTATTTAACAGCAGGAGATATGTTCGTGCCCATTATCTGTTGTCTGTTCACAATCACCCCTCACTTCAATCATGCTTCATCACCCCCCCCCCCGCGATTCCCTCCCCCCCCCCCCCAGAGTTCAGTGAACAACGCAGAATGGGCTAAATGTGTTGGATCTGGATCATCTGTCATTGTGAAAATCAGTAGAAATGCTGCAGATGTTGAAAATCTGACGCAAACACTTCTGGTATAACTGCCCCCCCCCCCCCAGAATCAATGGAGGGGGGAAGCTTGTTTCCTTCCCTCTAAATCACTCCTCACAACCAGAATACAGAAGCTTAAAGGCTGTAATGATGTTTTTTTTTCATTCATTTGTAAATCCTGGACTCCAGTTGTGACAGTCACATGGATGATAGAAAAATGGAGGACTGTGCAGGAGGGAAGGGTTAGACTAATCTTGGAGTTGGTTAAAACGTTGACACAACATCTTGAGCTGAAGAACCTGGATGCTCCTGTACTGTGACAGACACAAAATGCTGGAGGAACTCGGCAGGTCACGTGACCCTTCTTCAGGACTGGGTTCTTATTACAGAGCTGGAGTTTTCCACGATTCACCCTATTTGCAGTCAATAGCTTCAGATTATAACGCAGTCACTTCTGTCCAGAACACACTCGAGCCCCTGTGCTGCCCACTGCTCCCGTAAAGCCCCCGTTAGATCTGTAGACACTGCATGCCCCTTCTTCCGGGACACATGGGCACGGATGTAGGTGCAGGCAGTCGGCTGGACAGCAGACCCTTGGCCCGTAATGCCTGGAGCTGTGTATGACCACCCCGGACGGGCCCAGGCCTCAGCGCTGATCAGCTAAGAGGTTCCAACTTCAGTCTCTGTGAGAAGGTCTCTGCAGTACCAACGACTGTCAGCAGATGTCACCGCCACCATGATGGGGGAGGGGTGGGTGTAGGGTGGGGGGAACTTTAATATCACACTCCAGATTTAGGGATAGGGCTGTCAGGTCCTTGGTCTCTGTGGGAAATTTGTCAAAATAACCTTGTTTTTGTACTTAACTGAATCTCTGTCACAAAAACATAAGAGCAGGGGGTAGGTCTTCGAGCTGCTCAGTCTTGCCCTTCCAATAAGACAATGGCTACTCCTGTGCTTAGGTCTAATGTCAGAATCAGAATCAGGTTTATTATCACCGGCATGTGATGTGAAATTTGTTAACTTAGCAGCACCAGTTCAATGTGATACATTTTTAGTAGAGAAAAAAAAAGTCAATTACAGTATACGTATATTGAATAGATTAAAAAATATGCATAAAACAGAAATACTGTATATTAAAAAAAGTGGTGTCCAAGGGTTCGATATCCATTTAGGAATCGGTTGGCAGAGGGGAAGAAGCTGTTCCTGAATCGCTGAGTGTGTGCCTTCAGGCTTCTGTACCTCCTATCTGACAGCAACAGTGAGAAAAGGGCATGCCCTGGATGATGGAGGTCCCCCTTTTCTTCTTTATTGTCTCTTGTACTCTACTTCACCTTCAGCTGCCCCGCTCTCACGAGGAAATCTGCAGATGCTGGAAATTCAAGCAACACACACAAAATGCTGGTGGAACGCAGCAGGCCAGGCAGCATCTATAGGGAGAAGCGCTGTCGATGTTTCAGGCCGAGACCTGATGTTCTGACAAAGGGTCTCGGCCTGAAACGTCGACAGTGCTTCTCCCTATCGATGCTGCCTGGCCTGCTGTGTTCCACCAGCATTTTGTGTGTGTTGCCCCACTCTCACTCTCTTTGTCTCTTTTTAAAATTTTCTCTCTGTATCACTGTCCCCTTCCTCTCTTGGTTTCTCTGTCTCTGTCTGTCTGTTTCTCTACCTTGCTCTCTCCCTCTCTACCCCCTCTCACCCCTCTCTACCTCTCTCCCCCTCTCTCCCTCCTCTCCTCCCCTTCTCCTCCTCCTCTCCTCCCCTCCCCCACTTCCCTCCCTCTTTCCCCTTCCCCCTCTCAACCCCGTCTCCCCCTCTCCCTCCCTCCCTCCCTTTTCCCCTCTTCCTACTTCTTTTCCCTTCCCCCTCACCTCCTCTCCACCCTCTACATCCCAACCCCTCCCTTCTCCCCTATCCCTTTCTTCCCTCTCTCTCCCTTCCCCTTCTCTCCCCATCTCTTACCCTCTTCCCCTCCCTCCTCACCCTCACCTCATTTCCTGCCTCTCCCCCTTCTCCCCTCCCCCACTTTTCCCCTTCCTCCCCTCTTCCCACTTCTTTCCCCTTCCCCCTCTCCACCCCTCCCCCTCCTCTCTCCCCCTCCCCTCTCCCCCTCCCCTCTCTCCCCATCTCTCACCCTTTCTCACTCCTCTTTCCCCCTCTCCCCTCTTTCTCTGCCCCTCTCTCACTCCCTCCCTTCCCCCATTCCTCTTTTCCTTCCCATAAAGTCTGGTCTATCTCATCTCCTTTATTGTTTCAGTCTTATCAAACACTACCATTGCTTAAATTCCAGTGTTTTTAATCATAGCTCTTTGCACAGATCTAAAATGAACTAGTTCAGGGTTTTTATAGAAAATTTTTCAAAGCCTAAACTGGTATGTGATCCCAGTTTGGGATAGTGTGAAGTGTCTGTCGGAGAAGATCACAGCTTCCTCCTACTTCTGGCTGCTAGATCTGTTTTCTCTCCCAAGAAATGAAACATCGATTCTATTTTTATTTCTTCCACACTGCTACAAGTTTATGGTGAACGTTCAGAATAGGCACGAGATGTGCATGTTCAGATATGTGCATAGTATGTATCAGGCTGTAATTAAATCCTCCTGCCAGGAGTGGTGCTGATGTGGTTCCATGAGTTAATTATAGAGTCACATGTTTTTACTTTTGCAAAATGCTACTGATGTGAAATCTTTAAAAAACTATTTTAATGTTATTTTTATGAAGGTTTCCAGAATCCTAGCAGCAAGGAAAAGGAGAGAAGGAGGGAGGGAGAAGGAGAGAGCGAGGAAGAGAAGAAGGGAATAGAAAATCAGAGAAAGAAAACAAGATGGGGGGGGGGGAGAGAGTTCAAAGTAAATTTTATTATCAGAGTATTTATGTGTCACCACGTACAACCCTGAGGTTCTTTTTCCTGCAGGCATACTTAGCAAATCTATGGAAATTTACTGTAAACAGGATCAATGGACAACAAACTGTTCAAATGCAAATTTAAATAAACAGCAATAAATAACGAGCATGAAGTAACCAGATAGAGTCTTTAAAGTGAGAGTATCCATTGTGGGAACACCAATGAGTGAAGTTACCCCATTTGGTTCAAGAGCCTGATGGTTGAGGGGTGGTAACTAACTGTTCCTGAACCTGGTCGTGCGAGCGCTGAGCTGGGAGTGAGAAAGAGAGGAGAAGAAGGATGCAGAAAACGAAAAACGAGTGGGAAGAGATGAGGAGACAGGAATTTAGAAATGATAAAGCAGAGAGAAGGAGAGGGGAGAGAGGGAAGGATAAGGAGAGAGAGAGAGAGAAGACAGGAGGGAGGAGCAGGACAAAGGAAGTGGAAATAAAGGGAAAGGGGAGAGAAGGGGTGATGCCTCAAAAAGGTGGCATCCATCAGAATCAGGTTTCTATCACAGACTGCGTCGTGAAATTTGTTAACTTAGCGGCAGCAGTACACTGTAATACAAAGAAAATGTAGAAAGGAAAAAATAGACAAATCAATTACAGTAAGTATATGTTTCTATATTGAAAAGATGAAAAGTAGTGTAAGAACAGAAATAATATATATTAACACATGAGTTAGTGTCCATGGGACCAGATGGCAGAGGGGAAGAAGCTGTTCCTGAATCGCTGAGTGTGTGTCTTCCGGCTTCTGTACCTCCTACCTCATGGTAACAGTGAGAAGAATCCCCATCACACAAGGCACACCCTGTTCTCATTGTTACCATCAGGGAGGAGGTACAGAAGCCTGAAGACACACATGCAACGATTCGGGAACAGCTTCTTCCCCTCTGCCATCGATTTCAAAATGGACATTGAACATGTGAATGCTACCTCACTACTTTTTTTTATTTCTATTTTTGCACTATTTATTTAATTTAACTATTTGAATCATGTATTTCATTGGACTACTGCTGCAAAGTTAACAAATTTCACAACATACGCTGGTGATAGTGACTCTGAATTTGAAAGTGTTCTGAGAGACAAAGGGAAAAAGGCAGAGAGTGACAACAGTGAGCCGGATTGAGTGTCAATCAAGTTTTTCTATTTCTGTACAGACAGAAGTAATTCTGTCCGTACTTCACACTCATTGTGGGCTTCAGTCCTGCGCACACAGTAAGTTCAGGAAGGGGTGAGCTCATTGTGGCTGTTAAGACTCTGAAAAGACATAACTGAAGTAAATTTGTTTTGGGAAATTGCTTCAAAATCAGCCATGTGTTTCAGAAATAACACTGTGACCAAACCACGGGGCTGGATTATTCATCCAGCAATATGTGTTTTAAACCTATCACTGTCTCAGAATCACCCTTATTATCAATGACTGTCATAAAGTCTGTTTTGTTTTTGTGGCAACAGTACAAATCAAGTCATCATAACAATAGCTAGAACAAAACAATAACTATATCCATTTTAGTGCAAAGCAGACATGGTGCTTGTAAACTCCAGTGTTTAGGGCTGTGCAGGTTGGTGCAAGAACCGAATTGTTGAAGGGAAGTAGCTGTTACTGAACCTGCTGGTGTGGGACTTGAGGCATCGGTACTCCTGTTCGATGGGAGCTGTAGGAAGGTGGTACGGCCTGGGTGGTGGGGATCTTTGATGATGGGTGTTGCCTTTTTGAGGCAACACCTCCTGTGGATACTGCCTACCGCTGGTGAGAAGGGATGTTGCCGTGATGTACATATTAGGCCAGATCCACGACTCTGTGCAGCTTCTTGCTGTACATTCCTGACCATAATACAGCCAGTCAGAGTACTTTTAACGGTATATCTGTAGAAATTAGTTTGAGTGTTAGAGTCTGAAGGAATACACTGTAGAACAGAACAGTACAGCACAGGCCCTTCGGCCCACAATGTTGCCATGAACCAATTAAATTAGTAATCAAATGGCCAAATAAACTAATCTCTTCTGCCTGCACAATGTCCATATCCTTCCATTTTCCTCACATTCATGTGCCTATCTGAATGTTTCTAGGAAGTCCCTAATGTTTCTGCCCTTACCACCACCCCAGGCAGGGCATTCCGGGTTCCCACCTCTCTCTGTGTACAAAATAAATCTGCCCTTCATGTCTCCTTTCAAATTATCCCCTCTCTCCTTAAGTGTATCCCTCTGGTTTTGGACATTTCAATCCTGGGAAAAAGATTCTGTCTGTCTATTCTATCTGTGCCTCTCATAATCTTACAAACTTCTACCAGATCTTCCCTCAGCCTCTGCTACTCCAGAGTAAGCAACCCAAGTTTGTCCAACTCTTTGTGATAGCACATGCGTTTTAATCCAGGCAGCATCCTGGTGAACCTCTTCTGCACCCTCTCCAGAGCCTCAACATCCTTCCTATAATGGGGCGACCGGAACTCCAGTACACAATACTCCAGATGTGGTATAACTGGAGTTTTATAAAGCTGAAACGTAACTTCCTGACTTTAGATTTCAATATGGCGCTGAGGTGGATTGATGGAGCTAGAAGACAGGTGTCATGACTTCATGCCATGGGGTAGAAGGTGCTGGGGGGGGGGATTGTGGGGGAGAAGGTGTTGGGAGGGATTGTGGGGGAGAAGGAGTTGGGAGGGATTGTGGGGGAGAAGGAATTGGGAGGGATTGTGGGGGAGAAGGTGTTGGGAGGGATTGTGGGGGAGAAGGAGTTGGGAGGGATTGTGGGGGAGAAGGAGTTGGGAGGGATTGTGGGGGAGAAGGTGTTGGGAGGATTGTCCCTGACTTGAGGGAGAAGGCGTTGGGAGGGATTGTGAGGGAGAAGGTGCTGGGGGGGATTGTGGGGGAGAAGGTGTTAGGAGGAATTGTGGGGGAGAAGGTGTTAGGAGGAATTGTGGGGGAGAAGGTGTTAGGAGGAATTGTAAGGTAGAAGGTGCTGGGGAGGGATTGTGGGGGAGAAGGTGCTGGGGGGATTGTGGGGGAGAAGGCGTTGGGATGGATTGTGGGGGAGAAGGCATTGGGAGAGATTGTGGGGGAGGTGTTGGGAGGGATTGTGGGGGAGAAGGCATTGGGAGGGATTGTGGGGGAGAAGGTGTTGGGAGGGATTGTGGGGGAGAAGGCATTGGGAGGGATTGTGGGGGAGAAGGCGTTGGGATGGATTGTGGGGGAGAAGGCATTGGGAGAGATTGTGGGGGAGAAGGTGTTGGGAGGGATTGTGGGGGAGAAGGCTTTGGGAGGGATTGTGGGGGAGAAGGTGTTGGGAGGGATTGTGGGGGAGAAGGCATTGGGAGGGATTGTGGGGGAGAAGGCGTTGGGATGGATTGTGGGGGAGAAGGCGTTGGGAGGGATTGTGGGGGAGAAGGCGTTGGGAGGGATTGTGGGGGAGAAGGCATTGGGAGAGATTGTGGGGGAGAAGGCGTTGGGAGAGATTGTGGGGGAGAAGGCGTTGGGAGAGATTGTGGGGGAGAAGGTGTTGGGAGGGATTGTGGGGGAGAAGGCATTGGGAGGGATTGTGGGGGAGAAGGTGTTGGGAGGGATTGTTCCTTGACAAATCCCAATGATGTCAAGCAGTGCCAAAGTCAAATCCCACTCTCTGTTCCTCCTTGGAACTTGTTCAGATTCCCTGAAGAACTTGAAACATCTGGAAAAAAAACGGGAAAGGTGGGAGAAGAAACAAGAGCGCAAGAGACGGATTAAGCAGCGGTCGATCAGCAAGGAGAGGTGGGTGGAGACGTTGGTGGTGGCAGACACTAAAATGGTGGAGCATCATGGAAGTGAAAGCATTGAGGCCTACGTCTTCACCATCATGAACATGGTGAGTAATTGTCAATTGCTTCCCCACTTTAGTAGAACATTTCAAATCACTTACCAACTACAATGGCTTCCGGTTTATTGGGCCATTGGCTCATCGGGGCAGGTGTTTATTTGGGACAACTCTTAAAGAACAAAAACTAATAGAAAAAAGTAGCCAGGTGTATCGGGCTGGGTTTATCAGACCCAAAATACCCAACCAGTTCAAGTGTCCAGGAGATGTGGTAATGGGCATATAAGTACAACAAAGTAACTTAAGCCTAATTTATTATCATAAAGCAGAAAGCACGAATAAACCACACAAAATACTACTTTCTAAGTTACAAAGGTTCCCACAAAGACTTCAGGGCTCACAGTTCGCAGCCGCCACTGGATTGCTGCTGTTGTTGGGGAAGCTCTGAACTCGGACTTGTGAAATCACCCTGGGTCTGTCCTAGCCACCGATCCTTCGGTCTAGGTGAAGAGCCAAGAACCAGGGGAAAAGTGCCTCAGTAAATAGGGGTTCGATCCACAAGTATTGGGAGAGACACACAGAGCTAGATAAATTCTTTGGTCTTTTGTCCTCATGCCATTAACTCAGCAAACAACTCGTGTGTTCGTTGACAGACATCTTGATGCCACTGGTGCCTTGAGTCCAAGGAGAGGATCCAGCAAACGTTAGGCAATCATCTTGAATGTTAGAATAAAAGTGGGGATCTGGAGGATGCAATCATTGCAAGCTCTGTATGAAGGCAGTCCATTATCTGCACTAGGTGTCTGCATTAATTTTGTTCATTTACAGTCAATCAAAAGTGTACGGCAGTCTACACGGAATTCCTCGATGGATGACTATTGGAAACTTATACACAGTTCTGTAGTACTGAAGTAGTATTGGTAGTATTGTTAGTGTTCTAACCTGTTCTGTGTGTCATTTAGATACATAATTTATTACTCAGTTAAATGGTAGTTTGTCTCGCCGATGTAGAGGAGGACCGCTCCATCCGCCACAACAGACAGGATCTCCCAGTTGCCACTCACTTCAACTCTCCTTCACATTCCCATTCGGATATGTCCGTACATGGCCTCCTCTACCGCCATGATGAGGCCAAACTTCGGTTGGAGGAACAACATCTCATATACCGTCTGGGTAGTCTCCAGCCCCTTGGTATGAACATCGAATTCTCCAACTTCCAGTAATTCCCTCCCTCTCCCTTCCCCCATCCCACCTTCACTCTGTCTCCTCTTCTAGCTGCCTATCACCTCTCATGACTCTGCCTTCTTCTACTACCCGTAGTGCTTTCCCCTTAGATTCCTTCTTCACCTCTCCTGCCTGTTCCCTCCCCCACACCTTGATCTTTCCTCTATTGGTTTTCCACCCTCCCCCCACCTTCTTTATAGGGCCCCTGCCCCCTCCTTCTTTAGTCCTGACGAAGGATCTCGGCCCAAAACGCTGACTGCTTCTTTCAAAGGATGCTGCCCGACCTGCTGAGTTCATCCAGCTTTTTTGTACGTCTGATTTGACCACAGCATCTGCAGTGTACTTTGTGTTTACCTTCTCCCTGTGACCGCGTGGGTTTCCTCCAGGTGCTCCGGTTTCCTCCCGTGTTCCAAAGAGTTAGTGAGTTGCGGGCGTGCTATGTTGGCGTTGGAAGTGTGGCGACACTTGTGGGCTGCCCCCAGCACATCCTCACTGATTCGATTTGACACAAATGATGCATCACAATAGATGGACATCCCTATAGAGATGAGAGAAATTTCTTTAGCCAGAAAGTGCTGAATCTATAGAATTCATGGCCACAGACAGCTATAGAGCCCAATTTATGAGTGTTTTTAAAGCAGAGGATGAAAGGTTTTTGATTAGACAAGGTGTCAAGGGTTATGGGGAGGAGGCAGGAGAATGGGGTTGGGAGGGAAAATACAGTCATGATTGAATAAGGAAGCAGACTCGATGGGCCAAATGGCCTAATTTTGCTCCTATGATCATATGGTCTTATTTCCCTCTATGTTTCAACGTATATGTGATAATGGAATATAATCATTATCTTTATTCTGAGACCAGGTATAATGCAAACAGGATCTGGGTAGGAAGCTTGTTTCCTTCCCTCTACACCACTCCTCACAACCAAAATACAGAAGCTTAAAGGCTGTAATGATGTATTTTTTTTCACTGATTTGTAAATCCCGACTGTGGTTGTGTTATTCCACAATACTGGTCTCCCAGCACATCGAGATGCCCGTGGGGGAGTTCTGCCATCTGGCACGATCCAGGCTGCAGGAGGACATGCTGAGGGTTGGAGTGTAGCTTAGTGCAGCCACGAGGGCTCGATGGTAGAGGACAAGAGTCTAGGATTATTCCGCTACTAGAGGGTGAGGGGCCGTGTTAGGTGAGGAAACCCCTCAACTATTGTCGTAGTGAACCAACCCTTCCCAAGGGGGCCACATGAGCATCAACGGTCCTATTGGTTTTACGGAATGTAATAGAACAGTACTTACCACATCGACCATGATGGTGAGATTGAAAAGGCATTGTACGGTTTATTCTTGTAATTTTCAATTAACGCTCTGTGACCGTATTACTAGGTACCTCCTGTGTGCTGAGGCCACTGAGTGTGTGTTCCTGGTCTTTCCTGCTGTAGCCCATTCACTTCAAGGTTTGATGTGTTGTGTATTCAGAGACGTTCTTCTGCACACCACTGTTATAATGTGTGATTATTTGAGTCACAGTCGCCTTCCTGTCAGCTTGAACCAGTCTGGCCGTTCTCCTCTGACCTCTCTCATTAACAGGTTGTTTTCTCTCAATGAACTGCTGTTCAATGGATGTTTTTAGTTTTCCACACTATTCTCGAGACTAAATTCTAGAGACTGTTGATTGTGAAAGTCCCAGGAGATCTGTAGTTTCTGAGATACTCAAACCACCCCATCTGGCACCAACAATCTCTCCACGGTCAAAGTCACTTAGATCATATTTCTTCCTCATTCTGATGTTTGGTCTGAATAACAATTGAACCTCTTGACCATGTCTGCATGTTTTTATGCATTGAGTTGCTGCCACATGATTGGCTGATTAGATATTTGCGTTAACAAGCAGATGACCAGAGGGACCACTGCAAATTGGCACAGCAAGCTTCCACAAACAGTCTTTATGGAAAGTGTCCACTTCGCCAGTTTTGGTCTTACAGACTGAAGTGTGAGTATTGTGCAGGGGACTCTTCCATTTCTCATCCAGGCTCTGGGGGCTTTCATGCCCAGCTGGGAGCTCCAGTGAGTCCGTGTTTTAACGATTCATCCCAAAGTTAGCACTTTCCACGGATCTTCCTCGTAGTGTCAGTGTGAAGTGTCATCTGAACTCACAAGAGAGACACCTAGTCAGGGGCAGGCTGCTGAGTATATCTACCATTTCCGAAATGTTCAGGGTTGCTGCCTCCACACCCCTTTTAGTAAGAGAATCCCAATGATTCTGCAAGAAAGAGAGTAACCTTAACATTGACTATGGTGAAACTTGCCGTTAAATCGTACTCCATATTTCTTGATTCTCACACAAGGGAAGCATCCTCTCCATATCCGAAACCCAAGAGATTCTGCTGATACTGGAAATCTTGAGCAGTTCACGCACAAAATGCTGGAGGAACTTAAAAGGTCAGCCAAAATCCACAGAGACAAATAAATATTTGATGTTCCGAGCCGAGAAGGGGGCATGTCCGGGATGGTGAGGATCTTGAGTGATGGATGCTGCCTCTGGGAGGCATTACCTGCTGGGAGGTGTTGTCGGAGGTGGGGGGATAGTGCCCACGATGGAGCTGGCTCAGTTCACAAGCCCTCTGCAGCTTTTACCGATCCTATACATTGGCACCTCCATATCAGATGGTGATGCAGCCAGTTAGAATGCTCTTCACAGTACATCTGTAGAAACTGGCGGCTTTCTGCAGAATTCAGAGGTTTGATTAACAAGTTAGGCATAAAACCATTGCGCCCCTATTTCTTGGGAGTAGGCCCAGCCTGCCCCTGACTAGGTGTCTCTCTTGTGAGTTCAGATCCTGCTTCACGCTGACACTACGAAGAAGATCCGTGGAAAGTGCTAACTTTGGGATGAATCGTTAAAACACGGACTCACTGGAGCTCCCAGCTGGGCATGAAAGCCCCCAGAGCCTGGATGAGAAATGGAAGAGTCCCCTGCACAATACTCACACTTCAGTCTGTAAGACCAAAACTGGCGAAGTGGACACTTTCCATAAAGACTGTTTGTGGAAGCTTGCTGTGCCGATTTGCAGCAGTCCCTCTGGTCAAATCCAGACTCGGAATTAAATATCATACTTCCGTGTTAACGTGCAGTGAAATGCGCCGCTTGTATTAACAACCAACACAACCGAAGGATGCACTGGGGCGCTGCCCGCGAGTGTCGCCTCACATCCCAGCGCTAACATAGCTCGGCAGAACAGCACGCCAAACAACAAAACGAGCCCCTTTCCTACCCCGCACTCACCCACACACGCGCAAAGTCCTCCAGCCACGGGCCTGTGGGCCTCGATTTCTGATTGACCTTTCGGCTTTGATCTTTGGTATTGACCCTTGAACTAGCCGATGACAGGACCCGAACTCCAGGTGTGTCGACTGAGCAGCCCGTGTGCTTCCCTCGGCCTCCTGCCCGCGTGGATATCCAATCTTGGGACCCACTGACCTGGGACAGCCCAACATCCACAGCTGTCCTTCATCCCGACGTCCAGGTCACTGGCCTTCCAATGCAGATCGTAGAACAGATCGTCCACATCCTTGACCCTGAGATTCAGGGTACGTTTATTATCAATGTACGCAGTATACAACGCTGAGATTTGTCTTCCTGTAGACAGCCACGAAACAAAGAACACCGTAAAGAAAAGCGTCAAACCCCCAAAACGCAAAACAAAGGAACAAATCACGAAAAGAGCAAAAAAAATGAGTGAAAAGCACAGAATATAAAACGTCAAACCACAAAGGTATCGAAACATTTCGGGAACACCCAGCCCAGTTCAGTTCAGTTCAATGTAGCGTTGTGTCGTTCGTTGAATGCAACTGCCGAGCCAGTGTGCCCCGATCAAAATTGCACAAAACAGCGACAAAAGTGAGTGACCAGAAACCGGAAACACGTCGTAACGTGAACACAGAGTCCAATTCACAAACCGCGTCGATTCAACCTTGTGCAAGACCCACGACTCTGGCAGCATCGAGCGCGAGGGAGAGAGAGAGACCGGTCAGGTGCTGAGCACCTGTACACCTTCCGCTCTTGTCCTCGATTTCAATCTTCCTTGATGCTTTAATCGGCGAGAAATTGAGTCAAACGTGGGCTTGTGACCCTTCTCCAGGCTGCACACTTTGTTCAAAACCTCACCGAACTCCCTTGGAGACAGCAAAGCGCCAGATTGCTCGTTTGGCCGGAAAACACACCATCAAAATGTAAATCACAGGTTCCCACTGCACACAGCTTCACAGTAGAATCATATCTGAAAGAGATAGTAAAGGACGTACTATCTCCTCTGGAGATAGTAAAGGACGTACTGTCTCCTCTGGAGATAGTAAAGGACGTACTGTCTCCTCTGGAGGTAGTAAAGGACGTACTGTCTCCTCTGGAGATAGTAAAGGACGTACTGTCTCCTCTGGAGATAGTAAAGGACGTACTGTCTCCTCTGGAGGTAGTAAAGGACGTACTGTCTCCAGTAAAGGACGTACTGTCTCCTCTGGAGATAGTAAAGGATGTACTGTCTCCTCTGGAGATAGTAAAGGACGTACTGTCTCCTCTGGAGGTAGTAAAGGACGTACTGTCTCCTCTGGAGATAGTAAAGGACGTACTGTCTCCAGTAAAGGACGTACTGTCTCCAGTAAAGGACGTACTATCTCCTCTGGAGATAGTAAAGGACGTACTGTCTCCTCTGGAGATAGTAAAGGACGTACTGTCTCCTCTGGAGGTAGTAAAGGACGTACTGTCTCCTCTGGAGATAGTAAAGGACGTACTGTCTCCTCTGGAGATAGTAAAGGATGTACTATCTCCTCTGGAGGTAGTAAAGGACGTACTGTCTCCTCTGGAGATAGTAAAGGACGTACTGTCTCCTCTGGAGATAGTAAAGGACGTACTACTGAGGTAGTTTCGTGAGCTGTCTGAAGGACGTTGCCTTCGCTCGCATTGTTTGCTGGCGCCATCTTCTCCAAGTCTCTAAACTCTAACCTGACCCCTAGCTCCCCTCTCTGACCCCAAAGCCATCTCTATGAATTTAAAATTGACGGAGACCGCAGCTCGGCACCATCTTGCCCAGAAGGTGCATTAAACTGCAGAGGAATTCCTTTAGCTACAGAGTTCCATGGAAAGTCTCAGGGATGTAAACTGCACTCTGCCAACACACAGACTTTATTTTCCGTGTTCCAACCCATTAAGATTTACTGGCAAACAAGGCAAAAATAGCCAAGTTTGTTATTCATGTTCCTTCGAAGAATGTCACTTGAAAAGCCGTTCCATTTTAGCTGCTTGAGACTAACAAGCCCTGCTTGCTGCACAATTGTTCTGATGGAAAGATTCTCTCAGTCTACCATATCGGATCCATTAAATCATCTGAAGAGCTCTTAGCAGCAGTTCAGGAAGGTCTCTACTCAAACCAAACACTTGTAAGCCTTTATTGAAATACTTGAAGTGCAGCAGGTTTGGCTCTACTCACAATTGTTTGCTGACAATTGTCCTGTTGTGCGACAGCTCACGGCTGCATTGCAGGGAAATGTGAGATGGGCTGAGGAGGTGGACACGGCTGGGCTCTGAGACTGGCTATCAAGTTCTGGGATCGGCCAGGAGGAAACCTGGAGACTCCAGGAGTGGCCGAACGGGAGGCTACTGGTCAGGGAGGAATGGCGAGCGTGGCCAGGGACCCTGAGAGTGGCCGGTGAGAACTTTGACAATGGGAGTAATTCCGATACAGGTCCTCCCCAGTTCACGAACGCCCGACGTGTCTAGTCCGTATGTATGAGCCAGCCTCTGGCAGGGTGGATGGGGATGGATTTGCCAGAGGCTGTGGGCATCTTGTGCCACCTGGGAATACAGTTTGCGGCTGCACTTCTAAACTGCAGACTGGGCATGAAGAGTTTACGGGGACGAAACCTGCCGTAATCTGGGGAGGGCCTGCACCCTCCAGCAAGGGCCCACCATCTGTGGTTCAAAAAATTAATTAGTCATTTGTTTATTGTTGTCACGTGTGCCGAATTACGATGAAAAACTTTGTTTTCCGTGTCCGTGCGGATCATTGCATCATAAACACAAGAGATTCAGCAGATACTGGAAATCTTAAGCAATGCAACACACACACACACACACACACACACACACACACACACACACACACACACACACACACACACACACACACACACACACACACACACACACAGTGCTGGAGGAACTCAGCAGGTCAGGCAGCATCTATGAAGGAATAAACAATGTTTCAGTCCTGATGAAGGGTCTCGGCCCAGGCAATTTCATCAGAGCAGTGCAGCAACATAGTTCGAGGGGTGGCACAGTGGTGTAGTGGTTAGCACAGTGCTTTACGGTACAGGTGACCCAGGTTCAATTCCCACTGCTGCCTGTAAAGAGTTTGTATGTTGCTCCCATCTCCCCCCCCACAGTCCAAAGATCTACCAGTTGTCCCATGATTAAGCTCACATTATATCAGGGAATTGCTGAGTGGTGTGGCTCAAAGGGCCTATTCTGCGCTTTATCTCAATAAAATAAAATTTAAAAAGCAATAATAAATTCCCCAGAATCAGGGAGGTTCCATTAGATTCCTTTATCTTCAGCCATTTACCTCTTACATCTATCACCTCCCAGCTTCTGACTTCATCCCCCTTCCCACTTACCTGGTCTCACCTATTCCCTGCCAGCTTATAGTCCTCCTCCCCCTTCTTATTCTGGCCAGTCCTGATGAAGGGTCTCAGCCTGAAATCTCAACTGGTCTTTACCCTCCATAGAAGCTGCCTGATCTGCTGAGTTCCTCCAGCGTTTTGTGCGTGTGTTGGCAAGTAATGCTGTGACATCTATCACTGTTGCATGCTGGGTAAGTATCTGGGCAGGAATAGGTTTGAAAATAAGAGGAAATAAATAAGGATGGAGATGTTCTAATATTCCAGGAAACCAGATGTTTCCTGTTGTCCTGGAAGTGGAAAAAGCAGCTGTCCAGAGATGTCCGTGTGCTCCGGTATCCTGCAAATGGACACAGTTGGCTCTGAGGGTCACCTCGTACCTCTCCCTGAAAACTGGAGGAGTTGCGTTGGTGCACAGTCTCCATTGTGTGAAGTCAATGGTCTGGTTGGAGTTGATCAGTGTTTCTGTAATCCATTGTGTCCACTGTACAGGGGATTGGCCAATACAGCTTCACCAGAACTCTGATGGCCGGCCTCACCCGTTTCCATGAGCATCCAGAGTTGGACTTTGAGAGGCGGTAACTAATACGTACTTTGAACTTTGAACGGGGTTTGAGTTGAGGCTGAGGAACCTGAAGACACAGCTTGCGTACATTTGGGCTGGTTCACAGATGGGAAGAGTTTATCATCAAGGACCCGCACAGTCCAGGTCATGCTCTCTTCTCGCTGCAGGAAGCCCAGAAGCCTTAGGCCCCACTCCACCTGGTTCAGGAACAGTTATTAACCTACGACTATCAGACGTGTAAATATGCGTGGATAACTTTAATTAGCATTACTATGAACTGTTTCTACAACCTATAGGCTCCTTTCAAGGACTCTACAATTCATGTTCTCAGTATTATTTCTGTCACATGTTTCCATGTTGATTGCCAGTTTTTTTTAATGCTTCTATTGTATTTTTCCTGCAAATGCCTGCAAGACATTGTATCTCAAGGCAATATGTGGTAACAAATATGTCTTCATCATGGGTCCTTAGCTCCCAGTGGAATTCAGCCCATCGATGACCTCCCATCTCCATTGTCCAAAGTCAATGGTTGGAGTTCATCATTGTTTCTGAAATCCACCGTACAGGGGATTGGCCTATACAGCTTCACCAGAGCTCTGATGGCTGGCCTCACCCGTTTCCACCTCTAACCGTGAGGATCTAGGGTTGGACTTTGAGAGGTGTTAACTAATATGTCCTTTGATAATAAATCTATTTTGAACTTTGGACCTGGGCTGAATGCAGGTAAGTGGGACCGGCTTTAGAAGGCACCTTGGTTAGCATGGTAATGATGGGCTGAAGGGCCTGTTTCTGTGCTGTTTGATTTTATGTCAAACCCCTTCATGTGGATTTTTGGGCGATTGTGCATTTCCCTCCAACGATACTGCCCGACTCGGTGAGACCTCCCAGCATTTTGTTTTTATGCTGATAAATCCAATCTCCAAGCCAACCTCATTGTGTCTTGGAGATGCCTGGGGTGTAACGAGTGCTGTAGGAGGTCACTGCCGTCCCATTGTAACACGTGGCTGTGCTGTTCTCTCACTGGCTCTTGGCGCATCTCTCCACAGGTGGCTGGGCTGTTCCGTGATGCCAGTATTGGGAACTCGGTGAACATCATCATTGTACGTCTTGTGCTGTTGGAGGAAGACGAGGTGAGCAGACGGAGCCAATGGATTGATTAAGTCATCGGTGGTGGGGGACCAGTCCACATGGGATTGGTATTGAATGTGGTGTAATAGAAAAGATATCTAATTGGCTGTACCTGCCACCCAGTAACACACGCAAAATGTTGGAGGTTGGAGGAACTCAGCAAGTCAGGCCCTTGTTCACCAGAAGCATTTCTGAAGAATCTGTCCATTGTTTCAAAAATGTTCAGACATTGCTTCCACTCCCCACTGAGGAAGAGAATCCCAGTGCATTAACTGGATGGCCCTTTTCTTTAAGCAGGGTTCTCTAATTCTAGATTCTCACACATTGAAAACACCCTTCAGTTTCAGGAACACAAGAGATTCTGCAGATGCTGGAACTCCGAAACAACTCACACAGACAGACAGACATACTTTATTGATCCCGAGGGAAATTGGGTTTTGTTACAGTCGCACCAACCAAGAATAGTGTAGAAATATAGCAATATAAAACCATAAATAATTAAATAATAATAAGTAAATTATGCCAAGTGGAAATAAGTCCAGGACCAGCCTATTGGCTCAGGGTGTCTGACACTCCAAGGGAGGAGTTGTAAAGTTTGATGGCCACAGGCAGGAATGACTTCCTATGATGCTCACTGTTGCATCTCGGTGGAATGAGTCTCTGGCTGAATGTACTCCTGTGCCTAACCAGTACATTATGGAGTGGATGGGAGTCATTGTCCAAGATGGCATGCCACTTGGACAGCATCCTCTTTTCAGACACCACCATCAGAGAGTCCAGTTCCACCCCCACAACATCACTGGCCTTACGAATGAGTTTGTTGATTCTGTTGGTGTCTGCTACCCTCAGCCTGCTGCCCCAGCACACAACAGCAAACATGATAGCACTGGCCACCACAGATTTGTAGAACATCCTCAGCATCGTCCGGAAGATGTTAAAGGACCTCAGTTTCCTCAGGAAGTAGAGACAGCTCTGACCCTTCTTGTAGACAGCCTCAGTGTTCTTTGACCAGTCCAGTTTATTGTCAATTCGTATCCCCAGGTATTTGTAATCCTCCACCATGTCCACACTGACCCCTTGGATGGAAACAGGCGTCACCGGTGCCTTAGCCCTCCTCAGGTCCACCACCAGCTCCTTAGTCTTTTTCACATTAAGCTGCAGATGATTCTGCTCGCACCATGTGACAAAGTTTCCCACCGTAGCCCTGTACTCTGCCTCATCTCGCTTGCTGATGCATCCAACTATGGCAGAGTGCTGATACACATAAAGTGTTTCAGGAACTCAGCCGGTCAGGCAGCATCTATGGAGAGGGATAAACCATCGACAGTTTGGGCCAAGACTCTTCATCAGGACTGGAAAAGGAGGGGGAAGAAGGTGGAATAAGATGTGGGGGGGGGGGGAGGAGGAGAAGGAGCACAGGCTGGCAGGTGAGAGGTGAAGCCAGATGAGGGGGAAGTGGGGTGAAGTACGAAACTGCGAGGTGATAGGTAGAAGAAGTAAAGGGCTGCAGAATAAGGAAACGGATAGGATAGGAGAGGAGAGTGGACCATAGGAGAAAGGGAAGGAGGAGGGCCGCCAGGTGAGGGGAAGTGGAGGGGTGAGAGGGTAACCAGAATGAGGAATAGGGAAAGAGAGAAGGGGGAGGGGGAAGAAATTACCAGAAGTTGGAGAAGTCGATATTCATGTCCTCAGGGTAGAGACCACCCAGATGAAATAGGAAGCGTTGTTCCTCCAGTCTGAGCGGTGCCTAATTGTGGCAATAGAGGAGCCCTTAGACTGGGAACGGGAAGCGGAATTCAAATAGCCACAAGAAATTCCACCTTTTGCACCTTGGCCATTTCAGTATATTAAAGTCAAAAACACAGATGCCTTGTGCAGGAAGGCACAGAGTCGACTGTACTTCCTAAGAAGGTTGGCGTCATTCAATATCTGTAGTGAGATGCTGCAGATGTTCTATAGGTCAGTTGTGGAGAGCGCCCTCTTCTTTGTGGTGGCGTGTTGGGGAGGAAGCATTAAGAAGAGGGACGCCTCACGTCTTAATAAGCTGGTAAGGAAGGCGGGCTCTGTCGTGGGCAAAGTACTGGAGAGTTTAACATTGGTAGCTGAGCGAAGGGCGCTGAGTAGGCTACGGTCAATTATGGATAACTCTGAACATCCTCTACATAGCACCATCCAGAGACAGAGAAGCAGTTTCAGCGACAGGTTACTATCGATACAATGCTCCTCAGACAGGATGAAGAGGTCAATACTCCCCAATGCCATTAGGCTTTACAATTCTACCGCCAGGACTTAAGAACTTTTTAAAAGCTATTATTAATGCTTTTTGAGATAGTGATTTAGATGCATATCATATTTTTTACTGAGTTAAGTATTGTATGTAATTAGTTTTGCTACAACAAGTGTATGGGACATTGGAAAAAAAGTTGAATTTCCCCATGGGGATGAATAAAGTATCTATCTATCTATCTATCTATCTATCTATTACTGTTATTAATAGCCCTTTGTGGTGGTTGTCTTGGTGATGTAGATCTTGTTGAAGTTTCACCTCAAAGAGTACCTTTGTTTCTGAAATTTTTAGTTACTCAAAATCTCCAGTTTCTCAGGTTGGTTGGATGTAGCCTCCACCATCCAGGCTTAGCTCTCTTCTTGTTACTTCTAGCGGGCAATGGGTACAGGAACCTCAGGTCCCACACCACCAGGGTCAGGAACAGTTATTACCCTTCAACCATCAGGTCCCACACCATCAGGTTCAGGAACAGTTATTACCCCTCAACCATCAGGTCCCACACCACCAGGGTCAGGAACAGTTATTACCCCTCAACCATCGGGTCCCACATCACCAGGGTCAGGAACAGTTATTACCCCTCAACATCAGGTCTCACACCACCAGGTTCAGGAACAGTTATTACCCCTCAACATCAGGTCCCACACCATCAGGTTCAGGAACAGTTATTACCCCTCAACATCAGGTCCCACACCACCAGGGTCAGGAACAGTTATTACCCCTCAACCATCAGGTCCTACACCACCAGGTTCAGGAACAGTTATTACCCCTCAAACATCAGGTCCCACACCACCGGGTTCAGGAACAGGTATTACCCCTCAACCATCAGGTCCCACACCACCAGGTTCAGGAACAGTTATTACCCCTCAACCATCAGGTCCCACACCATCAGGTTCAGGAACAGTTATTACCCCTCAACCATCAGGTCCCACACCACCAGGTTCAGGAACAGTTATTACCCCTCAACCATCAGGTCTCACATCACCAGGTTCAGGAGCAGTTATTACCCCTCAACCATCAGGTCCCACACCACCAGGTTCAGGGACACTTATTACCCCTCAAACATCAGGTCCCACACCACCAGGTTCAGGAACAGTTATTACCCCTCAAACATCAGGTCCTGAACTGGTGTGGATAGCTTCACTCACCTCAACACTGAACTGATCCACCATCTATAGACTCACTTTCAAGGGTTTTTTACAACTCCTGTTGTCAGTATCTTCGTCTTTGCACAGTTTATCTTTTGTACATTGGATATTTGTCAATCTTTTATGTATAGATTTTTCATAAGTTCTATTGTATTTCTTTATTTTCTTGTAAATACCTGCAAAAATGAATCTCAAGGCAGTATATGGTAACATACAGAACTGTGCAAAAGTCTTAGGCATGTGTAAAAAATAATCTGTAAAGCGAAGATGTTTTCAAAAATAATGAAATGAGAAGTCTCTAAATGTCAGAAAAATTACTATAAAGAGCAGTAAACAGTAAAGAACTAAATTAAATCAATTCGTGTTTTTATTTTTTAAATTAAATCAATATTTGGTGTGATCACCCTTTGCCTTTAAATTGCATCAACTATCTTAGGTCCACTGTTTCTTGCAGTTTTATGAGAAGACTGGCTGGTAGGTTGTTCCCAGCATCTTGGAGAACTTGCCACAGTTCTTCTGCAGACCCTGGCTGTCTCGCTTGCTTCTGTCTCCAGATAATCCCGGAGAGGTTTGATGATGAGGGCTCTGTGGCAACCATACCATTTGAAACCATATAAGAAAATCTAGGGTGCCTAAGACTTTTGCGCAGTATTGTATATGCGTTTTGATCATAAATTTGACCTTGACTTTGAAAGTGAAACTCGAAGCCATCAATGTTGGATCGTCACCTAGAAATTAAACAAGTGGGGATTTAGGTTTAAGGTGTGTTCCTCTTTCTTATGGTGGACAGGTTTGGGAATTGTGATGAAAGGGACCTGTAGGCAACTCTGAGGAGGAGCTCAGTACTTTTTACAGCTGAAATGTGCACGTAACCATCACACCAAAGTGCAGGGGTTGCCTTTCTGAGACCTGTCATGGTGGCAAGGAATTCTCAAAGCATCCAGGAATCTGATACCTCCGTTGGTCGGGGTCGACTATGGATGTTGTGTCCTAGCTGTCTAGATGTGCAAGCCAGGGCAGTGATATCGAGAGCCCATGTAGCAAGCTACCCCTCTCCATGCACCTGATGAAGCCAAAGGAACAGCAAAGACCGATACAGTTTGGTATCAGTGGTGTCGCAGGAGTTGCCAGTCAGCGTTAAACTCAAAGTAGGGAGCCTTAGGGACCCCAGCGCCAGATTTTCCCTCGGGGTTTACTCCCGAAGCCTTCCCCATGAGTGAGTATAGCCGCAAGGCAACGGAGGTTGGAGATCAGAATTTTCCTTCTCTTAAATGAGTTGTCAACCACAGCTGATGAGCGTTATCTGCCTAGAGTGGCTGCTTTGAGGTACCAGTAACCTGCCTTTGCCCCTTCTCCTGTTAGTACAAACAGTTCCACCAGGCTTAGAGCCATACG
This sequence comes from Hemitrygon akajei, assembly GCF_048418815.1. Classification (NCBI taxonomy): domain Eukaryota; kingdom Metazoa; phylum Chordata; class Chondrichthyes; order Myliobatiformes; family Dasyatidae; genus Hemitrygon; species Hemitrygon akajei. The sequence goes on from NC_133153.1 coordinate 40,602,777, forward strand.
TGAAGGCCAGGAGCTGGACTTGGTTGTCAGAGGCTGTTTGAGACGCATGTCATTGGGATTATTTAATCGGCACTGGGAGTTTATTCCCATCACCACCCCCCCCCAGCTATACCAACCTTGAGGAACACATCCAGGAATACAGTGATGTATATGGAATACATACGTTAGTCAGTGAATATTACAATCAGGGTTGGGTGAAGGTAGCACTGGATTTCCTGGTGGTCACCCATTTCCCAATCCCATTCCAATGCATCGGTCCATGGCCTCCCCTTATGCCATAAGGAGGCCACTGTCAGGTTGGAGGAGCAACACCTGATATTCCATCTGGGTAGCCTCCAACCTGATGGCACGAATATCGATTTAACTAATTTCCCACTAATTTCTCCCCCCCCACCCCGCTCTTTCCATTCCTAATTCTAGCTCCTTTCTCACCCCTTCTCCTCTCCTTACCTGCCTACCTCTTCCCTCCTCCTCCTCCCCTTTCTTCCATCGTCCACTCTCCTCTCCTAAAAGATTCCTTTTTCAGCCCTCTCCCTTTCCCACCTATTATTTCCAACTTCTTCTCTCATCCCCCGCTCCCCCACCCACCCACCTTCCCCCTCACCTGTCACCTGCCAACGTACTCCTTCCCCCTCCTCCCACCCCACCTTCTTATTCTGGCTTCTTCCTCCTTCCTTTCCCGTCCTGATGAAGGGTCTCAGCATGGAAAATCAACTGCTTATCCCCTCCACAGACGCTGCCTGACCTGCCGAGTTCCTCCAGCATTTTGTGTGTGTTGCTCTGGTTTTGCAGCATCTGCAGAATCTCTTGTGTTAATGAACATTGTCAACTGTGACAGCAAAGAAAGTACAGGAAATAGGCCACTCGGTGCAAACCGTTTCTGCGCGTTTACGCTGCAGTTCGCCAACCCTCACGTAACCTGTCAGCGTAACCAGTGGTTAGCACAACACTTTACAGTATCAGTGACCCGGGTTCAATCCCCACTGATGTCTACAAGGAATTTGTACGTTCTCCCCGTGACGGTGTGGGTTTCCTCCCACAGTCTGAAGATGTACAGGTTGGTAGGTTAACTGGTCATTGTAAATTGTCCCGTGATTAGGCTCAGGTTAAATCAGTCGTTGCCTGAAGGGCTGGAAGGACCTACTCTGTACTGTACCTCAATCAATCAATAAATAACAAACTAACTTGGAAGACCTCCGCTTATCTACTCCTTACTCCCCAACCCATCCACTCCACGTGGACTGCAGATGTTGGACTCTGGGGCAACAAGCAATCTGCTGGGGGAACCCAGCGTCCGGGGGTGGGGAGAGGGAAGACACTGTTGATGTTTTGGGTCAACACGTTGAGATCAGTCCCCATCGTCCAACCCCACAGACGTTGCCCGACTCCCAGATGGTCGGGTGTTCCCTGTAGTGGCAAGTTCCATGCGACAGTGATGGTCCAGTTTAGCTGACGCTTTCCTCTCTCTGAGCCAGGAGGACCTGAAGATAACGCATCACGCGGATAACACTCTGAGGAGCTTCTGTAAATGGCAGAAGAAGATAAACTTCAAAGGTGACAGTCATCCAGCACACCATGACGTAGCCCTCCTGCTCACTCGGTAAGCGGCCATTACACTCGTGACCACAGTATTTTTTCCTCTCTATTTGCACTACTTATTTCATTTTCTTTTTCTATATGCATTTATTGTAACAGATAGTTTTTATTATTGTGTATTTAAATGTAACGCTGCTGCAAAACAACAAATTTCATGGCATACCGTATGCCTGCGATCTATTCTATCTGTTTATTGAGGTACAGCACGGGACTGACCCTTCCGGCCCTTTGAGCCAGACTGACCAGCAACACTGACTCAGTCCCAGCCTAATCATGGGACAGTTTACAATGATCGATTAACCAACCGACTGGTATGGCTTTGATCCATGGAAGGAAAGCAGAGCACCTGGAGGAAGCCAACATGGTCACAGGGAGAACATACAAACTCCTCACAGTCAGCGGCAGGAATATTCTGACAGCTAAGACTGTGATATGTACTGTACCTGCTTCTGTTGGATGGGATGAAGGTTACCCTGCCCTCTTAATACCTTGGACCGGCATTTGCTGCCTGGCCACTATTTCCATAAAGTCACACAGCACGGGAACAGGCCGTTCAGCCCAGCTCATCCATGCTGACCACCAGGGCACCCATCTGAAAGCATTCCATCTTCCAGCACTTGCCCTGTGTGCATACTATGTATGTATGGTTCCAACATATATGTTGGTTGTCAACATAAACAACACATTTCACTGTACGCTTCAATGTAGGTGCCCAAGAATTTTGGACAGTACTGTATTTATCAACTTGGAGCAGGGACCAAGGTTGTAAATCTGACGGGAGCAAAAGGATGTTGAAAATGGTGAGGGTGGAGTGCCGCGGGAGGGATGTGGGACAGGTGGCAGGGGTGGGGGTGGCATGGGTGCAGGCAAGGTCATTGCTTCCAAACAATTGGTTTATTGATCATTACAGACTGTCTCTCTGGTGCTTCCCACTCCCTCCCCTCTCCCTTCCCCTTTTCCCGCTCCCTCCCCTCTCCCTTCCCCTTTTCCCAACTTTCAGAGATTCTGATTCCACCCCTCTCTCTGGCAGTGAGTTTCAGATGCTCATCACTCTCTGGGTGAAGAATGTCCTCTTCAGATTCTCTCTTACTCAGAGGTTCCCAACCTTTTCTATGCCATGGACCCCCACCATTAATCGACCAGGGACCCCAGTTCTAAATCCTTTACGCCTGACCTTCAATCTTTCTCCTCTCATTTTACTAACCTTTGATAAAGTCAAGTCAAGTTTATTGTCATTTGATTACATGCATGTATACCGTCAAATGAGACGTTTCTTCAGACCAGGGTGTAAAGCACAGTAGTACACATAACACACAGTCAATGACTTTGGAAAATAAGAATTAAATCTACAAATGAATTACGCATTGATAAACAAAGTGCATAAATTAAATATTTAGTATCCATAAATTAGGATACAGAACAAATTATTGCTGATATTTCGAATGTGATGTGGCAGGGAGTTCAGAAGCTTAATGGCCTAAGGGAAGAAACTGTTTCCCACCCTGACAGTTCTTGTCTTTAGGGATTGGAGTCTCCTGCCTGATGGTAGAAAGTCAAAGAGGATGCTGGATGGATGGGTGGGATCCTTGATAATACTAAGGGCCCTGCATACACACTGCTCCTGATAAAGGTCCCTGACGGATGGTAGGGAGACCCCTATGATCCTCTTGGTCGTTCTCACAGTGCTTCCTAGGGACTTACAGTGGTGATATTAAGGGACCAGGTAAAGTCCGTGTGTGAACTCCCCAGGAACTTGGTGCACTTAATTCTCTACGGAGGATCCTTGTTCCCGCGGTCTACCCTATCTATACATTCCTGCAATCTACCATATCTAAACATTCCTATAGTCTACCCGATCTATAAGTTCCTGCATCTACTCTATCTGTATGTTCCTGCAGTTCCTTTTCTATTTCATGGACCCCTGGTTGGGAATCTCTGCTCGAATCCAAACCAGAACATCTTTGGACTGTGGAAGGAAACTGGAGCACCCAGAGGAAACCGTGGCCACGGGGAGAACGTACAAACTCCTCACAGACAGCAGCAGGAAATGAATACTGATTGGGGGAGGTTGTCGGTGGTGCTATAAAGCGATTAAACGAATGGTACAGTGCTGCCCCTCTCAGGACAGGATTCGTTACTATCTGATTCACTGGAGGCAAGGTTCCAACTTATGGTTAGTACCGTGCTCCAAACAATAACGCTGTCAGTAGCTCGAGAGTCAGACAGGAGCTCAGGAAGCTGTAGATTATACCCTGGCAGTTAGCAACTTCAACCCATAACCCATTAAATCGTTATTCTAACATCTAATCCTAACAGGAAACGCAGGCGTAGATCTTCTGGACTGAATGTGCAAGTACGTATAAATCATGCCAAGGTCTGCACTCTGACTCTGACAGAACCTTTCAACATTCAGCATTAAGATAATGCACGGATTGGGAATGCTGTGGGACAATGGGATGGTTTATTCCACCATTCTGGGAGTAATTAGTCATGTTATTATTCCTCGTTACATGGTTATTTTATACTGCAGGAGTAAGGACCTATGCCTGTTGGAATTCTGTGTAGTGGGATTTAGTTTGATCCATAGGATTTCCATTGGAATAGGAAGGAAGTTAACCCACTGCAAACTTGTACAAGAAATGAGAACAAGAAGAGTTTTGATCAAGGGTCAACTTTATTCCATATACACTGCACATTTACAGGGCAATAGGATAGAGATACATCTGTACGAAAGGAGGTGTAAAGCACTCCTTCCCTCCGCTAGCCTGCAGGTCACCCTTGGGCAAGGTGTAGCACCTGCTTAGCCCCCTCCCCCACCTGATCAGGGTCACGTGACGCCATGGGAGCAGGTGGTGGATTATATGTATTAGGACGTTGCTGTGGTGTATTGGTCAGGACGCAACATGCAACAAAGAAACAACATCAATAAATTCTGAAGAATAAAGAATTTGTAAAAATAAAGTGAGAGGTTAAAGTACAGATATGGAATAAAATGTGCATAAATACCAGCATGTATTTACAATGTAAACCGCTTTATAAACAGTTGTTTTAAGTGTTTACTGTGCAGTTATGGGGGTAATAGAGGGGGGTGGGGTGAGCTAACTAAAATGGTTGATCAGATTAACTGCCTGGTGGAAGAAACTTTGAAGATGGCGTGGTTTTTGTTTTAATAACCACACAACGCTTTCCAGAAGGGAGCTTGCTGGGTGGGTAGTGTACACAATGGGTTTTTTTCTGCTCAATTCTTTGTCCTGGGCACATGCAAGTCCCGCAGTCATCCTCAGTTTGGGAGTGAGAAACGTACTGCTGGTGGAGTTCAGCAGGTCAGGCAGTGTCTGTGAATGAGAGATGGACAGTTGACGTTTCGGGTGGAGACGCTGCCTCTGGACGTAAAGATAGAGCAGAGAGATGGCAGCTGTGAAGAAATGGAGGGAGGGGACTGAGCCGATGCTAGCAGGTGATGAGTGGATCCTGGTGAACAGGGGGTGGTCGGAGGAGAGAACGATGGAAATAGTAGCAGTGGCTGGGGGGTTGGTGATAGTTGGAGTTGACGTAGGACTACAGATTACAGATAGATAAACACGAGAAAGTCTGCAGATGCTGGAAATCCGGAGCAACACACACAGAATACTGGAGCAACTCAACAGGTCAGGTAACATCTGTGAAATGAACAAACAGTCGATGTTTTGGGCCGAGACCCTTTATCAGACTACAGATAATGTGAGGGAAGGAAGGAATGAGAGAAGAGAGTGGGGAGAGCAGATGGGAGCGGTGCTGGGAGGAGCGTAAGAGGTGGGAAGATGATGTGGGTGAAAGAGGGGGAGAGTAACAAGGGGAGTGATGGAATTTCATTCAGGGTGAGTGAGTGACATTGGGTTTAATTCACTGGAATAACTGCAGGTGACTGAACTTCTAAAGCAAATTAAAACCATCAGAGGAGCATCTTATTTCTGAGTAATTTTATTTTCTTTGGCGTTAGTTCTTTTTTGAATACAGGAACAGTGTAGAAAAACAACAAAGTACATTTTAAGTAAAAAAAAGACTTTGGAACACTGTTAAGAGAGAAGAGCCTGATTAAAGAACAGCTGAAAAATCGGAACTAACCCATCCTCAATGGCAGGATGTTAAAAGGCCTTTGGTAGAAGTACAGATTCCCTTGAGTTAATTGGTCAGTTTGTCATTATTGTCACATCTCGCAAGAAAAGCTTGTTTATATATTGTTCATGCAGGTCGATTCATTACATCAGTACATTGAGATAGAACAGGGTAAAAGCAAAAACAGGATACAGAATGAAGTGTTCCAGGGAAAGTGCTGTGCAGGCAGATAAGGTGCAAGGCCATTCTGAGGCTGTAACGGTGAACAAAGTCATTCTCTGCAGTTGACCCCAGCCATTGTTCTGACCTTCATTTTAAATCCAATCTACAATCCACATTCATGTCTGAAGGTTGGTTGCTGGTGAAATTAATAATTGCTATATACTCTAACTCCAGAATACACCCTAACAGTGAGGTGTAGAGTTTACCTTATTGTACTAGGGGACCATTCTTATAACAGCTGGACAGAAGATGTCCTGTGCCTGTTGGTATGGCTTTTGTGTCTTTTGCCCCACGGGAAGGGGGAGAGGGAAAAATGACTGGGGTGGGTATTTGATTACATTGGCTTCTTTACTGGGGCAACAAGAAGTCCATGGAGAGAAGGCTGGTTCTGGTGATGAGCTGTGGTCATGGGTACAACAGTTGTAATGCCAAGTTGTGATGCATTCAGAATGGATGCTGTCTGTGGTGTGTTGATAAAAATTGGTGATGGTCAAAGGGGAGATGCCATCTATGGAAAAGAGTAAACCGTCCGCGTTTCAGGCTGAGACCCAGTTCTGTTGAAGGGTCTCGGCTCGAAATGTCAGTTGTTTACTCTTTTCCATTCATGCTGCCTGGCCTGCTGAATTCCTCCAGCATTTTGTCAGAATTGGAATCAGGTTTATTATCACTGGCATGTGTTGTGAAATTTGTTAACTTAGCAGCAGCAGTTCAATGTTATACCTAATATAGAAGGAAAAAAAGTAAAGTATACATATATTGAATAGATAAAAATCGTGCAAAAGCAGAAATAATATGTATATCTAAAAAGTGAGGTAGTGTTCACAGGATCAATGTCCATTTAGGAATCGGATGGCAGAGGGGAAGAAGCTGTTCCTGAATCGCTGAGTGTGTGCCTTCAGGCTTCTGTATCTCCTGTCTGATGGTAACTGTGAGAAAACGGCATGCCCTGGGTGCTGGAGGTCCTTAATAATGGATGCTTCCTTTCTGAGATACTGCTCCTTGAAGATGTCCTGGGTATTTTGTAGACTAGTACCCAAGATGGAGCTGTCTAAATTTACAACCCTCTTCTGCAGCTTCTTTCGGTCCTGTGGAGTAGCCCCCTCCCCCCCCCACCCATACCAGACAGTGATGCAGCCTGTCAGAATGCTCTCCACGGCACGTCTATAAAAGTTTTTGAGGGTTTTTTTTTGAAATACCAAATCTCTTCAAACTCTTAATGAAGTAATGTGTGTTTCATCGATTGACCTGATGGTTATATGCTATTGCTATGTTTACTTCTGGCTGTTGGTTGAGATACAGGATATCGGTTAATGTTAATTTGCTTGTTATGACTTATTTTACGAGCTGGGTCTATTATGGATTATTACTAGTTGGGCTGCTGGTTAAGGATTATTGTTAGTTGGGCTATGATCTGGTGACTGTTCAGTGTGACAGGAAATCAGTCTAGGGGGTGAGTTTGGGGTAGGTAGAGTTGGTAGAGGGGTAGGATTGGTCCAAAGGTCAATTGGAGGTTCGGATTGAAGCCTGAACATCAATCTGAATTCCAGAACTCAATGCCTGATGGCCCGAGCTCCAGGCCTGCAAACCTTTCTGAGTCCGCTGGGGATGTCGAAGGCCCAATCCAACAGTCCGCCAGAGGCCAAAGGTCAATCGGGCCCGGATCAAGGCCTGAATGTCAATTAGAAGTCCAGAAATTGCGGCTCGATGGTCAAAACCCTGAGTCTGCAAACCTCTCTGAGTCCGCTGGGGAAGTCGAAGGCCCCATGCCTGCAAGTCCAACAGTCCACCAGAGGCCAAAGAAGTCGGTGCCTCCTGGGATTAGAGGATTGTGTGTGAGTGGGTGGGATAGAGGCAGGAATGAGACGTTTCATTGTTGTTGCTTTATTGCTTGGCATTTTCTGTGTTCTGCTGAGCATTGTGGGAATGCAGTGCTGGTTGCGTGGTGACTCTTGCGGGCTGCCCCCAGCACATCCTTGAGTGTGTTGGTTGTTAACGTTAATTTCTCTGTCTGCTTTGATGTCCATGTGATAAATTAATCTGAATCTGATCTGATCTTAATCTACAGTTGGTGGGATCCTAGACCTGTCACCAAGTGTTTGCACTGCCAAGCGTTGCTGTGCCTGAGGCGGAAGACGTAGTTAGAGTCATAGAACACTGTAGCATAGAAACAGGCCCTTTGCCCATTCCTTCTGAATCTGCCTAGTCCCTTTGATCTGCAACCAGACCATAGCCCTCCATTCCTTCCCCATTATCCAAATTTCTCTTAAATGTTGAAATTGAACTGCATCCACCACTTCTACTGTCAGCTCGTTCCACGCTCTCACCACCCTCTGAGTGAAAAAATTCCCCCTCACGTTCCCCTTAAACATTTCGCCTTTCACCCTTAACCCATGGCCTCTTGTTATAGTCACAGTGGGAAAAGCCCGCTTTCCCCTCATAAGTTTGTACGCCTCTGATAACATTTTGTAAGCCTGTAGGTAGGGGTTCTGACCGCTGCTGTTCTTGTGCTGACCAGGAAGGACGTGTGTGCTGGCATGAACCGCCCGTGTGAGACGCTGGGATTGTCGCATGTCTCCGGGATGTGCCAACCGCACAGGAGCTGCAGCATTAACGAGGACACGGGCCTCCCCCTCGCTTTCACAGTCGCGCATGAACTCGGACACAAGTAAGTACGGGGTGGCTGGGCGCTGCCTTTTTCGGGCATTGCTGTTCGAAGGTGTCCTGGATGGAGCTGGCTGAGTTTACAACCCTCAGCAGCTTTAGCAATCTTGTGCACTGGCCCCTCCATACCAGTGACGCAACCAGTTACAATGCTGTTCACAGTACAGTGACATACCAAATCTCAAACTCGTAATGAAGTATAGCCACTGGCGTGCCTCCTTCCTGCTGCATTGGTACGTTGGGCCCAAGGTGGATCTTCAGGGATGTTGAGACCAATGTTCTCACACCCTTTGTGACCAGGGTCAGGGTCTCCCCTGAGCAACTTTGTTGTGTGGGAAGTTTCACCTCTGCCCTGGGAGTTGTAGAGACAGTGAGCTCTGTGGCCAGATGTACATGAGCGTAAAAGAGAGCAAAGTGATGGTTACTCTGGGTCCAGTGTGGCATTAGAAAACACAGTGAGCATAAAAACACAATAAACATAAATGCATAAGGTTATTTTATATAGATAGACTGTTTAAATGCAGGTAAAGTGATGCTCGATACAAGAGTGTCTGTTCATAAGGTGACTCTGACAAAGCACTGGTGGGTTGAGTTAGTGGGTGGAGGTGTTGATCAGCCTCACTGCTTTGAGTCTGCTGGTCCTGGTGTGGGACAAACAGTCCATGAGCAGGGTGGGTGGGATCCTTCATGATGTTACTGGGCTTCTTCTGGCATCTTTCTGTATATACGTCCTTGATGGCTTGTAGCCTGGTGCCTGTGCTGTGTTGGGAAGTTCTGACTAACTATTTTGGAGCCTTCCTGTCTTCCGCAGTACATTTCCTGTACCATACAGTATATTTGTATGTTAGCGTGCTGACGTGATGCACATTTATGTCGTAAGTTGGTGAGGATCTGCAGAATGCCGTTGAGGTGCCACTTTGCCCGGCCTCCTGCTACAACTCATCTTCCCTTCTGTTTCCCGGGATCTTTTGTACAGCTTTGGGATCCAGCACGACGGGACCGGCAATGACTGCGAGCCCATTGGGAAGAGGCCATTCATCATGTCTCCCCAGCTGCTGTACGACACCAGCCCACTCACCTGGTCGCGGTGTAGCAAAGAGTATATCACCCGCTTCCTCGAGTAAGTGCCCTGCGTTCTGAATCCGCTGTTACCTGTGGAGGTGGTGGGTGGGTTGGTTCATCCTTGGCCTCTGATGTCGCTGTTCGGGACAAGGATTATAAAACACTCAACAGATCTGTGGAGAGAGAAACAGAGGGAATGTTTAAGGTCTGAGGCACTTCATCAGAACTGGGGAAGTGAGAAGAGTTGCAAAGAAGATGTGGGAGGGACGGACAGAAGGAGAATCTCTCCGATAGGGTGAGACCCAAAGTTTATGGTCATTCGCCATATACTTATAACCTTACAGTTACTTACCGCCCCTTACACTGCTGGCGTTCAGGGCAGTGATGAAGGTCCACCATCTCTGGTGGTGTCCAGGGCTTCTTCCTTCATTGTGCCAGTAGCTTCCTCATGGTTTTCACTACTGTCAGCCATGCAAGTCCCGGGTCGAGACTCAGGAATACCTTCACACTCAGGTGTAGGAAGACTCTTCACTGCTGTTTCTGTAACAATTTGGTTGACCAGTCAGGGTTGTTAGCCCTGAACTGAACCCCTGAACCTGGAGGACCGGTGGACCACTCTTAGTCTGGCCTCTGCCCTTTGACCTGTTTGACATGGATAACCCTACCAGCCAAAGCATGAAGCCCAGACTCCAGCCAACATAGCTCTCTGGGTCATTGAGGCACACAAGCTCCTAACCACGACAGGGTTGTGGTCCTCTTGGAGGTCAGCCATATACAGTACAATGGAAAAGTCTTAGGCACAAATAAGTGTAGCTAGGGAAAGGGGAATTATGGTTGTGCTTAAGACTTTTGCACGGCATTGTATTTATCAACATGATGTGGAGAGAGAGTTTGTAAATCTGACGGGAGCAATGGATGTTTGGAATAACGAGGGCGGAATGCCACAGGAGGGGTGGGGGGCAGGTGGCAGAGAAGTGCCAGGGACTGGGTAGTGGCAGCACGAGTGCAGACACACCCAGCCCTGAGACGCCAGTCAGCGTCACTTGGTTTATTGATCATTTTAGAATGTCTCTCTGGTGCCTTCCACTCCCTCCCCTCTCCTTTCCCCTTTTGCCAAACCATGATTTCCCTCTCCCTGCCCCCTTCCCACTCTCAGTCCACAATAGAGACCCAGATCAGAATCAGGTTTATCATCACTCACATATGTCATGAAATTTGTTTCTTTTTGTGGCAGCAGTACTGAGCAGTACATAAAATTACTACAGTATTGTGCAAAAGTCTTAGACACCCCAGCTATATATGTGTGCCTAAGACTTTTGCACAGTACAGTACATGTATGTAGCAAAGTGAAACAACATTCCTCTGGACAAAAATACACAACACGGTAAACTTAATCCATACACACAACACATAAATTAAATAGCAACACACAGGAACTCAGCAGGTCAGGCAGCATTTATGGAGAGGAATAAACAGTCGATATTTCAGGCCAGGACCCTTCACCAGGACTGAGTCTTGATGAATGATCTTGGCATTCAAAACCTCAACCTTTACTCGTTTACATTGAAGCTGCCTGGCCTGCTGAGCTCCTCCAGGTCTTTTGTGTGGGGTTTTTCCTTAAACAGATTTTATTGTGTTTCTTTGTTTTGAGGCTGTCTGCAAGGAGACAAATCTCAAGGTGATATACTGTATACATACTTTGATAATAAATGTATGTTGAACTTTGTGTTTTCACTGGCCTCTCTGGCTGCTTTTGGTTATTTCGACACACGGTTCTGACTTTGTCTGGTTGTCATTTCCAGCCGTGGTTGGGGTCTCTGCCTGGACGATCGGCCTGCTAAGGAAGCCATCGAATTGCCCTCAGTAGCACCGGGGGTGCTGTATGATGCCAATCACCAGTGTCGGCTGCAGTACGGAGCCAAGTCAGCGTTCTGCGATAACGTGGATGTAAGCCCGCAGCCCTTGACCTTTCACCTCCCTCAGCCCTTGACCTTTCACCTCCCTCGGCCCTCGACCTTTCACCTCCCTTGGCTCTCGACCTTTCACCTCCCTCAGCCCTGAGGGTTCCAGTCAGTGGGAGGTCACAGCGGATGCAGATCAGTTTATTGTCACAAACACCAAGGTGCAACTCATAAGAAGCTCACAGAGTGAAGAGTGTAGATAGTGATTATAAAGACAGCAATACGTACAGAAATGAACTCAAGGCCTGAGAATGGTGCAGAGGCTGGAGAGTAGTCTGAAGCAGTGCAAAAAGCAAAATTAGTTACTGAAGAAAGTGAGAGAGGTAGGGTTAATCATCGGAGAATGTGGGATGTGAAAGAGGTGGTCGGTTCAGGAGTCTGACTGCAGCAGACTGGATGGTCTGATTGGCCTAATTCTGCTTCTATGGTCAAGACTTTCATGCTCCTGTATCTTCTCCGAAAAGGTCAGGAAGAGTAAAAGGAACGGCCAAGATATAATCCCTTTGGAACAGAAGTGAGGAGGAATTTCTTTAGCCAGAGGGTGGGGAATCTGTGGAATTCATTGCCACAGGCAGCTGTGGAGGCCAGGCCACTGGGTATATTTAAAGTGGAGGATGATAGGTTCTTGATTAGTCAGGGTGTCAAAAGTTTACAGGGAGTAGGCAAGACAATCGGGTTGAGAGGGATAATAAGACAGCAACGAGCAAACGGCAGAGCAGACTCAATGGGCAGGTCAGTCGAATTCTGTTCCTCTATCTCATGATGTTATGACAGAGAGTCACACAGTTTGGCTTGGATAGTGAAAGACATTTACTGGGCGGGGGGGGGGGGTGTTGGCAAAAAGTCCAAATCACTTGAATTTTATATCCATTTTGAGCTGCGAATTGTTGCATGAAGTGAGATAATTCCCTCTCTCTCTCTCTCTCTCTTCCAAACAGAACGTCTGCAACACCCTGTGGTGCACTGTGGGGAACACTTGCCATTCCAAGCTCGATGCTGCTGTGGACGGTACGAAGTGCGGAGACAACAAGGTACGGGTTGATCCAGTTCTTCATCACGCATTGATTAGAAAGTTCTAAGTAAATTAATTATCAAAGTACACGTGTCACCATATGCAACCCTGAGATTCATTTTCTTTCAGAGATATTCAATAAATCCATGATCGAATAATAACCATAACAGAATCAATGAAAGACAGCACCTACTTAGGTATTCAACTAGAGTACAGAAGAGAACAAGCTGTACAAATAAAAAAAAAGAAATAAGCAATAATGGTTGAAAACATGAGATGAAGAGTCCTTGAAAGTGAGTCCATTGGTTGTGGGAACAGTTCAGAGTTGGGGTGAGTGAAGTTATCCTCTGTGGTTCAGGAGTCTGATGGTTGAGGGGCAATTACTGTCTTGAACCTAGTGAGGTGAAACCTGAGGCTCCTGTACCTTCTTCCTGATGGCAGTAGCCAGAAGAGAGCCTGGCCTGCATGGTGGGGGTCTCTGATGATGGGTGTTGCTTTCCTGTGACAGTGCTTTGTGTCGATGTGCTCAATGATGGGGAGGGCTGTGATAATCAAATTAATGATCTTTGCAGGACGCCCGCTCCTAGGGTGAGTAGTAACAGTACCGAATTTCCTCCATTTGTAGACAATTTCTCTTACTGTGGACTGATGAACACTCAGGTCTTTAGAAATGCTGTTGCAGCCTTTTCCAGCTTCATGCATCTCTACAATCCTTCCTCTAAGGTCCTCTGAAAGTTGTTTTGACCAAGGCATGGTGCACATAAACAGATTTTTCTTTAGAAGAGCAGGCTCAGTCAGTAACCTGCCTTTCTGTGTCTTTTTTATATGGGGCAGGGCACCTCTACAACCCTCACCTCCAGTCTGATCTCATTGATTGGAACACTGGACTCCAAGTAGCTTTTGTAGCAGGCATCACCCCATGGGTTCACACACTCTTTCCTGCAAATACATGTAGTATTGGATCACTTTTCTCAGTAAATAAATAATAGAATGTTTTTGTGCTATTTATTTAATTGGGTTCTCTTTATCTAGTTTTAGGACTTATGTGAAGATCTGATCACATTTTAGTTCATATTTATGCAGAAATAGAGAAGAGTCTGCAGGGTTCACAAACTTCCTAGCTCCACTGCATGGAGGGAAATAAGCATTCGATGGTTCAGGCCGAGGCCCTTCATCAGGAATCCTGACAATGAGTTCTGATAAAAGATCTCAGCCCAAAAGATCTCCCTCCACAGACGCTGACTGACCTGCTGAGTTCCTCCAGCATTTTGTGCCCCTTTTTTATATCTAGAGACAGCACAGTGACAGATCCTTCCGACCCAATGAGGCTGCATTGGCTGATTGCAGCCATGTGACCAGTTAACCTACCAACCTGCCCATCTTTGGAATGTGGTTGGAAACCAGGGGACCCGGAGGAAACCCACGCAGTCACGGATAGAACGTACGAACTCCTTACAGGCGGGGTTGCTGGTGCTGTAATAGCGTTGTGCCGTCAACTATGTCCCCATGTCGCCCCCTTTTTTACTGACTTCAATCTTGGATGCTTTGGACAAATGATTTTCCCCAGTGCCCTGGGGCAAGGAATTCCAAGAATTCACAGCCCTCTGCTTTTCTCGATTCCCAAGCCTGAGCAAGAAACCTCTGGGCATCCATCCTCGTGAAGCCTCCTAACAATGCGACGCATTTCTAGTGTGATTCTTCTAATCAGTAATGAATATGGAAGTCCTCACTGTTCAGTCGCTCCCTTTGGGAAGAAAGGAAAAGAGCGTCATTTGTTCTTATCATTTTTTTCACGACCCCAGGATGCCACGGTGCACTATACAACCAGTGAAGTATTGTTAAAGCAGAAGAAAGTCTGCTGGGGGAATTCAGGGGATCGAGCAGCATCTGTGGGAGGAAAGGAATTATTAACATTTTGGGTCAAACCCCAGGATCACGGCTGATTTCACTCATGTCTCCATCTCCTGTAATTTCCTTAATGCAAGTGTTGTTGGGACTGTGCCTACTGAAGTGCTTTAGCTTGTTTTAAAGCAGAAGAGACTCTGTAAGGTGTTCGTATGTTCTCCCCGTGACCACATGGGTTTCCTCCAGGTGCTCCGGTTTCCCCCCACATTCCAAAGGCCAGCAGCTTTGGGTTAGTAAGTTGTGGGCTCTCAAAGACTAGAGGACACAGCCTCAGAAAAGAGGCGTCCTTTTAGAATGGAGATGCAGAGGGATTTCTTTAGCCAGAGATGATGAATCTGTGGAACTTGTCACAGGAGGCCAAGTCATTGGTTATATTTGAGGCAGAGGTTGATAGATTCTTGATTGGTCAGGGCATGAAGGGATACAGAGAGAAGGCAGGAGATTGGGATTGAGAAGGAAAATGGATCAGCCATGATGAAATGACAGAGCAGCCTCAATGGCCCAAGTGGTCTAATTCTGCTCTTATATCTTGTGGTCTACGTTGGCACCAGAAGCGTGGTGACTCTTTGCTGGCTACTCCTGGCACTTCCTCGGACTACATTGATGCAAATGATGCAATTCACTGTTTGATTTTGATGTTTCAATATACATGTGAAAAATAAAACTAATACTTATCATCATCATGTTCATAGATCATAGAATTGTTGATGTATCAGCAGAATAGGAGTCTGAAATTCCAATAATTTATTTGGAGATCCAGACAGTAACAAGCTCTTCCAGCCAATGAACCCAAGCCATAAGACCATAGGGCATTGATCAAGAATTACACCATTCGGCCCATCAAGTCTGTTCTACCATTCTATCATGGCTGAATTGTTTTCCCTTTCAACCCTATTCTTTTGCCTTCTCCTTGTAATCTTTGATGCCCTTACTAATCAAGAACATATCAACCTCTGCTTTAAATATACACAATGACTTTGCCGTGCCAAATTACACACGTGACCAATGAACTTTTTAGCCCAGTACATATTTGCACTGTGGGAGAAAACCGGAGCACCCGGAGGAAACCCACACGGTCACAGGGAGAACGTACAAACTCCTTACCAGGCAGCGACAGGAATGGAATCCAGGTTGCCTGTACTGCAATCACATTGTGCTACACTGCCATGCCACCCCTCCCCATTTCCTGACCTCAGCCTTGGCTATTTTGAACAACTGAGTTTCCCCGATGCCCTGGGTGTGAAGGATTCCAGAATTCATAGCCTTCTCCTTTTCTTGCTAGCTTTCAGTTCTTGACTTCCAAGCCAGAGCAAGAAGCCACCGGCATCCTTCCTGTTTAACCATAGCCTTATTAGATGAGCCTACTAATACGTACATCTGTGGAATCTGGAGCACCCAGAGGAACGCCAGGCGGTTATGGAAGGAATGTCTAAACTCCGTACGGACAGTGGCCGGATTTTAAGCTGGGTTGTGTTGTGTGCTAAGACTCTTCCATGCCAGATAACAAGGGATAATCTCCCATTTTAACTCTCGCTGTCCTCTTGCAGCGGTGCTTCGATGGACAATGTGTACCCACGCTCCAGCACCCTCAGACGACAGACGGAAAGTGGGGAGCGTGGAGTTCCTGGTCATCTTGCAGCCGAACCTGTGGGGCAGGAGCACAGAGCGCAGAGAGACACTGCAACAATCCCACGTAAGACCTTGATTGCTCAGCTCGTATCAACCTAACGGTGGTGTTCAGATACTTGAATGGTGGGCTCAGGGACTTGAGGTACTGAGTTTCTTTTTATTATTGTATTCTTTATCTCATTGTGTTTCTTTTGTGCTGCCTCAGATCTGGAGTAACCATTCACTCTCCTTGACACTTGTCTACTAGAACAGGTGTTAAACAATCTTCAATCTTACGTCAAAGTCAATTTATTATCAAAGTATGGCTATGTTACCATGTATGAGGTTGATGGGGTTGTCATATATGAGTTTATATGTGAGGCCTTCCTTCATTCTTTCTGACAAAGTGGATCACTGCACACTTACAGATGTTCAAAACATTTGCTGCTATTTCAGTTAGCAAAAGGGGAAATGTCTCAGAGGCAATTGTTGTACACAAGGACAAGAAGAAAGCTACTTCTTCCTCTTGGGCCCTTAGCTCCCAGTGGAATGTGGGCTATTGATGACCTCCCGTCTCCATCGTCCACAGTCGATGGTCTGGTAGGAGTTCATCAGTGTTTCTGTAATCCATTGTATCCACTGTACAGGGGATTGGCCTATACAGCTTCACCAGAGCTCTGATGTACAGGGGATTGGCCTATACAGCTTCACCAGAGCTCTGATGTACAGGGGATTGGCCTATACAGCTTCACCAGAGCTCTGATGTACAGGGGATTGGCCTATACAGCTTCACCAGAGCTCTGATGTACAGGGGATTGGCCTATACAGCTTCACCAGAGCTCTGATGTACAGGGGATTGGCCTATACAGCTTCACCAGAGCTCTGATGTACAGGGGATTGGCCAATACAGCTTCACCAGAGCTCTGATGGCCTTACCTGTTCCCACCTCTCACCACAAGGATCCAGGGTTGGACTTTGAGAGGCACAAAAGGAAAGCAAGTTAATTTTACTCCCTTTTTTTAAAAAAAAAGCACAAGGCCACTTGGATTGAACATAACCCCAAATTACCCTGTTCTTCAAAGTTCAAAGTGCAAGTTATTATCGAAGTATGTATATGTTATCATATACCACCTGGAGATTCATCTTCTTGCAGGCATTTTCAGAAAAATAAAGAAAAACAATAGAATTTATGGAAAAAAGATATATTAAAAAGTAACAACCACTGCAAAAGAAGACAAATTGTGCAAATAAATGAAGTTATTTATTTATTTATCGATTGATTAATTTATTGAGATACAGCTCAGAACAGGCCTTCTGGCCCTATAAGCCGCGTTGCCCAGCAATCCCCAGTTTAACCATAGCCTAATAA
The DNA here is from genome assembly GCF_048418815.1 of Hemitrygon akajei. Classification (NCBI taxonomy): domain Eukaryota; kingdom Metazoa; phylum Chordata; class Chondrichthyes; order Myliobatiformes; family Dasyatidae; genus Hemitrygon; species Hemitrygon akajei. The sequence goes on from NC_133153.1 coordinate 40,620,268, forward strand.
CGGGACAATTTACCATGCCTAATAACCCACCAACTGGTACAACTTTGGACTGTGGGAGGAAACCAGGGCACCCAGAGGAAACCTACGCAATCGCAGGGAGAACATACAAACTCCTTACAGGCAGCGGCAGGAATTGAACCAGGGTCACCTGCGTTGTAAAGTGTTGTGCTATGCTACCTCTTAGGTCACTCGGCACATGAGAACATGAGCTTTAATCATAAACAGGAGAAAATCTGCAGCTGTTGGGAATCCAAACAACACACACAAAATGCTGGAGGAACTCAGCGGGCCAGTCCTGCCGAAGGGTCTCGGGCCAAAATGTTGACTGTACATTTTTCCATAGACGCTGCCTGGCCTGCTGAGTTCCTCCAGCATTTTCTGTGTGTAGCATGAGTTTTAAGATGCCATTGAATTGAGTCTAGCTTGTAGAATCAGTTTGGAGTTGTGAGTGAAGTTATCCACGGCCAGCTGATAAAGTGCCTGTACTGTGCTGTAGTGTTCTGTGTTCTCTTTATCCGACTTTGTTGAGCTCTGAGGTTTTCCCGATCTTTAGGCTTACTGCTTAACTTGGCAATATGACGGGTCTTTTCCGCTGAAGCGACGCCAAATTGACTTTTCTTGACAGCTGTTGCTGGAACATGTTTCCTGTTTTGATTTCTTTGCTTGAGAGGGATATGTACGACTCTTCCAGTAAAAATGGTTTTACGTAATGCAGGAGAATGCAGAGAAAACCGGAGAATCTGGAGAAAACCCACGTGGTCGTGGGGGGAAGGTACAGTACTGTGCAAAGGTCCAAGGCATATATATGTCTAAGACTTTTGTACAGTACCGTATTTGTCAACGTGGAGCAGAGAGCGAGTTTGTAAATCTGGCGGGAACAGAGTATGTTGGGAATGACGAAGGTGAAGTGACGTGGGAGGGGTGTGTGACAGGTGTCAGAGAAGGGAGTGCCAGGGACAGGGGTGGTGTGGGTGCAGATACACCCAGCCCTGAGACACCAGGCAAGGTCACTTGATTACAAATAATTGTTTTATTGATCATTACAGAGTTCATTATTTCAATAGTTTCTTTCACTATCAGCGCATATATACAATGTACAACCTGAAATTCTTGTTCTTCACAGACACCCACATAAAACAGAAGAGTGGCCCAAGGAATGAGTGATAGTGAAAATGTTAGAACCCCAGAGCACCCCCCATGCTCCCTGCCACGCACAAGCAGTAGCAAGTGTCGACCCTCCTCCTTCAGCATCAGCAACCTCCACCCACCAAGCATGCAATAGCAAAGACCCCCAAAAAAAGACCGTGATCTGCAGTACAACAAAAACTAATTGTTCACCAGATAATACAACATACAACAGGCTCTCTCTCTCCCTAGTAAATGGCGTAGGGGTGTCACTCAGCGAGAGGGGAGACATAGGCAAATCAGCTCACTGATTTACGGTGTTAAAGTCTGCCGCATCGCCTTTTCCAAGTTCTCCGACTTGAGAATTGGCCACAAGCTCTCCCCACCAATGTGTGCAAGAGAGAGAGGGGCGATCTGTGTACAGAACCACCGACAATTGATCCGCTGCTCCTGATGTGTCCTGCGATGGTGGCACTGGCTTAGAATTGCTCGTCCCCAGGGCCGCGAGGCCTCGGAATCCTAAAGGCACGCTCGTTTTCTAGCCCTTGGGATGTCGAGAAATGGTCTGTCAGTGAGCCCCTGGGAGGGGGAACCATCAGCGGAAAGAACAAAAGTTTGAGTGCAACTCTAGGTCAGGGTCCTCGACCTGGAATGGAAAAAGAGAGACATTAAAATAAGCTGTTTCCGCAGGTGAGCTCGAAGAAGTCACTGTCTAGTGCCATCTTAGCTCCGCCCACCTATGTTGCCTTGGTGATCCCCACTCCTTCCCCATTTCCCATCCGTGATTCCCCTCTCCCTGTCCCCTTCCCACTCTCAGTCCGCAATAGAGACCCACATCGGAATCAGGTTTCTCATCAGACACATCATGCAATGAAATTTGTGTTTTTTTTGCGGCTGCGGTACAGTGCGATATACAAGGTTAATACAGTACCGTGCAAAAGCTTTAGACACCCCACGTGTGCCTGAGACTTGCAGAGTTCTGTAGAAACTCTTTGCACTGACAGACAGAGCCAGACAGTGAGGTAGTGTTTGTGCACTGTTCAGAAACCTGATGGCGGAGGGGAAGAAGCTGTTCCTAAAATGTTGAGTGTGTGTCTTCGGGTCCTGTAACTCCACCTTGACGGTAGCAGTGAGAAGGGGGCTTGCCCTGGGTGACGGAAACCCTTCATGAAGAATGCCACCTTCTCGGGGTATTGTGTTTTGAAGATGCCCTCAATGATGGAGTTGGCTGAGTCTAAACCTCTCAGCCTCTTGCGGTCCTGTGCTTCGGAGGCTCCGAGCCGGGGACTTTTTCCCAGGGCGGAAGTGGTTAATACGAGGGGACATGATTGGAAGAAAGTGTAGAAGGGATGTTAAAGAGTTAGGTTTTTTCACACAGTGAGTGGTAGCTGCATGGAACTCACTACCAGGGTGGTGTTAGAAGTGGACGCATTAGGGACATCCAGAACTGTGAGGTAGGCACATGGATGATAGAAAAATGGAGGGCTTTGTGGGAGGGAAGGATTAGATTGAGTTTAGAGTGGTTCTGTGTTCTATTTTCAATTCAGAATACTTTCCACCATACATTTATAGAAATATTTAAGAGTCCTTGGTGACATACCAAATCTCCTCGAACTCCGAAATAAGTAGAGACCCCGGTGGGCCCCCTTCGTGATCACATCAGTATGTTGGGTTCTGGATAGTTCCTCTGAGGTGTCGGCGCCCAGGATCTTGAGCGTAGTTGAGGAAAAGATCTCACCACTGCCTCACGACTGTTGTTTTGCTTCACGAGTATCACAGTCTCTAACACTGGACAAAACAGATGCTCACACGACCTACGCCTCATATTAAATACACAGCCTCCCCCTGACCATGCAGCTCCCCCTCGATGAGCCGGTTCCCAAGGCGAAGCTTTAGTTACAGCTGTCTGGGAGAGCTTTGCACCGAGACCTGAAGGGTTAACTACATCTGTTCTGGCCATTAATAGAATGCTGAAACAAAACACAGACGTGAACCATCTGGGTGGTCAGTGTAAGACAAGATGACGGAGTGGGAGACAGTTCAGTGTGATCCTGAGGAAAGTTTGATTTGTGTCCTGGCAGCGTGCAGTACGTACAATGTGGGCTAGAAGGTCATCGTCTCGTTGATAGATAATATCAGAGTCAGGTTTATTATCGCTGGCATATGTCATGAAGTTTGTTAATTCAGCGGCAGCAGTACAATGCAATACATAATAAATGAACTACAGTAAATACATTTATATATATAAACTAATTCAATTAAAATAGTAGTGCAAAAACGGAAGTAATTTTTAAAAAGTCAGATAATGTTCATGGGTTCGATGTCTATTTAGAAATTGGATGGCAGAGGGGAGGAGCTGTTCCTAAATCAGATTCCGAATCAGAATCAGGTTTAATATCACCAGCATGTGTTGTGAAATTTGTTGTTATGCAGCAGCCCTACATTGTAATACAGAATAATAAAAACTGTAAATTGCTGGTGGAGGCAGATGCCATAGGGTCTTTTAAGAGACTTTTGGATAGGTACATGGAGCTTAGAAAAATAGAGGGCGATAGGTAAACCTAGTAATTTCTGAGGTAGGGACATGTTCGGCACAACTTTGTGGGCCGAAGGGCCTGTATTGTGCTGTAGGTTTTCTATGTTTCAATGTATGTATAAATAAGTGGTGCAAAAAGAGAGAAAAGAAGTATTGAGGTAGTGTTCATGGGTTCAATCTCCATTCAGAAATCTGAAGGCAGAGGGGAAGAAGCTGTTCCTGAACCGTTGAATGTGTGCCTTCTCCCTGATGGTAGCAGTGAGAAGAGGGAATGTGACCACGCGTTCAATCTCAAATGTTGCCATTTAGCATCAGTCCCTTTCTCTCACCCTGGTAGTAATGCTTCTCACTCTTAACAACGCACCTGCCAAACCACAAAGTACTGATCTTCAGAAGGGCAGCAGAGTGGGGTAGCCAAGAGCTGAGCTCAATCCTGACCTCTGGCGCTGTCTGTGTGGAGTTTGCAAGTTCTTCCTGTGACGGCGTAGGGCTCTGAGGAGTGTGGTAGAACGGAGGATTCTGGGAATCGTGATCATCATCATCATTGTGTGCCGTGTTGTATGACGTGGGCGATCATCGTCTATGACCGTGATTGTTCTTGGCAAATTCTTCAGAAAATGGTTTGCCATTGTCTTCATCTGGGACTGCCAATCCATAATTCCTTGAAAGTGACATTACAGGTAGATAGGGTCATAAATAGAGCCTAAAGCTCTATTTTAGGCACATTGGCCTTCATAAATCAACGTATTGGGTACAGGAGATGGCATGTTATGTTCAAATTGTAAAGGAAGTTGGTGAAGCATAATTTGGATTTTTGTGTCTTGGTCTGGTCACCTACCCTCAGCAAAGATATGAACTAGATTGAAGGAGTATGGAAAAAACTGACAAGGATGTGATCAGAACTTGGGGACCCGAGTTATAGGGAAAGGCGGAATATGTTAGGAGTTTATTCCCTGGAGTGGAAGAGAACGAGAGGAGATTCGATCGAGGTATACAAAATTATGAGGGACGTGCACAATGTAAGTGCAAGCAGGCTTTTTTCCGCTGAGGTTAGGTGAGACTAGAACTAGAGGTCATTGGTTAAGGATGAAAGGTGAACTGATTAAGGGGAGCAGTGGGAATGAGCTTCGAGCAGAAGTGGTGGATTCGGGTTTGATTGCAATACTTGAGAGGAATTTGGATTGGTACGTGGGTGGAGGGTGGGGGTATAGAGGGCTGCGGTCCGAGTGCAGGTCTATGTGACTGGCAGATTAATTGAGTGTCCTATGATTCTAATGCGCAGTGATTTGATTATTAATTTCATTAGTTTGGCACACAAATTCAGATTTATTCTCATACACAGCCTACAAGAAGTATTGACCCTGCCCCCTTGGAAGCTTTCATGTTTTATTGTTTTACCACACTGAATCACAGCGGATTTAATTTGGCTTTTTTGACACTGATTAACAGAGAAAGGCTTTTGTGTCAGAGTGAAAACAGATCTCAACAAAGTGATCTAAATTAATTACAAATATAAAACACAAAATAATTGATTGCATAAGTAGTCACCCCCTTTAATGACACACCAAGTCATCGCTGGTACAGCCAATTGCAGCCAAGCCCCGTTCCTCCCTCCCCCCCCCCCCCCAACCTCACCCACAGCCCTCTAACCCCAGGGTAGGGCATCTTTGGCCTGCAGCCTCCTACGGACATAGTTTCACAGACACTGGGCCTTCCACTGCCCCAATGGACTCACAGAGATTCACAGACTCTGGAGGTGCCAGTTTCTGTGCTGTAATGTGCTGGGTTCCATGTAAATTGAGGTCCATTTGGGTTGGCTTGGCCTTGCATGATGAACGTCCATGATTTCCCTGCAGTTGCTGCTACTAAACCATGAATTAATACCCTGTGGACGCCTCTCGTTTTCAGGCCCAAGTACGGTGGCTCGTACTGTCTCGGAGAGAGGAAGAGGTTCCGGATATGCAACGTCAAAGCCTGTGGGTCAGAAGCACCTTCCTTCCGTCACCTGCAGTGCAGTCAGTTTGACGCCATGCCTTACAAGGGGAAGCTCCACAAGTGGATCCCCGTTCTCAGCAGAAGTAAGTCCGTATTTAGTTCCTGGTGTTGACTGTCATCCTTCATGCTTTACCAGCAATTAGCGTGATGCACAGACAGCTCGTGGCACCCCAGAGTTTGGAATTCATTCCCGGCGCTGCCTGCATGGAGTTTGTACGATCTCCCCGCGACCACGTAGGTTCCCTCTGGGTGCTCCACTTTCTTCCCACAGTCCGAAGACGTCCCAGTTAGCATGTTAATTGGTCATCGTAAGTTGGTCTGTGATTAGACCAGGGTTAAACAGGTGGATTATAGGGCATTGCAACTTGTTGGGCTGGAAGACCTGTTCTGTGCAGTGTCTCTAAATAAATCAACCAATCCAGAAATAAATAACTTTGCTCATTGATTTCAAGTTCAAGTCTATTGTCAGTCAACCATACACACGTATACAGCTAAATGAAGCAATGTTCCTCAGGGACACAGTACATATATCACATTCAGCTCATAAAATCATATCAACACAATAATATTAACAGATAATTTAAAAATTCCATAGCTGCACAAGTTGAAATAAAGTGCATATGAAACAGTATTAGCACTACTGGCTCAGTCATAAATAATGTGAACTGAGTTGCAGCTTGTTGCTCAGGAGTCTCACAGCCTGGGGGAAGAAGCTGTTACCCAGCCCAACAGTCCATGTTCTTGATTTTTGTTTTATTAATCGCTCTTTGAAAGGGCGGACATCAACAAAGTGCAAAATCCATGGCAGAACCACTGGACTCAAAAACAGTTACCTCCCCAAATTCATCAGACTGATCAACAGCGGCAGCCATTACCCCACCTCACCAACACTACATGCATGTCAGCCTCTCCTCTCCACTCGTCTCCACAGTCCCTCAGCACCCCCTCCTTCCCCTCCCCATTCACTGTCACTTCACACTGACACTCCACACCTCATCCCTACACTGACACACTCCTCTCCACAGTCCCTCACCACCCCCTTCATCCTCCATTCACTGTCACTCCACACCTCATCCCTACACTGACACACTCCTCTCCACAGACCCTCACCAGCCCCTTCATCCTCCATTCACTGTCACTCCACACCTCATCCCTACACTGACACACTCCTCTCCACAGTCCCTCACCACCCCCTTCATCCCCATTCACTGTCACTTCACACTGACACACTCCTCTCCACAGTCCCTCACCACCCCCTTCATCCTCCATTCACTGTCACTCCACACTGACACTCCACACCTCATCCCTACACTGACAGTCAATAGACAGTAGGTGCAGGAGTAGGCCATTCGGCCCTTCTAGCCAGCACCGCCATTCACTGTGATCATGGCTGATCATACACAATCAGTACCCCGTTCCTGCCCTCTCCCCATATCCCTTGACCACGCTATCTATAAGAGCTCTATCTAACTCTCTCTTGAATGCATCCAGAGACTTGGCCTCCACTGCCTTCTGGGGCAGAGCATTCCACATATCCACCACTCTCTGGGTGAAAAAGTTTTTCCGCATCTCTGTTCTAAATGGCCTACCCCTTATTCTTAAACTGTGGCCTCTAGTTCTGGACTCACCCATCAGCAGGAACATGCTTCTGTTTAGGAATTGTGTCCATTGTGTCCAATCCCTTAATAATCTTATATGTTTCAATCAGAGATCCCCCTCATCCTTCTAAATTCCAGTGTATACAAGCCCAGTCGCTCCAATCTTTCAACATATGACAGTCCCGCCATTCCGGGAATTAACCTTGTGAACCTACGCTGCACTCCCTCAATAGCAAGAATGTCCTTCCTCAAATTTGGAGACCAAAACTGCACACAATACTCCAGGTGGGGTCTCACCAGGGCCCTGTACAGCTGCAGAAGGACCTCTTTACTCCTATACTCAATTCCTCTTGTTATAAAGGCCAGCATGCCATTAGCTTTCTTCACTGCCTGCTGTACCTGCATGCTTGCTTTCATTGACTGATATACAAGAACACCTAGATCTCATTGTACTTCCCCTTTTCCTAACTTGACTCCATTTAGATAGTAATCTGCCTTCCTGTTCTTGCCACCAAAGTGGATAACCTCACATTTATCCACATTAAACTGCATCTGCCATACATTTGCCCACTCACCCAACCTGTCCAAGTCACCCTGCATTCTCATAACATCCTCCTGACATTTCACACTGCCACCCAGCTTTGTGTCGTCAGCAAATTTGCTAATGTTACTTTTAATCCCTTCATCTAAATCATTAATGTATATTGTAAACAGCTGCGGTCCCAGCACCGAACCTTGCGGTACCCCACCGGTCACAGCCTGCCATTCCGAAAGGGACCCGTTAATCGCTACTGTTTCCTGTCAGCCAGCCAATTTTCAATCCATGTCAGTACTCTGCCCCCAATACCATGTGCCCTAATTTTGCCCACTAATGTCCTATGTGGGACTTTATCAAAAGCTTTCTGGAAGTCCAGGTACACTACATCCACTGGCTCTCCCTTGTCCATCTTCATAGTTACATCCTCAAAAAACACCAGAAGATTAGTCACTGTCCTATTGTGCTTTCATTTGTCCTGCTGCTACCGAGAAGCGTTTCTCTTGTCAAGAGTCACTTTGTCACTTTATTATTTCCTGGCAGTCACCTTGTGTACAGATACTCCTGCACCGATCGTCACTTTACGTACATACAATCAGTCGATGTACAGTATATAATGGGGCAGCACAGTAGCGTAGTGGTTAGCACAACGCTTTACAGAACCAGCGACCCGGGTTCAATTCCCACCACTGCCTGGAAGCAGTTTGTACGTTCTCCTCGTGACCGCGTGGGTTTCTTCCGGGCCCTCTGATTTCCTCCTACAGTCCAGACATGAAACAGTCGGCAGGTTAATTGGTCATTGTAAATTGTCCATGATTAGGCTCGGGTTAAATCAGGGGTAGTTGGGCAGTGTGACTCGAAGGGCTGGAATGTCCAATTCCACACTGTATCTCAATAGATAGATAGATAACTGATCTCTTGTGTATATACAGCCACCATCAACTGTTACTTGTACATTGTGTTTTATTGGATTGCGTTTATAGTTACGTTTATTGCGTTTTATGCTTATTGTGTTTTTTTATGCTGCAACAGATCCGAAGTATCAATCATTTTGTTCTCCTTTACACTTGAGTACTGAATAAGGACAATAAACAATCTCACATCTTGAATGGTTTCTTTTGAGCCTGACACTCGGACTCAGCTGATCTGAGATGCTAAAATTAGCCTGTTGCTGATTTCCTGTGACGCACAGGTGGAAATTCTGGGGAACGTTCAATTTTATTTTTGCTGAAATCCGTTTTTTTCAGAAATCCGAGCTCTCAACTCTGCGGCGAGGTCCATGTCTGACCTCTCTGTAGCTTCGGTGCCTGTGGGAAGTTCCACAGGTTTTGCTTTCGAATCACAGAGTGGGTTATGCAGCAAGGAAACAGGCCCTTTGGCCCAACTTGCTCGTACTGTCCAAGCTGTCCACTCGAGTTAGTCCCATTTACCCCTCGTTGGTCCTCACGAAGGGGGCATCGATCATTAAAGTCCCTCACCATCCCTCACCCATCACTATGGAGCCTGTAAGCTCTCTCTGTGACTGAGTGGGTTTCCTCCGGGTGCTCTAGTTTCCTCCACATTCCTAAGTCCTACAAATTCATAGGTTGGTTAGCCACACAGGTATATTGGGGTGGCACAGCTCTTTGGGCTGAAAGGGTCTGATATCACGCAGTACCTCTAAATAACAAATAGTCTTACTAAAGAAATTGCAGTAAGTTGAGTGACTGGAGTTTATTTGACTTTTCCCATGGTGTGACTGTGTCTCCAGTTAATCCTTGTGAGCTACACTGCCGACCTGTAGAAGGCTATTTCGCAGTGAAGATGCTGGATGCCGTGACTGATGGAACTCTGTGCTTTGAGGGGAACACCAGCCGAGACATGTGCATCAATGGAATCTGCAAGGTACAGTTTAGTTACAAGGCTAGGAGTGTATAGTATCCATATGGAGCAACATACTGGGACCTCATTGGACAATAGAGTCACATGGGTGTAATGTGTCCATATGGAGGAACATGCTGTTCATTCAGTGTATATTTATTATGGAAGTGTGTGTGTGTATCGTATATGTCAGCACATACAATCCTGAGATTTGTTTACTGGCAGGCATTAACAGTAAATAGAAACACAATAGAATCAATGTAAAGCCATATACCACAGAGACAATCAACCAGTGTGCAAAAGACAACAAACTGTGCAAGAATAATGAATAAATAAATAAGTCGATAGATAGATAGATAAATAAGCAAGCAAGCAAGCAATAAGTACCGAGAACACACATTATCGAGTCCTTAAAAGTGAGTTCACTGGTTGTGCAAACATTTCAGTGTTGGGCTGATTGAAGTTAGCCCCACTGGTTCAGGAGCCTGATGTTTGAGGGGTAATAACTGTTCCTGAAGCTGGTGGTGTGAGTCCTGAGGCTCCTGTACCTCCGTTCTGATGGCAGCAGCGAGGAGAGAGGAAACACAAGGAAATCTGCAGATGCTGGAAATTCAAACAACAACACACACAAAATGCTGGTGGAACACAGCAGGCCAAGCAGCATCTATAGGGAGAAGCGCTGTCGGCGTTTCGGGCTGAGACCCTTTGTCAGGACTAACCGAAAGGAAAGATAGTAAGAGATTTGAAAGTAGTGGGGGGAGGGGGAAATGCGAAATGATAGGAGAAGACCGGAGGGGGTGGGATGAAGCTAAGAGCTGGAAAGGTGATTGGCGAAAGTGATACAGAGCTGGAGAAGGGAAAGGATCATGGGACAGGAGGCCTCAGGAGAAAGAAGGGGGGGGGGAGCACCAGAGGGAGATGGAGAACAGGCAAACAACTAAATATGTCAGGGATGGATTAAGAAGGGGAGGAGGGGCATTAACGGAAGTTAGAGAAGTCAATGTTCATGCCATCAGGTTGGAGGCTACCCAGCCGGTATATAAGGTGTTGTTCCTCCAACCTGAGTTTGGATTCATTTTGACAATAGAGGAGGCCTATCAGAATGGGAATGGGACGTGGAATTAAAATGTGTGGCCACTGGGAGATCCTGCTTTTTCTGGCGGACCGAGCGTAGCTGTTCAGTGAAACGGTCTCCCAGTCTGCGTCGGGTCTCACCAATATATAAAAGGTCACACCGGGAGCACCGGACGCAGTATACCACACCAGCCGACTCACAGGTGAAATGTCGCCTCACCTGGAAGGACTGTCTGGGGCCCTGAATGGTGGTGAGGGAGGACGTGTAAGGGCAGGTGTAGCACTTGTTCCGCTTACAAGGATAAGTGCCAGGAGGGAGATCGGTGGGAAGGGATGGGGGGGATGAGTGGACAAGGGAGTCGCGTAGGGAGCGATCCCTGCGAAAAGCAGAAACGGGGGGGAGGGAAAAATGTGTTTGGTAGTGGGATCCCGTTGGAGGTGACAGAAGTTACGGAGAATTATACATTAGACCTGGAGGCTGGTGGGGTGGTAGGTAAGGACAAGGGGAACCCTATCCCGAGTGGGGTGGCGGGTGGATGGGGTAAGGGCAGATGTGCGGGAAATGGGAGAGATGCGTTTGAGAGCAGAGTTGATGGTGGACAAAGGGAAGCCCTTTTGTTTAAAAAAGGAAGACATCTCCTTCGTCCTGGAATGAAAAGCCTCATCCTGAGAGCAGATGTGGCGGAGACGGAGGATTTGTGAGAAGGGGATAGCATTTTTGCAAGAGACAAGGAGGGAAGAGGAATAGTCCAGGTAGCTGTGAGAGTCTGTAGGCTTATAGTAGATATCAGTAGATAGGCCGTCTCCAGAGATGGAGACAGAAAGATCAAGAAAGGGGAGGGAGGTGTCGGAAATGGACCAGGTACATTTGAGGGCAGGGTGAAAGTTGGAGGCAAAGTTAATGAAGTCGACGAGCTCAGCATGCGTACAAGAGGCAGCGCCAATGCAGTTGTCGATGTAGTGAAGGAAAAGAGGGGGAGCATGTCTTGGGTGGTGGGGATCCCTGATGATGGATGCTGCCTTCCTGTGACTATGCTCCTTGTAGATGTGCTCAATGGTGGGGAGGGATTTACCCGTGATGGACTGGGCCATATCCACTACTTTTTGGAGTTTTTCCTGTTTAAGGGCTTTGGTGTACTGAGAACCTGTTGGACAGGAGAATCACGTGGTATACAACAATAATGGCACTGACTAGAACAAGTATTTGCCAGGAGCTGGCAGACTCTGTATGGATTAGAATTAACATTATATTCTGTCACACTCGATTTTGCATTTTGTTGTTCCCGGGTGGCATGGGAACATAGCTGTTAGCATAACCCTATACAGTGCCAATGATCCGGGTTCATTTCCCACTATGCTCTGTAAGGAGTTTGTATGTTCTCCCTGTGACTGCGTGGGTTTCCACCGGGTGCTCCGGTTTCCTCCCACAGTCTAAAAACTTAACAGGTTATTGGTCACATGGATGTAATTGGGCCAGAAGGACTCGTTACTAGATTACATTTTCCCTTGTACTATGAGTACAGATGTGATGAATGAACTATAGGGATGGCACACAAAACAAAGTTTTTCACCATACCTCTCTACGTGTGACAATAGTAAACCAGATTCTCGGTTTAAGATGCATGGAACACTAATTATATCAAACAGCATCGATGGAGAGAGGAGCCGAATCTGTGTTTCAGATCATATATTGGTTAATCCTTACAGTTACTAATAAACCACTGCCTCTTTTGTTGAGGTAGATAAAGTCAAAGTAAATTTATTATCAAAGTATTCACCCCACTCCTTGGAAGTTTTCATGTTGTGTTGTTTTACAACATTGAATCACGGTGGATTTAATTTGGCTTTTTTTGACGCTAATCAACAGAAAAAGACTTTTGTGTCGAAGTGACAACAGATCTCTACAAAGTGATTTAAATTAATTACAAATATAAAATACAAAATAATTGATTGCATAAGTATTCACCCCCTTTAATGTGACACACCAACTCATCACTGGTGCAGCCAATTAGTTTTAGAAGTCACATAATGAGTTAAACGGAGATCACCTGTGTGCAGTCAAGGTGTTTCAATTGACTGCAGTAAAAATACACCTGTGTCTGGAAGGTCCAGCTGCTGGTGAGTCAGTATCCTGGCCAAAACCACACCATGAAGACAAAAGAACACTCCAAGCAACTCCGCAAAAAGGTTATTGAAAATCACAAGTCATGAGGTGGATACAAGATAATTTCCAAGTCACTGAATATCCCTTGGAATTCAATCAAGTCAACCATCAAGAAACGGGAAAAATATGGCACAGCTGTAAGTCTGCGTAGAGCAGGCCGTGCAAGAAGGTGACGTGAGGGAGGCCACCAAGAGACCTATGACAGATCTGGGTAGGTTACAAGCCTCTGGCTGAGATGGGATATACTGCGTATACAACAACTGGTGCCTGGGACTTCACCAGCTACAGCTGGCAGAGAGAAAGCCATTGTTGGAAAAATAACTCGCGTGAAATCTCAGCTCAAGTTTGCCAGAAGGCATGTGGGAGGCTCTGAAGTCAGCCAGAAGAAGGTTCTATGGTCTGATGAAACTAAAATTGAGCTTTTTGGCCATCAGACTAAATGTTTGGTGTAAGCCATACACCACACATCATCAAAAACACACCATCCCTATGTGAAGCATGGTGGTGGCTGCATCATGCTGTGGGGATGCTTCACTGCAGCAGGTCCTGGAAGGCTTGAGAAGGTAGAGGGTCAAATGAATGCAGCAAAATACAGGGAAGTCCTGGAGGAAAACCTGATGCAGTCTGCAAGAGAACTGTGACCTGTGAGAAGATTTTTTTCCCCCAGCAAGACAATGACCCCAAGCATAAAGCCAAAGCTACACAGGAGTGGCTTAAAAATAACAAAGTTAATGTCCTGGAGTGGCCAAGTCAGAGTCCAGACCTCAATCCAATTGAGAATTTGCAGCTGGACTTGAAAAAGGGCTGTTCACTCATGATCCCCTGCAGTATGACACAGTGTGAACAGTTTTGTAAAGAAGAATGGGAAAAATTTGCAGTGTCCAGATGTGCAAAGCTGATAGAGACCTATCCACACAGACTGGAGGCTGCAAGTGCTGCCAAAGGTGCATCTACCAAATACTGTCTTGATGGGGGTGAATACTTATGCAATCTATTATTTTGTGTTTTATATTTGTAATAAACATAGATCACTTTGTAGACATCTGTTTTCATTTTGACATGAAAGAATCTTTTTCTGTTGATTTGTTTCCAAAAAAAAGCAAAATTAGATCCACTGTGATTCAATGTTGTAAAACAATAAAGCATGAAAACTTTGGGGGGGAGGGGGCAGCGAATACTCTTTATAGGCACTGTATACGTCACCAAATACAACCCGAAGATTCATTTTCTTGAAGGCAGAGGAACACAACAGAACTAATTAAAAAACTACACATAAGTACTGACAAACAACCAATGTGGGAAAGAAGACAAACTGTAGAAATGCAAACAAAAATCAATCTGAGAATATGGATTGTAAAATCCTTAAAATGAGCCATAGGTTGTGCAATCAATTCAGTGTTGAGGTGAGTGAAGTTATCCACACTGGTTCAAGAGCCTGATGGCTGAAGGATATTATCTGTTCCTGAACGTGGTGGTGTGAGTCCTGAGGCTCCTGTACCTCCTTTCGATGGCAGCAGCGAGAGGAGAGCATGTCCTGGATGGTGGGTGTCCTGATGTTTGTTGCTGCTGTCCTGAGACAGCACCCTGTGTAGATGTGTTCCATTGTAGGGAGGGGGCAAATGTTTGAAAGATTGAGGAGTTGGGATGACAGATTGAGGGTCTGAGACCAGCATAGATCTTCTTGAGGTCTCACATGGAAACCTTATTAAAACTTATCAAATGGTGAAAGGCCTCAGCAGAGTGGATGTGGAGAGGATGTTTCCTTTGGTGGGAGAGTCTAAGACCAGAGGACACAGATACAGTGGATGTGGAGAGGATGTTTCCTTTGGTGGGAGAGTCTAAGACCAGAGGACACAGATACAGTGGATGTGGAGAGGATGTTTCCTTTGGTGGGAGAGTCTAAGACCAGAGGACACAGATACAGTGGATGTGGAGAGGATGTTTCCTTTGGTGGGAGAGTCTAAGACCAGAGGACACAGATACAGTGGATGTGGAGAGGATGTTTCCTTTGGTGGGAGAGTCTAAGACCAGAGGACACAGATACAGTGGATGTGGAGAGGATGTTTCCTTTGGTGGGAGAGTCTAAGACCAGAGGACACAGATACAGTGGATGTGGAGAGGATGTTTCCTTTGGTGGGAGAGTCTAAGACCAGAGGACACAGATACAGTGGATGTGGAGAGGATGTTTCCTTTGGTGGGAGAGTCTAAGACCAGAGGACACAGATACAGTGGAAGTAGAGAGGATGTTTCCTTTGGTGGGAGAGTCTAAGACCAGAGGCCACAGATACAGTGGATGTGGAGAGGATGTTTCCTTTGGTGGGAGAGTCTAAGACCAGAGGACACAGATACAGTGGATGTGGAGAGGATGTTTCCTTTGGTGGGAGAGTCTAAGACCAGAGGACACAGATACAGTGGATGTGGAGAGGATGTTTCCTTTGGTGGGAGAGTCTAAGACCAGAGGACACAGATACAGTGGATGTGGAGAGGATGTTTCCTTTGGTGGGAGAGTCTAAGACCAGAGGACACAGATACAGTGGATGTGGAGAGGATGTTTCCTTTGGTGGGAGAGTCTAAGACCAGAGGACACAGATACAGTGGATGTGGAGAGGATGTTTCCTTTGGTGGGAGAGTCTAAGACCAGAGGACACAGCTTCAAAATAGAGTGGTGTCCTTTTAGAACAGAGGTGAGGAATTATGGCAGAAGTTGATAGATTCTTGACTGGTCAGGGAATAAAGGGTTATGGGGAGAAGGTGGGAGATTGGAGCCGAGAGGGAAATGGATCAGTCTTTTAAAAATGGCAGAGCAGACGCGAAAGGCCAAATGGCCTCATTCTGCTCCTATTTACTAGCCGTGCCTAAATGTGTTTGTGAATGCTTTACACAGGGAGTTCTATTTGTATTCAGGTGCATCAGTAATGTAATAAATAGCTTATTTCTGGTGTTGCAATATTAATCCAGATGGCTGGCAGGCACCCAGAATGATTGAAATAGTTTATGGCGTGCTATTAATTTGAAATATCAGCAGTGTATTTCACTTGGACATTTGCTCTGGCAATCTGGGCAATGTCTGTCCTTTCATCTTCTAAGTACTAGGAGTCTATTTGCTGGTGGTGTTGGAGTAAGGCCAGCATGTTCAGTACAACTCAGAGGCAGATGCCCACAGTCTTGGCCTCAATTGAAGACAAAAGAAGAAAGGTTTGTCTTGGGTCCACACCACCCAGTAAAGGAACAGTTATTACACTTCAACCATTAAGTTCCTGAACCAACATGGACAACTTCACTCACTTCAACACTGAACTCATATTCTCAGCTCTCTCCCCCTCCCCCTCTCCCCCCTCACTGCCCCTCTACCCCCTCTCCTCCCATCTCTCTCCCTCCTCTCCCTCTCTTCCCCCCACTCTCTCCTCTCTCTCTCTCCCCCCTCTCCCTCTCTCCCCTCCCCCCACCCTCTCTCCCCTCCCCCCACCCCAGTCTCTCATTTTAATTTCTTATTCTTTTACACTTTGGATGTCTGACTTTGTTTATCTGTGGATTTTTTACTGTAGTTCTTTATGTTCCTGTAAATGCCTGCAAAGTGACTCTCAAGCTGGATATGGTGACATATATGTACTTCCGTTACAAATTTACTTTGACCTTTTTGAAGTTTCCGTAGCACCTTTCACAGCCTCAGGAAGTTCCAAAGTGCTTCATGGCCAATAAAGTGTTTTTATTGTGCCGTCCCCATTGTAGTTTGGAACGATGCCACCCTGTGCCCAGGAAAAGCAATGTCACAATGGCAACTGATGCTACAGCTTCCAGACCGCGGAGTTAAGATCCGGCCTTTTGACTTACTGAACATTTGGGCTCTAAGACGTCTTTGAAAGCTTTATAATTAACAACTTGAAGATTCTGTTATTGAACGCAGTGACTGAAGGGCTGGAATACTTGGGGACTCTTTGCTGAAGAGGTTGAAACCTGCTTTAATTTTTAGACAAGTGCAGATGAGATAATGCCGGCAGTTCCGTAAGTCAGACCCCATTAACAGGACGCTGTTGGCCTGAAGGTTGACTCTGTTGTGCACATTCATAGATCAGATGCATAAGCCAGGATTCAGACAGATAATTGCCCCTCTCTGTGGCCTGCAGCCTGCTCGGATGAGAAAGTTCGTTCATGCTATTGTATTCCAAATGAAGCGATATTTTGCCATGAGCTGGGTTGAGCTTTACAAAGTGGATCTTTGTTTAGTGGGACAAAGACAATCAAAACAGAGGCTGAATGCAGCAGCTGGATTGGAAAGACATTCCTGCCTTGTTATGACACCTCCTCTGTTAGATAAATGACTCTTGACTCAATCCTGTGTTGACAGCATGTCCAATATATCCTCAGTATAGTGAACAACAGACAGCCAGCGCATTAGCTTAACACCACTGCTCACATCAGAACCCAAAACTCATGATTGTTTAATGTAATTTTCAGTGTATAAGTGTAAGGGAGAATACGATAACTGTCACTCAGGATCTGATGCAACACAAAACACAATGAGATAAAGAAAACAATAATAGAAAAACACAATAAATACAGTCTTGTGCACAAGTCTTAGGCGTGTATGTGTATATATATATATATATCTATCTATCTTGCTTTAGACTTTTGTGCAGTATTATATTTGTCAACGTGGAGCAGAGAGCGAATTTGTAAATCTGGCAGGAGCAGCGGATGTTGAGAATAGTGAGGGTGGAGCTTCGCAGGAGGGGTGTGGGACAGGTGGCAGAGGAGTACCAGGGCAGGGAAATGGCACAAGTACAGACATACCCAGCCCTGAGGCTCCAGGCAAGATCATTTGATCCCAAACAATTGGTTTATTGATCATTACAGAATATCTCTCTGGTGCTTCCCTCTCCCTTCCCCTTTTCCCAAACATGATTCCCCTCTCCCTGCCCCCTTCGTACTCTCAGTCCACAATAGAGACCCATATCAGAATCAGGTTTATCATCACTCACATATGTCATGAACGGCAGCAGTACAGTGCAATACATAAAATTACCACAGTAATGTGCAAACGTCCATTTATTTGTACTTTTGCACATTACTGTGTAATTACATTAGAATCTTTGAACCTTTGAAGGTAGTTTATATACATCGATTGTATGTACTTAAAGTGACAGTCGGCACAGGAGTGTCTGTACATAAGGTGACTGACAGGAAATGATAAAGTAGCAGTGGTGGGAAGTTTATCTTGAAGACACTCAGAGCCTCAAGATAACGACGAGACAAAGAAACCCTTATTTGTTTCTCTGAAGAAGTAAAGCCACTTGGCCATTTGATAAGATTGGATTTCTACCCTTTGTCTGCTCTGCCACCAGATCCACTTATCCCTCAATTATCCTGGTGCCCAGCAACTTAATCAATATTAGCCCTGAATAAATATCAGCCATTGAGAATTCCAGAGGCTTGGAATGAAGCAAGTTCTCCTCATCTCATTCCCAGAGAAGGTTGTCACACCAAGAGAGCAATGTGTTTTCCATGTTCTATAATTTCAGGTACAGGATTTGCCCTCCGGGAATGAGATGAGGAGAACTTGCTTCATTCCGAGCCTCTGGAATTCTCAATGGCTCAATCCTATGTCCAATAAATCTTCAGTATAGTGAGCCATATTTTTATAAACACCTTCCACACTACCTGAACGCTGCTGTTCATATTTTGTTGAAAACTTGACACAATATCATTCCATTTGCCAACCAATGAACCCTGAAAAGAGGCATTAAGAGGAAAGACTTTGTCCTTGACACAAGAGATTCTGCAGGCGCTGGAACTCTTGTGCAGCACAGCATGGTAGCGTAGTGTCAGCACAATGGTAACAGTAGAGGAGACCCAGGTTCAATTTCGGCTGCTGCAATCTGTGAGGAGTTTGTACATTCTCCCCATGATCTCGTGGGTTTCCATTGGGCGATCCGGTTTCCACCCACAGTCTAAAGATGTACCGGTTGGTGGGTTAATTGTCATTGTAAATTGCCCCATGATTAGGCTTGGGTTAAATCAGGGGATTGCTGGGCAGTGTGACTGAAAGGACCAGAAAGGGCTGTTCCCACTGTATTTCAATAAATAATAAATAAAAATAAAAACTGCTGGAGGAGCTCAGCAGGTCCGGGAGCATCTAGGGAAACAAATAAACAGTTAACTCTTCGGGCAGAGACCCCTCTTCAGGACTCATCAGGTCCTGATGAGCAAGTCCTGGGTGAAGTCCAAAGTTGGAGGCCTGATGTCCGTGTGTCTGAAAATCCGGGACAAGTACTAGAGGCCTGTCTCTGCGAGTGGGTGGGTGGGTGGGAGAGGGGATTGTCCTCTTGTCGCATTATGTAGCTTTGTTGTTTCTGTTTGCGTTCTTCTGATGAAGGTTTTTGGTGCTGGAATGTGGGTGACACCCATGGGCTGCCCACAGCACCTTCATTCTTCACCCCCTGAGAGAATATGGCCGGCAGTACAGACTCCCACAAACCCATAACTTCTGCAGTCGGGAACCTCACCCCCTCGGAGGGAAGTAAAAAAAACACTAGTCCTCGTCGAGGGATCAGCAGAGAGCAGTTTCAAGTTGCTGGGTGTCAACATCTCTGAGGGTCTATCCTGGTCCCAACATATTGTTGCAGTTACAAAGAAGGTACGACAGCGGCTGTACCTCATTAGGAGTTTGAGGAGAGTTGGTATGTCACCAAAGACATTTGCAAATTACTGCAGATATACTGTGGAGGGCATTCTAACTAGTGTAACCATCTGGTATTGTGGGGTGGGGCCACTGCACAGGATCAGAAAGAGCTGCAGAGAGTTATGAACTCTGCCAGCTCCACTAGCCTCCACAGCGTTGAGGACATCTTCAAAATGCCATGCCTTAGAAAGGTGACGTCTGTTATTAGGGACCCCCATCACCCAGAACGTGCCCTCTTCTCATTGTTACTATCAGGGTGGAGGGTCAGGAGCCTGAAGAGAGACACTCAGTGATTCAGGAACAGCTTCTTTCCCCTCCGTCATCTGATTTCTGAATGAACCCTCAGTAATTTTTCACTCATTCTTCGCACCTACTTACTTAATTTTCTTTTTTATATATACTGTACTTATTGTAATTTATCATTTTTTTCCATTATGTATAGCAATGTACTACTGCTGCAAAAATAAAGCAAATTTCATGAGATATGCCAGTGATTTAAACTGATTCTGATTCTGAATCTGATGTAATGAGTTGTTTGTGTGGGGAGCCGGAGAGCGTTGGGCTCTGAGGTTTATCAGAGCACCTGAATTGGTTAATTGTTGTTTAACTAAAGTCGTTAATGGTTTAGAGTTCCTTGTGTTTTTCTCGAGTGATTCGATCTTTGTTATGCAGAGCCCTGGCGCTTTCTGTTATGTTACGCCTCACGGTGTTGGAATTCTTATGGATAAATTCTGGCCACTGTCTCTTCATTGGAGTCTGTCTTTCCTCCATACTTGGGTTCTGACATTCCCAGCGCACATCGTGACAAGCTTGACCTGTGATAATGGCTCTTCCGTGATTACTGAATCTGCATGGATTCAGAAGTATTTTACAGTTGTAGGCTCGAGCATTAGGTAGGCTCACCTTTATTCTGTGGTCCACTGTGCTCTTCTTTCAGATTTGCCTTTTTCAGTTCTTTTGCCGTTTGAATTGAATTGACTTTTTTTCTTACAACCTTCACATACATGAGGAATAAAAATCTATATGTTACGTCTCCGTCTGAATCTGCAATGTGCAATCATAGTAATTTATAATTATAATAAATAGAACAGTCAATGTAACATAGAGTACACTCAGATCAGCGTGAGTTCATCAGTCTGATGGCCTGGTGGAAGAAGCTGTCCCGGAGCCTGTTGGTCCTGGTTTTAATGCTGTGGTAATGTTTCCCGGATGGTAGCAGCTGGAATAGTTTGTGGTTGGGGTGACTCAGGTCCCCAATGATCCTTTTTTTCACACCTGTCTTTGTAAATGCCCTGAACCATGGGAAGTTTACAACTACAGATGCGCTGGGCTGTCCACACCACTCTCTGCAGAGTTCTGAGATTGAGGGAAGTACCGTTCCCGTACCAGGCAGTGATGCAGCCAGTCAGGATGCTCTCAATTGTGCCCCTGTAGAAAGTTTTTAGGATTTGGGGGCCCATACCAAACTTACTCAACCGTCTGAGGTGAAAGAGGCGCTGTTGTGCCTTTTTCACCCCACAGCTGGTGTGTACAGACCACGTGAGGTCCTCAGTGATGTGGATGCCGAGGAATTTAAAGCTGTTTACTCTCTCAAACCCAGATCCATTGATGTCAATAGGGGCTAGCCCGTCTCTATCCTCCTGTAATCCACAATCAGCTCCTTTGTTTTTGCGACATTGAGGGAGAGGTTGTTTTCTTGACACCACTGTGTCAGAGAGATGACTTCTTCCCTGTAGGCCACCTTGTTATTGTTTGAGATAAGGCCGATCAATGTAATGTTGTCAGTAAATTTAATTAGAAGATTAGGGCTGTGGGTGGAGACACAGTCATGGGAGTAAAGGAGGGGACTCAGTATGAAGCCTATCACCTATCACCGTTTGCACCTATTACCTCATTCTCACTTCTCCAGTTTCACACCTCCTCCCCACCCCCCCCCCCCACCACCTGCCTACCTTTCCCCTCTCATCTGGATTTGCCTCTCACCTACCAGCTCATGTTCCTCCCCTTCCCACCACTCTTGTTCGAACCTCAGCTTCATATGTCACATGAACACTCTACGTTTGTACAGTGAAATGCGCTTTCTGTGTCAAATCAAATTAGCAAGGACTAAGATGGGCAGCCGAGTCGTGTCGCCACACTTCTGCCAATGTAGCATGCCCACAGCTCACTAAACCTAACCGAGTGTCTTTGGAATGTGTGAGGAAGCCAGAGCACCCGGAGGAAGTCCACAAGGTCACGGGATTTGAAGCCCGATCCCACAGCAGGTGCTGTAAAGCGATTGCACCAACCGCTGTATTACCAGGCTCCCTTACCCGTCTCCGTCCAAAATGCTGACTCTCCGCTCCCCTCCAAAGATGCTGTCCGACCTGCTGAGTTCCTCCAGCATTTTATGTGTGTTGCTTGAGATTTCAGCATCCGCAGAAGTGAAATTTTAAATTTAAAATAATCTGGCTCACGTCTCCGTAATCAGAACTCCCTGTGTTTTCTGTATATCCAAGGCCAGAGTTCAGAACGTTTGGGGCAGGTCACAGAGCTTATTAACTTGGAGGATACAGTTTACAAGCAGCCAACAACTGCCCTCCAAATGACCCCCTGTTTTACAGGAACTCCTGAATTAGCTGCACTTGTTAATTTTCACGGCTTTCCCGTGGGAGTATAGAGCAACCTCAAAAAACAGGCCAAGATAACAGTTAATGTTCTGCTGTGACCATAGTAAGTGGTTCTTGGACCTCTCTTTGGTTGTCACGTTGTGCTCTATATGCAGATCTATATTTTCAAGTATTAATCCATAAGATGTAGGAGCAGTATTAGGCCATCTGACCCATCGAATCTGCTCCACCATTTCATTATGGCTGAAATTTTCCCCTCTCAGTTCCAATCTCCTGCTTTCTTTCCATTTCCCTTTATTCCCTGACCAATCAAGAATCAATAAACATCTGCCCTAAGTATACCCAGTGACTTGGCCTCCACAGCAAATTCCACAGATCCACCACTCTCTGGCTAAGGAAATTCCTCCTCATCTCCATTTGAAAGCACACCCCTCTATTTTGAGGCTGTCTCCTCTGGTCTTAGACTCCTCCACCAGAGGACATGTTTGAGTTAAGGCCAATCAATGTAGTGTCGTTGGCAAATTTAATTAGCAGATTGGAGCTGTGGGTGGCGACACAGTCATGGGAGTAAAGGAGGGGAGTAAAGAATGAGTCTGTTCACTCATTTCCATTGATGCTGCCCAACCTGCTGAGTTCCTCCAGCATTTTGTGTGTGTTGCTCTGGATTTCCAGCATCTGCAGACTTTCTCGTGTTTCCAGTTTCTATTTATTATTAATTTATGTATCAATACAGTGCGGAGTTGGCTATTTGAGCCATAATGCCGATTAACCTGAACCTAATCACTGGACAATTTACAATGACCGATTAATCCACCGTGAGAGGAAACTGAATCACCCTGGGGAAAACACACGCATTCCACCGGGATGACTTACAGACACTCCTTACAGAACAGTGGAGGAATTGAACTTATCGAAGCCCAGATCTTGGTGCTTAGTGATTAGTTGCTAATCTTTTTAAAAATTTCTTTAAAATTAAAAAAAAATGATGCTGAGTCTAAATTTTGTTTTTCAGAATGTGGGTTGTGATTATGAAATTGATTCCAATGCTGTGGAAGATCGATGTGGAGTCTGCCAAGGCAATGGCTCTGCCTGTGAGACAGTGAAGAAGACGTTCAATAAGAGTGAAGGTCTGGGTAAGTCCATCCTGATCTTGTGCCTGTGTGTTGTATCTTTCACCCGACTGAAACGATTAGATTTATAAGATTAGTTTTATTTGTCACCTGTACATGAAAACATACAGTGAAATGCATTGTTTGGGTCAAATCAAGTCAGTGAAGATTGTGCTGAGGACAGCCTGCAACTTTTGCCATGATTCCAGCGCCAACACAGCAAGCTCACAACTTCATAACCCTGACTGTACGTCTTCCTGGAGCACCCAGAGGAAACCCACACGGTCATGGAGAGAACTTACAAACTCCTGACAGACAATGGCGGGAATCAAACCCTGATTCTTGCTGTAAAGTGTTATGCTAACCGCTACACAACCGCGCCCGACCCACGGTCTTCCCGAGAGAGATGCGAATATTTACTCTTTAAGTAAATTAAGACTATGATCAGCACATTGTTTGACCATTGGAAGTCAAAGACCTCAAAAAAGACTTTTTTAAAAAAATTTTTTATGGGACCTAAGAGGTCACAGGGAATAGGCAGGAGTTGGAGTCTAATGTAGAACTTAGAATAATACAGCACAAGCCCTTCAGCCATAAGACCATAAGGTATTGGAGCAGAATTAGGCCACTCGGCCCATTGACTATTAAACTAGTGACTCCTAATTATAATAAACCATTCCGTCTGTAACCCTCCGTTCTCTGCATATTCTTGTGAATATTGAAAAGGCTCTTAAACACTCCTATTGATTCTGAGGGATGACGAGCTGGGGATACGTTTCTACCAAAGGAGGTGTAAGGTCTCCTTCCGTCCGCTAGCCTGCAGGTCACCCTTGGGCGAGGTGTAGCACCTGCTTAGCCCCCTCCCTCCACCCCCACCAATCAGGGTGACATGAAGCCATGGGAGCAGGTGGTGGATGGTTGTACGAGCAGCCGGTGCACATCACAAGTCCTGGTTATGCGACCACTGACACCAGGCAGACAATCTCTGAAGAGTATTGATAATGGCTGGCGTCACCTATCTTGTAAAGACACTGCCCAGAAGAAGACAATGGCAAACCACTTCTGTAGAAAAGTTTGCAAAGAACGGGTATGGCCATGGAAAGACCGTGATTGCCCGCGTCGTACAACATGGTACATATTGATGATGATTGTATCTGCCTTCACCACCACCCCGGGCAGCACGTTCCAGGAACCCAACACACTCTGTGTAATGAAAGACTTGCCTTTCACATCTCCTTTTAACGCTTTCCACCTCTCACCTTAAATGCATCTGCTATTAGGCATTTTGAACCTGGGCAAAATTAACATATTTCGTGATGACACAGAAGAAGGCCACTCAGCCCAGATTCCCATTTCCCTCAGAAGTGGTCGAGGCGGGTGCATTTGGGGCATTTAAGGACCATTTCGATAGGTATGTGGAGGGGAGGGGCCAGGAGGTGTAGGGGCTGAACGTGGGCAACTGGGACTGGGAGGGACGATGCCGTGGTCAGCATGGAGCTGATGAGTCGAAGTGCTTGTCTCCATGCTGATTGACTCCGTGGTTCTACACGTCTGCACAGGTGCAGTGAAAACCGTACCTGCAGCAGCACCGCAAGAACTCTGCATCAGACAAGCAGCGTTCGTACGAAAAGCATAAGCATCGATTAAACACAAGGAAGAACACAACCAGAACAAAAAACAAACCTGTCCATGGTGTTGCTCAGGTGCAGTGATGAGCGTTGTCTCGGTTTGCTCAGTAACCGAATGGTTGACGTGAAGTAGCCGTTGTTGAACCTGCCGGTGTGGGACGTCAGGCTTCTGTACCTCCTGCCTGATGGTACCTGCGAGATGATTCAGGATCTGGAAGTTGGAGGGATTCAGCAGGTCGGGCAGCATCCATGGAGAGGAATAAACAGTCAATGTTTTGTCCTGAGACCTTTCATCAGGATTGATGAAGGTCTCAGCCTGAAACTCCGACTGTTATCCCTCTCTATGGATGCTGCCTGGCCTGCTGAGTTCCTGCAGCATCTTATGTGCGTTACTCTGCATTTCTAGCATCTGCAGAATCTCTTGTGTTTAGGATAGAAACACAGAAAACAGGTGCAGGAGTAGGCCATTCGGCCCTTCGAGCCTGCACCGCCATTCAGTATGATCATGGCTGATCATCCAACCCAGAACCCTGTACCTGCTTTCTCTCCATACCCCTGATCCCTTTAGCCACAAGGGCCATATCTAACTTCCTCTTAAATATAGCCAATGAACCGGCTTCAACTGTTTCCTGTGGCAGAGAATTCCACAGATTCACCACTCTCTGTGTGAAGAAGTTTTTCCTCATCTCGGTCCTAAAAGGCTTCCCCCTTATCCTTAAATTGTGACCCCTCGTTCTGGACTACCCAACATGGGAAACGATCTTCCTGCATCTAGCCTGTCCAATCCCTTTAGAATTTTATACGTTTCAATGATCCCCCCTCAATCTTCTAAATTCCAGTGAGTATAAGCCTAGTCGATCCAGTCTTTCTTCATATGAAAGTCCTGCCATCCCAGGAATCAATCTGGTGAACCTTCTCTGTACTCCCTCTATGGCAAGAATGTCTTTCCTCAGATTAGGGGACCAAAAATCTGGAATTTATCTCTCAGACTCTTCTTTGAGCCACTTTGAGGAATTAAAGTTTTTTCCCATTTCTTTGAGCACTTTGGTGTACAAGTTAAAGAAATATTGGAGAAGGGTACCAGGAGATGCTTGGCTCGAGGGACACATTGGAGGAGGGAAAGTTATAAATTGCCTATCAACCATCGCCTGCTTTCATCTACAGGCTATGTCGACATTGGGCTGATTCCTGAAGGTGCCCGAGAGATCCGAATCGAAGAGGTTGCTGAAGCAGGAAATTTCCTTGCCTTACGGAGTGATGATCCTGAGAAGTATTTCTTAAATGGTGGCTGGATAATTCAGTGGAATGGAGACTACAAGGTGGCAGGGACAACGTTCACCTACGAGCGAAATGGAAACCTGGAGAACCTGACGTCACCAGGTCCCACCAGGGAGCCAGTATGGATTCAGGTAATTCATAATTCAGTCCATCATTTATCCCCGAAAAGCCTGGCGAGGCGATAGCCAGTACACTTGGATCAGCTGAGAGGTTACACGGAGCTGAAATAACAACAGGAAATGCTGGAAACCCACAGCAGCTCAGACAGCATCCGTGGAAAAGCTTTCTTTCTTACTTAAGCCCATCACTCTTACTGACTGCAGCTCACCAGAGACCTCTGTCCTGGGCCAGTCTTTCAGTTGTCCCCAGCTGTAGCATGGGCTTTGCCACAGGCATTGAATTTTCAAATGATGGTACCCAAAGCGAGGCGGACACTTGGATCTTGGAAGATCCTTCCCCTTGGGAACCTCTGGTGCCTCTTCTGCAGCACTGGCTATTGTACTGTGATGGGGTTGCTTGCTCTCCTTCTGCTGTCCGCGGCGGAGCTATTTGTGGAGATAACTCAGGATTAATGTTTCAAGTCCACCAGGCTTCATTAGAGCAACACGCACAAAGTGCTGGAGGAGCTCAGCAGGTGAGGCAGCATCTGTGGAGGGGAATAAACAGCCACCATTTCGGGCCAAACCCCTTCACCAGGACTGCGAGATCTCCAGCATCTGCAGATTCTCTTGTGTGACCCTCATAAGAAGTGGTAATAATTAGAGAAAGTTAGTGAACGAAAGGAAAGTTCTGTTATGTAGCTCATATGACCATAAGACATAGGAGCAGAATGAGACCATTCAGCTGGTCGAGTCTTTCCACCATTCCATCATGGCTGATTTATTATCCCTCTCAACCCCATTCCTCTGCCTTCTCCCCATAAACTTTAACTCCCTTACTTACTAATCAAGAATCTATCAACCTCTGCTTTAAATATACGCAATAATTTGGCCTGCACAACCATCTGTATCAGTGAATTCCACAGATTCACCACCCTCTGACTGAAGAAATTCCTGCTCATCTCTGTTCTAGAGGGACAACCTTGTATTCTGAGGCTGTGTCCCCTGGTCCTAGCCTCTCCCACTACTAGAAACATCCGCTCCACATCCACTCTTTCTAGGCCTTGGAATATTTGATAACTTCCAATTAAAACACTCCCCCCCCCCACCCCCCTACCCCACCGCTCTTCGAAACTCCAGCAAGTCCAGGCCCAAGGTCATCAAATGCTCCTCATATTTTTGTTCCTGAGATGATCCTCGTGAGGCTCTTCTGGATGCTGTCCAGTGCCAGCGCGTCCTTTTGGGGACAGGTGGCCCAAAACTCCTGGCAGTTCTCCGAGCTTGGTCTGGCCACTGTTTTATACAGCCTCAGCATTACACCCTTGCTTTTATATCCTCGTCCTCTCGACAAGAGTGGAGGGACGTGGACCATGTGCAGGCAGAAGAAATGGGCTCTCCTTTGCTTTGTTGGCACAGCACAGTATTGTGGGCCGAATGGCTTGTCCCTCTCCCCGTACGGTTCCATGAGGGGAGAATGAAGGACCATGGCTGTGAAGCTATAAACAGTAACAGCAGAGGAGGTGACAGTACGGGACAATTTATTTATTTATTGAGATACAGCACAGAGTAACCCCTTCCTGCCCTTCAAGCCGCACTGCCCTGCAACCACTGATTTAACCCTAGCCTAGCCCCCGGACAGTTTACAACGACCAATTAACTTACCAACCGGAACGTCTTTGGACTCTGGGAGGACATGCACACGGTCACAGGGAGAATGTACGAACTCCCTACAGACAGTGGCAGGAACTGGTCCCGGATCACTAGTGCTGTAAAGTTTTGTGCTACCACTCCGCTACCCTAATTGTTTGAAATAAACAAAACAATCGCAAGTGACACACACACTCTCACACACACACACACACACACACACACACACACACACACACACACACACACACACACACACACACACACACACACACACACACACACACACACACAATGCTGGAGGAACTCAGCAGGTCAGGCAGCATCTATGGAAATGAATAAACAGTCAATGTTTCGTGCTGAGACCCTTCTTCAGGACTGGAAAGGAAGGGGGAAGATGCAGAATAAAAAGTTGGGAAGAGAGGAAGGAGGCTAGTTGGAAGGTGATAGGTGAAGCTAGGTGGGTTGGAAAGGTCAAGGGCTGGAGAGGAAAGAAGAGGAGAATGGACCATAGGGGAAAGGGAAGGAGGAGGGCACCGGGGGAGGTGATCGGACGATGAGAAGAGGCCAGAGTAGACCATAGGAGGAGAGAGGAGGGGATTTTTTTTTACCAGAAGGAGAAATTGATATTCATGCCATCATGTTGGAGGCTACCCAGGTGTTGTTCCTCCACCCATCATCGTGGCACAAGAGGAGGTCATGGACCGAAATGTCAGAATGGGAATTGGCTAGTAGGAAGTTCTGTGCTTTTGGTGGATGGAGCAGAGGTGCTTGATGAAGCACCTCTGCGACGGGTCTCACCAATGTAGAGGAGGCTGCATCAGGAGCACCAAATGCAACAGTCCCAGCAGATTCATAGATGAAGTGTTGCCTCACCTATAATGACTGTTTGGGGCCTTGAATGGAGGTAAGGGAGAGGGTGAATGGGTAGGTGTAACACTTCTGCCATTTGCAGGGATAAGTGCCGGGAGGGAGATTAGTTTGGGGGGGGGGGTACAAATTAGAAGAAATACTGGCTACCAAGAATAAAATTGCTGAATTCATTAAATTAAATTAAATTATTTAACTAGCTGCTGCCTGGGAGCCTGTAGCATACCTAGTCAAAAGATTAGTTGGGACACTTGGTATAAACCTGGTTACATCAGTACCCACTTGATTAGGCACACCTGTACACCTGCTCATTAATGCAAATATCTAATCAGCCAATCACGTGACAGCAACTCAACGCATAAAAGCATGCAGACATGGTCAAAAGGTTCATTTTCTGTTCAGAGCAAATATCAGAATGGGGAAGAAATGTGATCTAAGTGACTTTGGCTGATGAATGATTGTGGTGCCAGATGGGGTAGTTTGAGTATCTCAGGAACTGCTGATCTCCTGGGAATTTCACGTACAACAGTCTCTAGAGTTTACAGAGAATGGTGTGAAAAAGCAAAGAAAATCCAGTGGGTGGCAGTTCTGTAAGTGAAGACACATTGTTAATGAGAGAGGTCAGAGGAGAATGGCCAGACTGGTTCAAGCTGACAGGAAGGTGACAGTATCTCAAATAACCATGCATTAGAACAGTGGTGTGCAGAAGAGCATCTCTGAACACACCACACATTGAACCTTGAAGTGGATGGGCTACAACAGCAGAAGACCATGAACATATACTCAGTGGTCACATATTAGCTACCTCCTGTATCCCTGTATAAATAACATGGAGTTCTGGTCAAGGAGTTACCAGAATTGCAAAGCTACAAAACTGAGGAAAGGTCATCTGTTTGTTTCTCCACAGCGGCTGACTGACCTGCAGAGTGTTTCTAGCACATTTGAGCTTTTGTTTCAGGTTTCCAGCATCTGCGGTGTTTGATTGCTGGATATTGAACTGTTAAGTTTGGTTTTTGATTAAAAAATGACAAGAACAGAGCTAACACGAGGAAATCTGCAGATGCTGGAAATTCAATCAACAACACACACAAAATGCTGGTGGAACACAGCAGGCCAGGCAGCATCGATAGGGAGAAGCGCTGTCGACGTTTCGGGCCGAGACCCTTCGTCAAGAACAGAGCTGCTTTGATCTTCCAGAACCCTTGTTATTGCAACAGCAGCATTTTTGTGGTATTGGCCTGGAAAAGTCAGGAATGAGTGAATTCCCAGAGCCTGCTGGAGGTGGAACCTGCACAGCTGTTGAAGCCATATGTAGTGGTAGATCCATGTAGCTGTAGTGGAACAGTGGTGACCCCCTCTGTAGGTGCACAGCGGGGAGTATCCTGAACAGCTGTATCATGGAGTGACATGGAAACATCGGTTCCCAGGAACGGAACATCTACAGATTCAGAATCACTATCACCAGCATATGTCATGAAATTTGTTAACAGTACAATGCGATACATAATAATAGAGAAAAGGAAACTGAACTACAGTAAGTATATAGTTAAATAAATAGTGTAATAAAAAGAGAAATAAAGAAGCGGTGAGCTAGTGTTCAAGGGTTCAATGTCCTTTCAGAAATCGGATGGCAGAGGGGAAGAAGCTGTTTCTGAATCACTGAGTGTGTGGCTTCAGGCTCCTGTACCTCCTTCCTGATGGTAACAATGAGAAGAAGAGGGCATGGCCTGGGTGATGGGGATCCCTTTGGTGATGCCTCTTTGAGACATCGCCCCGGAGAATGTCCTGGATACTACGGATGCTGGTGCCCATGATGGAGCTGATTAAGTTGACAACTTTCTGCAGTTTACTTCAATCCTGTGCAGTTACCCCCCCCCCGCCGAGCCGCATGCCAGACATTGACGCAGCCAGGGAGTGTTGGATACAGCCCAGTCCATTACAGCAAAGCCCTCCCCACTATTGAGCACACCGATGCAGAGCGATGCCACGAGAAAGCAGGACCTGTCACCCAGGCTGTGATCTCTTCTCACTGCTGCCATCCGACAGGAGTTACCAAAGTTCAAAATAAAATTCATTATCGGAATCATACATGTCACCACATTCAACCCTGAGGTTCTTTTTCTTACGTACTTAGCAACTCTGTAGAAGAGTAACTGTAAACAGGATTAATGAACAACAACAAACTGTGCAAATGCAAATATCAATAAATAGCGAGAGCATGGAATAACAAGATGAAGAGTCCTTAAAGTGAGACCATCGGTTGAGGAAACACCAGAACTGGAATGAGTGTAGCTATCCCCTTCTGTTCAAGAGCCTGATGGTTGAGGGGTAGTAACTGTTCTTGAACCTGGTGGTGCGAGTCCTGAGGCTCTTGTACCTTCTGCCTGATGGCCCCAGCAAGAAATGGCCTGGAAGGTGAGGATCTTTGATGATGGATGCTGCTTTTCTATGGCAACGTTTCATGTGGATGGGCTCAATGATGGGGAGGGTTTTACCCGTAACGTACTGGGCTGAAACCACTACCTTTTGCAGGATTTTCTGCTCAAAGGCATTGGTGTTTCCACACCAGGCCGTAATGCAGCCAGTCAGCACACTTCCCACCACACATCTATAGAGGTTTGTCATGACATGCCGAATCTCCGCAGACTCCTGAGGAAGTAGAGGCGCTGTCGTGCTTTCTTTGCAATTATATTTATATGATGGGTCCAGGACAGGTCCTCTGAGATAGTGACACCGAGGAATTTAAAGTTCCTGACCCTCTCCGCCTCTGATCCTCCAATGATTACTGGCTCATGGACCTCTGGTTTCCCTCTCCAGAAGTTCACAATCAGTTCCTTGGTCTTACTGACATTGAGTGAGAGGTTCCTATTATTACACCAGTCAGCCAAGTTTTCAATCTCCCTCCTGTATGCTGATTCATCACCAGCTTTGGTACAGCTCACAACAGTGGTTTCATCAGCAAACTTGAATATGGTGTTGGAACTGTACTTAGCCACAGTCACAGGTGTAAAGTGAGTAGAGCAGGGGGCTAGGCACACAGCCCTGTGCTGATGGAGATTGTGCAGGAAGTATTTCAGGGTTGTGTGATGAGCCAGTGAGATGGCATCTGCTGTAGATCTGTTGCTTCAGTAGGCAAATTGGAGAGAATCCAAGTCGCCACTCAGACAGGAGCCGATATGCTTCAACACCAGCCTCTCTAAACACCTCATCACTGTGGATGTAAGTACAACTGGGCGATAGTCACGCTCTTCTTGGGCACTGGTACGATTGAAGCCTGCTTGAAACAGGTGGGTACCACACACTGCCAGAGTGAGAGGCTGAAGATATCCATGAATACACCAGCCGGTTGGTCAGCACGGGTCTTCAGTACTCGGCCAGGTACTCTGTCCAGATCGGATGCTTTTCTTGGATTCACTCTCTTGAAGGTCATCTTCATGTCTTCTTCATATGTCGAGACCAAAGGATCATCAGGAGATGTGGGGGTGTGTGATGGTTCCTCCCTGTTCTGGTGGTCAAAGAGATCATCTGGAACCAAAGCTTTGCCATCCCCCTCTGTCACATGATTTAGCTTTGTAGGAGGTTATTGCATTCAAACCCTGCCACAGCTGTTGGGCATCCCTCGTTGATTCCGGTTTATTCTGGAATCTCCACTTTGCTCTTGAGATGGCTTTTCAGAGATCATGCCTTCACCTCTTGTAGCAGTCTTGAATGCCTCTGATCTGGCTCTCAGCAAATTCCAGATTTCATGGTTTATCCAGGGTTTCTGATTGGGGTATTCCGTGGTCATTCAGGTCCTCAGATGAGTTCTTGAACACGACCCAGTCCAGTTCCTCAGCCTCCTGCAAGCACTCCTTGGTTGTCTCGAGAGCTGGAGCCCAGCTCTTTAGTCTCTGTTGTATGCAGGTAGGAGCATTTGCCAGAACACAGCTTTGCGAAGGAATGATAGGCATTCCTTATCGAAGTGTAGCAGTGGTTCAGTGTGCTGGGACCTCTGGTGCAACAGGTTATGCGCTGGTGATAATTGGGCAGGGTTTTCTTCAACAGGCCTGGTTAAAGTTGCTGACTATAATTTGAAATGTGTCGGGACGGTCTGTTTCTTTTTTGTAGACGACATTGTGCAGTTTCGTGAGTGCTTGCTTATAATCTGCCGCTGATGCCTAAGTCAAGTGAACAACGTTATATAACCCCAGTTATATAACCCCAGTTATATAACCCCAATGTCCGTACACCAACGTGAACTGTCTAACAAGCACAAACCACCACATTTTTCCTTACCGGAGTTTGCAGTTTGATCATTCTGAAAGTCGTAAACCCTTCCGGTCAGATAACTTCATCTGGCATTTTTGCCGCTGACCAAGTTTCAATGCAACAAACAATTGGGATGTGCCTCATCTGACTCTGATAGAGCAGCTTTGTCCTGAGATCGTCAATCTTATTTTCCAGCGACTGCACATTCACCAAAGGGTACTAGGTAGACAAGGCCTCATCTCTCTGTCCGTCAGCCCGGTGTGAATTCCGCCTCTCCTGCCGTGTTTTCAGCCTCGGCATTGACCGTTAAAGGCGCTGAGCTTAACGGCTCTGCATTTAACTGTCAATCGCAAGATCTCAAGATCATTGATGAAATTTTGTAGTCCGTTGTTAATAAACAGGTTCAGGAGCAATTATTACCCTACAACAGTGGTTCCCAACGTGGGGCGTACACCCCACAGGGGGGTAATTTGATTTTTAAGGGGGGCAATTCGAGAATGAGTTATTAACAGTGAATTTTTTCTAGTAAGTCTGTGTGAGTATGAGTGTGTGTGTGAGTTAATACATATGTGTATGTACAGTATGCATACATAAAAATACTTGTGTGTATGTACATGTGTAATTGCGTATGTACTGTGTATATATAGTGTATCACCATCATTACAACCATCAAATGGCTTTCATAATTAAATTAATGAATTGACTGATGTAGGAAGGAACGAATGAACAAGTCCGAACGCGTAAGAAACTCGTACGAGGTCGCGCCAATGCTGCTTTTTGCAGTAGCTTTCGGTTCTTGGTGGTGTGAAGGTGTGTACATTGCGTCATCTCTTTTAAACGGTGTATCTGTCTTTGTATGCTGTAGAAACGAATCGGCATTGTTTTATTTATTTATTATTATTATTATTTTAATATCACTTAATGTTCTTTTTTTTTTACAATTTCTTAGTAATTTCTTCCTCAGAACTTTAACAGTCCTTTGGTTCTTTTACTTTTCTCTTTCATGAATGCCATGTTCTTTGGAAGCTTGTTTAAACCAAGTTAATGGTCTTTTAGGCTTCCTGCAGGTGAATAGGAGTTCACTTTTTGAATAATAAGAATTATATATCACCACAGGGGGCATCAGGATTTTAGAGGTGATTAGGTGGGGCATGGCCAAAAAAAGGTTGGGAACCACTGCCCTACAACCATTAGACTCCTGAACCAGTGTGGGTAACTTCACTCACCAGTAACCGCTCTGAACTGATTCCAAAACCTGCAGACTCACTTTACAACTTAAATTCTCGATATCATTTTTATTTGCATTTGGTTTTCTTTTGCACATTTTCTGTCTATGTATAGTTTTTCAAAAAATTCTATTTTTCTTTTTCTGTAAATGCCTGCAAGAAAATTAACCTCAAGTTGGTATATAGTAATGTCTATGCACTTTGATAATAACTTGGCTTTGAACTGTGAGATCTCCTGTGATAAGCAGAGTGTGATGTATATTGGTCACATTAATTGGCAGTGACCCTGGGAGACAGGCTGGGCCGAATGGCCTCTGCTTCTGAACTCACCCCCTGTGTAGCAGAGGGTACCTGACCCGACCACTTTAGTAGTTGTGAGAGTTAGTGTGGAGATCAGCTCATGTCAAGTGGGAGAGAGGAGCAGGATATGTGTTTCAGATCTTGCTAGGAGTCGGCGAAACGCATGCAGACAGCTTAGATTAAGAAGCGATGCTTAGATCAAGAAGATTGGCTTCATTGGTCAGGCGTCTATTGAAGCATCGAAAGATACAGTGAAATGTGTTGTTTGCGTCAACACCCGCAAGTGTTGTCACGCTTCTGTTACCATCATAACATGCCCACGACTCACTAACCTTATCCCGTACGTCTGTGGACTGTGGGAGGAAACCGGAGCTCCCGGAGGAAACTCGTGTAGTCACAGGCAGCAGTGGGGATTGAATGCAGAGGCTGTGAAGTATTGTGCTAACCACTACACTACTGTGCTGACACAGTTATACACACACACACATTTGTGCGCACAAGCATGTACACACACTCATGGGCACAAATGGACAGAAATTTGCACGTACGTATTCCTGGCTTCTTTCTGTTACTATATTTTTCTGTGTATGAGTTATTGTTGGTCTGTTTGTTCCCACTGACGTCTGTGAAGTTGTCCAGTGTGCTATCTGAAAACAGATTTCTGTGTTTCAGTCCAAGGCCTCCCCAATGAATAAACAACGGGGTTAGTTCCAATTCCCTGGCTGCCGTCCTAGCTCACTCTTGGTGTATGAAACTCCGATTCCACTCCCCCGACACAACAACACGGCGACCTCTCTCCTCAAGTGTACCCAGACACACACACGAGCATCTGAGTACCCATCTGCAGAGAGGAAATTGTTTTCTCTCTCTACCAAGTAAAAGGAAGACCAAAGTTTATCTCCAGAAGCTGGTCTCAGAAAAGCAAAGAAGTAAAAAAAAAATGAGATGAATTGAATTAATGCAAATGGATAATTTATGGTCAGTGTGGACTTGATGGGCCAAAGGGCCTGTTACAGTGCTGCATCTCCATAGATTGAGCTCTCTAAATCAGAGCCTTTTCACCTTTGGCCAGTGGATTTACGCAGCGGACCAGTAAATTATAGACATTATAGGAACTCAGAATCAGGCTTTTTACCGTAAGACCATAAGAGATAGGAGCAGAATTAGGCCATTTGGCCCATTGAGTCTGCTCCACCATTCCATCATGGCTGGTCTTTTTGCCCTCTCAGCCCCAATCTCCTGCCATCTCCCTGTATCCCTTCATGCTCTGACCTATCAAGAATCTATTAACCTCTGCCTTAAATAAACCCAGTGACTTGGGCTCCACAGCCGCCTGTGGCAACGAATTCCACAGATTCACCACTCTCTGGCTAAAGAAATTCCTCCTCATCTCTGTTCTAAGGGGATGTCCTTCTGTTCTGAGGCTGTGCTCTCTGGTCCAAGACTCTCCCACCACAGGAAACATCCACCCTGTCCAGGCCTTTCAACATTCGATAGGTTTCAATGAGATTCCCCCCCCCCCCCCCCCCCCGTTATTCTTCTGAATTCCATTGATAAAGGCCCAGAGCCATCCAACACTGCTCGTGTGACAATCCTTCCAATCCCAGAATCATCTTCGTCAACCTTCTTTGAACCCTCTCCAATGTCAGGACATCCTTCCTTAGATAAGGGGCCCAAAACTGCTCACAATACTCCCAGTGAGGCCTCACCAGTGCCTTGAAAAGCCTCAACATCACATCCCTGCTCTTATATTCTTGTCACTGATACTCTACATCACTGACATTTGTTGTGAAATTTGTTATTCATGACAGCAGTACAGTGGACGACATAAAAATACAATAATGACAAAAATAAAGGATTAAATAGTAGAAAATAGAGAGGTAGTGTTCATGGACCATTCAGAAATCTGATGGTGGAGGGGAAGAAGATGTTCCTAAAGCATTGAATGAGGGTCTTCAGACTTGTGTTCCTCCTCTCTGATGGTAGTAGTGAGAAGAGGGCATGTACCAGATGGTCAGAGTCCTTAGTGATGGATGCCACCCTCTCGAGGCAGTGCCTTTGGAAGATGTACTTGATGGTGGGGAGGGATGAGCCCATGATGGAGTGGGTGATCCTTCTGCCCGTGATGGAGTGGGTGAACTCTCTGCCCGTGATGGAGTGGGTGAACCCTCTGCCCGTGATGGAGTGGGTGATCCTTCTGCCCGTGATGGAGTGGGTGAACCCTCTGCCCGTGATGGAGTGGGTGATCCTTCTGCCCGTGATGGAGTGGGTGAACCCTCTGCCCGTGATGGAGTGGGTGATCCCTCTGCCCGTGATGGAGTGGGTGATCCCTCTGCCCGCGATGGAGTGGGTGAACCCTCTGCCTGTAATGGAGTGGGTGAACCCTCTGCCCATGATGGAGTGGGTGAACTCCCTGCCCGTGATAGAGTGGGTGAATCCTCTGCCCATGATGGAGTGAGTGAACCTTCTGCCTGTGATGGAGTGGGTGAACTCTCTGCCCGTGATGGAGTGGGTGATCCCTCTGCCCGTGATGGAGTGGGTGAACTCTCTGCCCGTGATGGAGTGGGTGATCCTTCTGCCCGTGATGGAGTGGGTGAACCCTCTGCCCGTGATGGAGTGGGTGATCCCTCTGCCCGTGATGGAGTGGGTGATCCCTCTGCCCACGATGGAGTGGGTGAACCTTCTGCCCGTGATGGAGTGGGTGAACTCTCTGCCCGTGATGGAGTGGGTGAACTCTCTGCCCATGATGGAGTGGGTGATCCCTCTGCAGCCTCTTGTGATACAACCAGTCAGAATTCTGTCCATGGAAATTTTCTGGAATCTAAAGAAAAAGATTTGGGATTAGCTTTATTTGTCACATGTGGAGTTGAAACCTACAGTGAATGCATCACTTGGATTGGGGGCAGCCTGCAAGTGTGTCCATGCTTTCGGCAGCAAGATAGCATGCCCACAACTTACTAACCCTAACTGACCGTCTTCGGGATGTGGTAGGAAACTACGCGCGGTCACTGGGAGAATGTTCAAACTCCTTACAGGCAACGGCGGGAATCGAACTCTAGAGAAATTGTACTAACCTCCACACTGGCAGAGCAGACTCAATGGGCTGAATGGCCTTATTCTGCTTCTTTTTCTTGTGATTTTAGGGATGACCGAGTCCAGCTCCTGGCTTTCAGGTGTGGCTTAGCTACTGAGACCAGCAGGACCATTTGTACTGACAGGAGGAGGGGCAAGGGTGGGTTACTGGCACCTTAAAATCAGTTGCTTTGAGCAGATGGGGTCATCAGCTGTGGTTGGCAGCTTATCTAGGAGAAGGAAACCTTTAATCTCAAACCTCCTCAGCCTTGCAGCTATACTCAGTCAAAGGAAAGGCTTCGGGAGTAAACACCAAGGAAAATACGAAGCTGGAGTCCCTAAGGCATTCCTGGGTTAATTTCAACCTTGACTGGCAACTCCTTCGATGCCACGGGTACCAAACTATATCGATCGGTTTCTGCCATTCCTTTGGATTCACCAGCTGCATGGAGAGGGGGAACCTGCTACACGGGCAACAGCTTGCCCTCCATATCGTACTGCCCAGGCTTGTGTACTGGCCTGCATATCAAGTGGACAGCGAAGACGCAATATCCATGGTCGACCTCGACTAGGGAGGGCCTCATTGCAAATGTGACATCTCTACTCATAAATTCTGTGCCTCACCTCGTACAGGAAGGCTCTTCGATGCCTTCTGAGCCATAACCAGGGGTGTTTAACTGTAATCCAATCCGCTAGTCAGGTCAGACTGAACAGTTACCATCCAGAACTATCAGGTTGCTAAAAACTTGTGTTTACATAACTCCTTTAACACAAAGAAAGTGCCCTAAGGTGCTTCCTAGGGGAGCAGTTAGGCATAATTTACCTCTGACCCAGGAGGTGAGGACAGGACCACTAAAAGAAGCAATAACAAAGAAGGCATGCTCTGTAAATTTGAGGAGATTTGGTACGTCACCGAAGAGCATCCTGACTGGTATGGAGCCTCCAATGCACTAGAGACTGCAGAGGGTTGTAGAGTCAGCCAGTTCCCCTGTGCCACTGGATATCTGAACGGACCATGAACACTATCTTAGTATTCCTTTCTTCTTTGTACTCTTTCTTTATCTTTATGACTCACAAAAAGTTGTACAGGAGAAGTACCAGAGGATTGGAGGGTTGCCAATGTTGTTCCCTTGTTCAAGAAAAGGAGTAGAGATAACCCAGGGGATTATAGACCACTGGGTCTGACTTCAGTGGTGGGCAAGTTGTTGGAGAAGATCCTGAGAGGCAGGATTTATGAGCATTTGGAGAGGCATAATCTGATTAGTGATAGTCAGCATGGCTTTGTCAAGGGCAGGTCATGCCTTACTAGCCTGATTGAATTCTTTGAGGATGTAACAAATCACATTGATGAAGGGAGAGCAGTGGATGTAGTGTATATGGATTTCAGTAAGGCATTCGATAAGGTTCCCCATGCAAAGCTCGTTCAGAAAGTAAGGAGGCATGGGATCCAAGGAGACCTT
The DNA here is from genome assembly GCF_048418815.1 of Hemitrygon akajei. NCBI lineage: Eukaryota > Metazoa > Chordata > Chondrichthyes > Myliobatiformes > Dasyatidae > Hemitrygon > Hemitrygon akajei. The sequence continues at coordinate 40,659,379 of NC_133153.1, forward strand.
GCTTTGTGGGTCCAGAATGGGCTTACCCACAGAAGGCAAAGATTGGTTGTGGATGGTGTGCATTCTGCATGGAGGTTGGTGACCAGTGGTGTTCCTCGGGGATCTGTTCTGGGACCCCTCCTCTTTGTGGTTTTCATAAGTGACCTGGATGAGGAAGTAGAAGGGTGGGTTAGTAAGTTTGCTGATGACACAAAAGTTAGGGGTGTTGTGGATAGTCCAGAGGGTGTCGGAGGTTTCAGTGGGACATTGATAGGATGAGGTGCTTCATTTTGGTTGGTCAAATATGATGGCAGAATATAGTATTAATGGTAAGACTCTTGACGGTGTGGAGGATCAGAGGGATCTCGGGGTCCGAGTCCATAGGGACAAGACTATTCTGGATTTAATGTTATGTAATGAACAGGATTTGATAAGCGATCTCGCAGTATCTGGGATACTACAAGTATCTGGGAGTACAGTTAGACGAGAAGCTAGACTGGACTGCCAACACAGATGCCTTGTGCAGGAAGGCACAGAGTCGACTGTACTTCCTAAGAAGGTTGGCGTCATTCAATGTCTGTAGTGAGATGCTGAAGATGTTCTATAGGTCAGTTGTGGAGAGCGCCCTCTTCTTTGTGGTGGCGTGTTGGGGAGGAAGCATTAAGAAGAGGGACGCCTCACGTCTTAATAAGCTGGTAAGGAAGGCGGGTTCTGTCGTGGGCAAAGTACTGGAGAGTTTAACATCGGTAGCTGAGCGAAGGGCGCTGAGTAGGCTACGGTCAATTATGGATAACTCTGAACATCCTCTACATAGCACCATCCGGAGACAGAGAAGCAGTTTCAGCGACAGGTTACTATCGATGCAATGCTCCTCAGACAGGATGAAGAGGTCAATACTCCCCAATGCCATTAGGCTTTACAATTCTACCGCCAGGACTTAAGAACTTTTTAAAAGCTATTATTAATGCTTTTTGAGATAGTGATTTAGATGCATATCATATTTTTTACTGAGTTAAGTATTGTATGTAATTAGTTTTGCTACAACAAGTGTATGGGACATTGGAAAAAAAGTTGAATTTCCCCATGGGGATGAATAAAGTATCTATCTATCTATCTATCTATCTATCTATCAGTAAAGGAGCCATTAGGAGGTAGTGATCACAATATGAAAAGCTTTTATCTGCAATTTGAGAAGGATAAGGGCAGCTCGGAGGTGTCAGTGTTGCAGATGAACAGGGGAAACTATGGAGCCATGAGGGAGGAGCTGGCCAAAGTTGACTGGACGGATAGCCTAGCAGAAAAGACAGTGGAACAGCAATGGCAGGTATTCTTGGGAATAATGCACAAGGTGCAAAATCAGTTCATCCCCCAGAGAAGGAAGGATTCAAAGGGGGGAAAGGGGCCACAGTGGTTGACAAAGGAAGTCAGAGATTGCATAGCATTAAAAAAAAAGGAAGTATGACAGAGCTAAGGTGAGTGGGAGGACAGATGATTGGGAAGTTTTTAAGGAACAACAGAACTTAACTAAAAAGACAATACGGGGAGAAAAAATGAGGTACGAACGCAAGCTAGCCAGGAATATAAAGGAAGATAGCAAAAGCTTTTTTAGGTATGTGAAGAGAAAGAAGATAGTTAAGAACAATGTTTGGCCCTTGAAGAATGAATTGGGTGAAATTGTTATGGGAAACAGAGAAATGGCAGAAGAATTTAATGAGTACTTTAGATCTGTTTTCACTAAGGAAGACACAAGCAATCTCCCAGATGTATGGATGGGCCAAGGACATAGGGTAACAGAGGAAATGAAACAGATTGACATTCGGAAGGAAATGGTGATGAGAAGACTGATGGGACTGAAGGCTGACAAATCCCCAGGTCCAGATGGTCTGCACCCTAGGGTACTAAAGGAGGTGGCCCTGGAAATTGCGGATGCATTGGTAATCATTTTCCAATGTTCCTTAGATTCAGGATCAGTTCCTGAGGATTGGAGAATGGCTAATGTTATCCCACTTTTTAAGAAAGGAGGGAGGGAGAAAACAGAGAACTATCGACCTGTCAGCCTGACATCGGTGGTGGGAAAGATGCTAGAGTCCATTATTAAAGATGAAATAGTGGCATATCTGGATAGCAGTGATAGGATTGGGCCGAGCCAGCATGGATTTACCAAGGGTAAATCATGCTTGACTAATCTGTTGGAGTTTTTCGAGGATGTAACCAGGAAGTTAGACGGGGGAGATCCAGTGGATGTAGTGTACCTCGATTTTCAGAAGGCATTTGATAAGGTCCCACATAGAAGATTGGTGGGTAAAATCAAAGCTCAGGGCATCGGGGGGAAGGCATTGACATGGATAGAAAACTGGTTGGCAGATAGAAAGCAAAGGGTAGCGGTGAATGGGTGTTTCTCGGAATGGCAGGTGGTGACTAGTGGGGTGCCACAGGGCTCGGTATTGGGACCACAGCTGTTTACCATTTACGTTAACGATTTGGATGAAGGCATAGAAAATAACATCAGCAAATTTGCTGATGATACTAAGCTGGGTGGCAGTGTGACATGTGATGAGGATGTTAGGAGAATTCAGGGTGACTTGGATAGGCTGGGTGAGTGGGCAGATACTTGGCAGATGGCGTTTAATGTGAATAAGTGTGAGGTTATCTACTTCGGGAGTAAGAACAGGAAGGCAGATTATTATCTGAACGGTGTAGAGTTGGGTAAGGGAGAAATACAAAGAGATCTCGGAGTCCTTGTTCATCAGTCACTGAAGGTGAATGAGCAAGTGCAGCAGACAGTGAAGAAGGCTAATGGAATGTTGGCCTTTATTACAAAGGGAAATGAGTACAAGAGCAAGGAAATCCTCTTGCATTTGTACAGAGCCCTGGTGAGACCACACCTGGAGTATTGTGTACAGTTTTGGTCTCCAGGGTTAAGGAAGGATATCCTGGCTGTAGAGGAAGTGCAGTGTAGATTCACGAGGTTAATTCCTGGGATGTCTGGACTGTCTTATGCAGAGAGGTTAGAGAGACTGGGCTTGTACACGCTGGAATTAAGGAGATTGAGAGGGGATCTGATTGAAACATATAAGATTATTAAGGGATTGGACAAGATAGAAGCAGGAAATATGTTCCAGATGCTGGGAGAGTCCAGTACCAGAGGGCATGGTTTGAGAATAAGGGGTAGGTCATTTAGGACAGAGTTAAGGAAAAACTTCTTCTCCCAGAGAGTTGTGGGGGTCTGGAATGCACTGCCTTGGAAGGTAGTGGAGGCCAATTCTCTGGATGCTTTCAAGAAGGAGTTAGATAGGTATCTTATGGATAGGGGAATCAAGGGATATGGGGACAAGGCAGGAACCGGGTATTGATAGTAATTGATCAGCCATGATCTCAAAATGGCGGTGCAGGCTCGAAGGGCCGAATGGTCTACTTCTGCACCTATTGTCTATTGACACTCAAAGCTGCTGCACAGTTTGTCAGTGTTGTTAAGAAGGCATACGGTGCATTGGCCTTCATCAATCGTGTTACTGAGTTCAAGAGCTGAGAGGTAATGTTACAGTTATATAAGACCCTGGTCAGACCCCACTTGGAGTACTGTGTCCAGTTCTGGTCACCTCACTACAGGAAAGATGTGGATACTATAGAGAGTGCAGAGGAGATTTATAAGGATTTTGCCTGGATTAGGGAGCATGCCTTATGAAAACAGGTTAAGTGAATTCAGCCTTTTTTCCTTGTTGCAACGGAAGATGAGAGGTGACCTGACAGAGGTGTATAAGATGATGAGAGGCATTGATCGTGTAGATAGTCAGATGCTTTTCCCAGGACTGAGATGGCTAACATGAGGAGGCACAGCTTTAAGGTGCTTGGAAGTAGGTTCAAGGAGGGTGTCGGGGGTAAGTTTTTCACACGGAGAGTGGTGGGTGGCGGAAGTGGATACAATAGGGTATTTTAAGAACCTCTTAGATAGGTACATGGAGCTTAGAACAATAGAGGGCTAGGCGGTAGGGAAATTCTAGACAGTTTCTAGAGTAGGTTACGTGATCGGCACAACATTGTGGGCCGAAGGGCCTGTAATGTGCTGTCGATTTCTATGTTCTGTGTCTTGCGCTGTACTGCTGCCACAAAGCAGCGAATTTCATCACGTACTGTATGTACCTGATTCTCAACTTTAACAAGCCTTGTGATGGAGGAGAGGCTGAGGGAGAAATCAAAGTATTATGTATGATACAAGATGACATGAGGGAAGTATGGAGGAATGTCAGAAGTAAATTTTTACACAGAGGTTGGCGGTAAATGCTTGGATTGCACTCCTAGGGGTAGTGGTGGAGGCAGATACATTAAGGACATTTAAGAGACTCTTAGACAGGCACATGGATGAAGGAAAACTGGAGGGCTATGTGGGAGGGAAGTGTTAGATTGATCTTGGAGTAGGTTAAAATGTCAGCACAACTTTGTGGCTGTTCTACATTCTACTTCTGTGTCTTGGCATCAAAAGCTGAGAACTTTAAAACAGTGCTGGTGTCAGGGTGGGGGGTGATGCAGGATAATCTGAGAAGTGGGTTGATGGGACAGGTCAGGTTAGGGTGAAAGGAAATTTAGCACATGACGCTGTGATTTTCCAGCACACTTTCTCAACAACCAAAACCCTATCTGGTGTTGCTTCCACTGGGAGTCTGGGATAGTCTGTACAAAACTGTCAGATTTAATCTGGAAGAAATCCAGGACGAAGAACAGAGAGAAATTCCATCCCAGTGGGATCACGTTGCTCATTGTGCATGAGCTCTGGTTCAGCTGCTGATCACGCGGGACCCCCTCTGAACACTTGAATTTCTCCGTATATCCGAAGTCATTCCATGAGTAACGAGACACTTTCTCGTGCCTTCAGAGAAGAAAGCGCAAACGGTTTTTTGTTCAAGAATATTGTAAACCGCGTGGTTTAGATAGCGTGTCACCTCCCTCGGAGCTCATCCTTATCTCTCCCTCCCCCCCCACCACCAACACCCCAGGAATGAACTATCTATCTCTCTCTCTCTCTCTCTCTCTCTCTCTCTCTCTCTCTCTCTCTCTCTCTCTCTCTCTCTCTCTCTCTCTCTCTCTCTCTCTCTCTCTCTCTCTCTCTCTCTCACACACACCCTTGCCCCTCCCTCATCCCCATCCCCCCTCCTCTCCACTTCCCTCCCTCTCCCCCTCCCTTCTCCCCACTCTCTCCTTCCTCCTGCCTCCCCTCTCTTTCTCTTCCCCTCTCTCATATTCAGACACTCACACATACTCTCGCTCTCTCATACAGCCACCCCCCCCACACACACACACACACAGATTCTCCCCCCGCCCCCGATGAAACAAGTTGCTGGCAAACTGCGGGAGGAACTCAGTGGTTTGAGCCATGTTGGTGGTGGTGGTGGGAGGGGGGGTGATTGGAAACTCGGAGTCAAGGTGAGTGAGGTTATCCACACCGGCTCAGGAGCCCGCTGGTGTGGGGTAGTAACTGTTCCTGACCTGCACAGTAGTAGCAGCAAGAAGAGAGCAAGGCCTGGATGGTGGGGGTCCTTGTTAATGCTTTATCAGTTCCCAGTTCCTCACCAAGTTACAACAGGGTTCTGTTCCTGCCAACTGTAAACTGGACACTTTGCAAGTCAGAAATCAGGCTGCAGGTGATGTCCCAAACCGGCAGAAGATGCCTTAGCTCCAAAGCAGCCGGCAAATCTATCCCCATCTATCCGCTCTCCCGAGCACTCATATACACAGACTGCGTACAGGTCAGGCGTTCGTAACTTGGGGGGGGTGTGCAGGTCTGAACACACGGGGTTTGTCGTGGAATCATCAACAGGTGACTTTCACTTGCCTTGACAGCTGCTGTTTCAGGAGACGAATCCTGGCGTACGCTTCGAGTACACCGTCCGGAGGGACCTAGATCATGAGAATGAGATCCCAGCACCGGAGTTTTTCTGGCGTTACGGCCTGTGGACGGAATGTTCTGCAACGTGCGGTGGTGGTGAGTGTCTCAAAGCGAAGTGACAAACGCTTCCCAAAGCAAACCGTGCCGGCATTTCCCAGAGCAAACCCTGCCGGCATTTCCCAGAGCAAACCGTGCCGGCATTTCCCAGAGCAAACCGTGCCGGCATTTCCCAGAGCAAACCCTGCCGGCATTTCCCAGAGCAAACCGTGCCGGCATTTCCCAGAGCAAACCGTGCCGGCATTTTCCCAGAGCAAACCGTGCCGGCATTTCCCAGAGCAAACCCTGCCGGCATTTCCCAGAGCAAACCGTGCCGGCATTTTCCCAAAGCAAACCGTGCCGGCATTTTCCCAAAGCAAACCGTGCCGGCATTTCCCAGAGCAAACCCTGCCGGCATTTCCCAGAGCAAACCGTGCCGGCATTTCCCCAGAGCAAACCGTGCCGGCATTTCCCAGAGCAAACCCTGCCGGCATTCCCCAGAGCAAACCGTGCCGGCATTTCCCAGAGCAAACCGTGCCGGCATTTCCCAGAGCAAACCGTGCCGGCATTTCCCAGAGCAAACCGTGCCGGCATTTCCCAGAGCAAACCGTGCCGGCATTTCCCAGAGCAAATCAGGCGTAGATTCCCAAAGTAGTTACTTTGCTTCGGGTCCATGATGCCGCTGGCATTTAGGGCAGCAGTGAAGGTCCTCCATCTTTGTTGGTGTTCAGAGCTTCTTTCATCATGTCAGAAGCTTCCTTTCAGTTTTCACTGCTGTCAGCCTTGCAAGTCCCGGGTGGAGACCCAGGAATACCGTCTCACACAGGTGTAGAAGGATTCTTCATTGCTGTTTCTGTAACAATTTGTTTGACCAGTCAGGGTTGTTAGCCCTGACCTGAACCCCTGAACCTGGAGGGCCGGTGCATCACCCTTAGTCTGGCCTCTGCCCTTTGACCTATTTGGCAGGGGTGACCCTACCAAGAGCCAAAGCCTAAAGCCCTGCCTTCAGCCAACATATCTCTGCAGACCATTGAGGCACACAAGCCTCCAAACCACAGCAAGGTTGCGGTCTCCTTGGAAGATTTCCCAAAGTTATCTTGCATAATGCTTCCCAGAGCAAAGTGCACAAACGCTTCCTAAAGTAAATTGGCATAAATCCCTCGATCTTTTGATCCAAATGCATTACTAGTGGTGAGGTACTCTCTGAGTGTCATCAGAAAACAGAACAGTACATGAATAGTCCCTTCGGCTCACAGTGTCTGTGCCGACCATTACCGAACCCCTCTGCCTGCACATGGTCCATATCCTTCCATTCCCTGCACGTTGGTAGATCTGCCTAGAAGGCCCTTGAATGCCTCGATCATACCTGCTTCCACCACTACTCCAGGAACGCACTACTCAGCCAGCTCCATCAGCCTCCCCAGCGTCCAGGACATCTTCAAGGAGCGATGCCTCAAAAAGGCAGCATCCATTTTTTAAGGTCCCCCATTACTCAACACGTGCCCTCTTCTCATTGCTACCATCAGGAAGGAGGAACCGGAGTCTGGAGGCACACACTCAATGATTCAGGGACAGTTCCTGCCCCTCTGCATCTGATTTCTGAATGGACATTGAACCCATGAACACTATCTCTCTGCTTTTTCTTCTCTTTTTGCACTACTTATGTAATTTAACAAGCATCGAAATTCATAGTGTTTACTATTATGTGCTGCACTGTACTTCTATCACAAAGCACCGAATTTCACGACATAAGACAGTGCTATTAAACCTGATTCTGATAGATTCTCTCTGACAAAATTGCCCTGCATTCCCCCATTAAACATTCCCCTCTCACCTTAAAGCTGTTCCCTGGGGTATCTGACTTTTCTACCCTGGGCTGAAGAACTTGGCCATCTGTCCTATGTCTGCCTCTCAGTATTTTATAAACTTCCGTCAGCTCTGTCCTCAGGTTCCGACGCCCCAGAGGCAGCAACACAGGTTCTAACAGTGGGAATGCAATGTCAGTTTTGTGAGCAGAGGGATCACAAGCACCATTGTGCGACCTATTTTCTTCATTCAAGGGATGTGGGGTTTGTAGGCTGAGCCAGAATTGATTGACTGATTGATTGATTGATTGATTGATTGATTGCACTTGAGAACATGGTGGTGAGCTGCAGCCTAGAATCTGTGCGGTCCTCAAGGTGTGGATGTGTCCCAAGTGCTGATAGTCCATATGACACAGGAGCAGAATTAGGCCATTCAGCCCATCAAAGCTGTTCTGCCATTCCATCATGGCTGATTTATTATCCCTCTCAACCCCATTCTCCTGCCTTCTCCCTGTAACCTTTGATACTCTGTCTAGTCAAGAACCTATCAACCTCCACTTAAAATATGCCCAATGACTTCTGCAAAATCTCTTGTGTTTATGCCAGTCCTAATGAAGGGACTCACCCCGAAGTATGGACCTTTATTTCCCCTCCATAGATGCTGCCTGACCTGAGTTCCACCAGCATTTTGTGTGTGTGTTGTTCCTCTAACACTTGATGCACTGCATTTCCAGGCATAATGGGCCAGAGGTGAGCTGGACTGGGATAGGATGGGTGGATCTGAACGCTGGAACGGGCTGTCCAGCAGCACTGTGGGAGAACCTTTGCTGGGACCCCAATGGTTCCAGGTGGTAGTTCACACCCACCTTCTCAGCAGCATTCAAATCCAGAGCCCAGGCTTCCAATATGGTTGACTCTTAACCATCATGTGAAAAGTCCTAACAACTTCTACCCCGCTGCTACCAAATTCTTGAACACTTGCACGACAAGGAATCTTGGCCTCACAATCCACCTCGTTTGATATTGAATATCATTTGTTTACCTGCTGTCCACTCTTTCAGCAATGTTTATACTTTATTCTGCATTGTTCTTTTATCTTTTTCTCACTCAAACGATTTGATATGCATGAACGGTGTGCAGGACATTCTACTCCTATGCCAATACCAATCCAATCAATACAAAAGGCATTAGAGATGGGCCTAGCAGAATCCAGTCAGACACAGTACCCGGCCCTTCGGGTCTTTTAATCTACTCCAGGATCAATCTAACCCTTTCCTTCCGCATGGCCTCCATTTTTTTTCTCCATTTGGCCCCTCGAGTCTGCTCCGCCATTTCATCATGGCTGATCCAATTTTCCTCTCAGCCCCAATCTCCTGCCTTCTCCCCGTATCCCTCCATGCCCTGATTAATCAAGAATCTGTCAACCTCTGCCTTAAATATGCATCAAGACTCGGCCTCCATGGCTGCCTGTGACAAAGAATTCCAAAAATTCACCACTCTCTGGCTAAAGGAATTCCTCCTCATCTCCATTTTGAAAGGATGCCCCTCTATTCTGAGGCTGTGTCCTCTGGTCTTCGACAATCTCACCACAAGGAACATCGTCTCCATATCCACTTTAACGAGGCCTTTCACCATTCGATAGGTTTCAATGAGGTCACCCCTCATTCTTCTGAGTTCCAGTGAATACAGGCACAGAGCCACCAAATGCTCTCCATGTAACAAGACCTTTTAATTTTCCTCTTATTTGCTCCTTCATCTTTCCAGGAACCTTCCCCTTGAATTTTCATTGGAATTTTAATTCCATGAAATGACATTCCTTGCTGCCAAGATTTGCTTTTTGTTGCTTTCTTTGAATAAAGCAGCAGGCTACATGTAATGTAGTAGGAATCCCACATTGTGACATGAGGCCAACATAGGGAAATGGTGTGAACAGTTGCTCAGCTCCCCAGTGTGCTGTTTCAAGATGGACTGTTACGAACCCCGTAACTGGGTCACTTACCAGCAAAGATAGAGACGTCTGTTGAAGTCTGATGATACTATTTTTAACAGTATTTATTAGTAAAAATACACAAAAATAATATCAATGTAAATATACAGATAATATACGTTGTCAATACTAACTCTAAAAGTGTGGGTATAATAATAATCAATAAGAAATAAGCTCTATCGTTGTCTAGGGTATAATGTATTGTCCAATGGAAATATAAAGTTCACTGCAGTTCCACAAGCTGCCGTCTTTTGGTTTTCACTGGGTTGCAATTGTTGGAGAGAGAGAGAGAAAAACTTGCCGGCTTTCCTTGATGATTTCGATCCGTCAGGTGTCTCGTTGCCGTGGCCGTTCAAGTGTGACCTCTCCTTTAGCTAAACCGTTCTTCCGTGATGAGCTCGCCACCCAGGCAAGGGAGGACGCACACGAGCTCCCACCGGCTTTCGCTATAAAACGCTATCACGGGATTTCTAACGTTTCTCCTGGTGCGTCTAAAGGGGTTGTTCCCCAGACCCCTCTTTTATCCTCACTCACGGGGTCTCAGATGTCAATCAGGTTGGGATGATGCAATCCCTCAACCAGCCCACTCTGGTTGTCCCCTGAGGGGTTTCAATGAATAGTACAGTACTCAATACACAATTCCGTCTCCAAGAGACAATGGCCGTTATCAGTGGTTCCGTTCCGCTGATGTCAGGACACATTCCAAACCTTGTGTATTCTGGGTGTCTCTCTCTCATTTCCTGGGTCCCAGACCCGAAATAATAGTGATCTTGTGATTCTCAAAAAGGAGGGGGCGACTTTGTACCCTTTGGCCCCTCAGAGTTGCTTCACCTTCGTGACAGGACCAACAGTGTTACTGGTTCCTTCTCCAACTTTGGTTTCTGGATCACTTTTGTGAATGAGCGCTATGGTACTGTAGCGGCTGGCTCAATGTTATTACAGCTCGAGGTGTTTCGGAGTTCAATTCCAGCGTCACCTGTAAGGAGTTTGTACATTCTGCCCATTGACTGCGCGTGTTTCCTCTGGGTGCTCCGGTTTCCTCCCACAGTGCAAAGACGTACTGGTTGGTAGGTTAATTGGTCATTATAAATAGGCCTGGGATCAGGCTAGGATCAAATAGCCAGGGTACAGCTTATTCAGCCTGTTCCGCACTGTAACTTTAAATAAATAAAAGTATGCCTTAGAGCATTCTGACAGGCTGCATCACTGTCTGGTATGGAGGGGCTACTGCACAGGACTGAAAGAAGCTGCAGAAGGTTGTAAATCTAGTCGGCTCCATCTTGGGTACTAGCCTACAAAGGACCCAGGACATCTTCATGGAGCGGTGTCTCAGAAAGGCAGCGTCCATTATTAAGGACCTCCAGCACCCAGGGCATGCCCTTTTCTCACTGTTACCATCAGGTAGGAGGTACAGAAGCCTGAAGGCACACACTCAGTGATTCAGGAACAGTTTCTTCCCCTCCACCATCCGATTCCTAAATGGACACTACCTCACCTTTTTAATATATGTTATTTCTGTTTTTGCATATTTTAATCTATTCATATACATATACTGTAATTATTTAATTTTTCTTCTTATATTATGTATTACATTGAACTGCTGCTGCTAAGTTAACAAATTTCACAACACATGCCAGTGATAATAAACCTGATGCTGATTTCAAATTTGATCCCACTGAGTCTTTATTTAGACAAGGACCTGAAAAAGTCAGGTTCCAGGGGAGATGCTGCTTGTTTATTGTGGTTGTGAATGGTCTTCTGGGCAGTCTCCATCACCCCCTTCTCCGCAAGACAAAACCTGTACTTAGTACAATGCAAAAACTAGCTTCAGGCTGCAGGTGGCTTTGGCTGAGTCCCAAGAGAGAGTGAGCTGTAGAAATTCAATTCCCTCATTCACAAGTAATTCAACAAAGGTGAACTGACACTGGCTCACATCTGAGAGGGGTATTTTAATTCCTAACCCCATCCCCCCCCCCGCCCCTGCCCCACTCAAGCCAGCAAGAATTAAAATGGGATTGGATAGTCTTTCCTCATTCCATAAGGTTTGATTAAGCTGCATTTCTACTCTAATAAAACTTAAGATGTTTTACTGTTGTGGCCACTGGCTCATGGAAGAATAGCAAGACTCTGGGGTTAGAGGAGTAAAGAGAATCAGAATCAGGCTTATTATTACTGACGTGTGTCCTGTTTTGCAGCAGCAGTACAGTGCAATATGTTAAAAATTACCAGAAGTTACACAAGCAGCAAATAAGTAATGCACAGAGAGCAAAATGTGAGGTACTGTTCATGGGTTCAGAAATCTGATGGCAGAGGGGAAGAAGCTGTTTCTAAAATGCTGAGTGCTGGTCCTCAGACTCCTGTATCTCCTCGCTGATCGTGGCAATGAGAAGAGGCCACGTCCTGGATGGTGAGGCACCGTAGTGATGGGTGCCACCTTCTTGAGGCATCTCCTTTTGAAGATGTCCTCGAGGTTGGCGCCCGTGATGGAGCTGGCAGAGTTTGGAACTTTTCCCGGTCCTGTGCATTGCCCCTCCATACCAGGTGGTGATGCAGCCAGTTAGAATGCCTTCATCACCATGGTTCATCTGCACAAATGCGAAAGTGTTTTTGGTGACATACCCAGCCTCCTCAAACTCTTAATGAAATAAAACCACTGTCATGCCTTCTTTGTAACTACATCAATATGTTGGGCTCAGGGTATTGACACCCAGGAACTTGAATCTGCTCACCCTTTCTATTCGGCTCTCTTGATGAAAACTAGTGTGTGTTCCCTCAGCTTCCCCTTCATGACATCCGCAATCAGTTCCTTGGTCTTACTGGCATGGAGTGTGACGTTCTTATTGTGACACCACTCAACCAGCTGATATGCCTCACTCCTGCCCACCTCCTCGTCACCATCTGAGATCCTGCTGACTACAGTTGTGTCATCGGTGTTTGAGCTGTGCCCAGCCTCACAGTTCTAGGTGTAGATAGAGTAGAGCAATCATCTGCGAGGTGTTGCAGTGTGGAATGTCAACAAGGGGGAGATGTTATTTCTGTTATGTACTGACTGTGGTCTCCAGATGAGGAAGTCGAGGAGGCAGTTGTAGGGAGAGGTACAGAGGCCCAGGTTTTGATTCAAAAAGTATGTATAGAGTATACAACCTTGAGATTTGTCTTCCCACAGACAGCCATGAAACAAAGAAACACTATGGAACCCATCCAAGAAAAACATCAAACACCAAACTCGTTAAAAAAAGAACAATTCGCACAAATGGCAAAAAACAAGCAAAAAACACAGAATATAGAAACAGTTTAGAAACGTTCAGTTTAGTTCAATCTAGCTCTGTGTCATTCATTGACTGAGGGCCTCAGGACCTATCCGCCCAGGTCAAAATCGCTCAAAGTAGCAGTTTAAGAAAAGGAGTAAACAGAAACACACATAACGCGAAATACAGAGTCCAACCCAGAAATGTGTCGGTCAAACCTTGCCCAAAACCCAGGACTCCAGCAGCATTGAGCGAGGGGGAGAGAGAGAGAGAGAGACCGGTTGAACACAGGCCCATCCCTCCAGCAGCATTGAGTGAGGGGGAGAGAGAGGGAGAGAGACTGGTTGAACACAGACCCCTTCCTCCAGCAGCAGCAAGCAAGAGGGGGGGAGAGAGAGAGAGACCGGTTGAACACAGGCCCATCCCTCCAGCAGCATTGAGTGAGGGGGAGAGAGAGAGAGAGACCGGTTGAACACAGGCCCCTTCCTCCAGCAGCATTGAGCGAGGGGGAGAGAGAGAGAGACCGGTTGAACACAGGCCCCTTCCTCCAGCAGCAGCGAGCAAGAGGGGGGGAGAGAGAGAGTGAGAGAGACCGGTTGACCACAGGCCCATCCCTCCAGCAGCATTGAGCGAGGGGGAGAGAGAGAGAGACCGGTTGACCACAGGCCCATCCCTCCAGCAGCATTGAGCGAGGGGGAGAGAGAGAGAGAGAGAGAGAGACCGGTTGACCACAGGCCCATCCCTCCAGCAGCATTGAGCGAGGGGGAGAGAGAGAGAGAGAGAGACCGGTTGAACACAGGCCCATCCCTCCAGCAGCAGCGAGCAAGAGGGGGGGAGAGAGAGAGAGACCGGTTGAACACAGACCCCTTCCTCCAGCAGCATTGAGCGAGGGGGAGAGAGAGAGAGACCGGTTGAACACAGGCCCCTTCCTCCAGCAGCAGCGAGCAAGAGGGGGGGAGAGAGAGAGTGAGAGAGACCGGTTGACCACAGGCCCATCCCTCCAGCAGCATTGAGCGAGGGGGAGAGAGAGAGAGACCGGTTGACCACAGGCCCATCCCTCCAGCAGCATTGAGCGAGGGGGAGAGAGAGAGAGAGACCGGTTGAACACAGACCCCTTCCTCCAGCAGCATTGAGCGAGGGGGAGAGAGAGAGAGAGAGAGACCGGTTGAACACAGGCCCATCCCTCCAGCAGCAGCGAGCAAGAGGGGGGGAGAGAGAGAGAGACCGGTTGAACACAGACCCCTTCCTCCAGCAGCATTGAGCGAGGGGGAGAGAGAGAGAGACCGGTTGAACACAGGCCCCTTCCTCCAGCAGCAGCGAGCAAGAGGGGGGGAGAGAGAGAGTGAGAGAGACCGGTTGACCACAGGCCCATCCCTCCAGCAGCATTGAGCGAGGGGGAGAGAGAGAGAGACCGGTTGACCACAGGCCCATCCCTCCAGCAGCATTGAGCGAGGGGGAGAGAGAGAGAGACCGGTTGAACACAGGCCCCTTCCTCCAGCAGCATTGAGCGAGGGGGAGAGAGAGAGAGACCGGTTGAACACAGGCCCATCCCTCCAGCAGCAGCGAGCAAGAGGGGGGGAGAGAGAGAGAGAGACCGGTTGAACACAGGCCCATCCCTCCAGCAGCATTGAGCGAGGGGGAGAGAGAGAGAGACCGGTTGAACACAGGCCCCTTCCTCCAGCAGCAGCAAGCAAGAGGGGGGGAGAGAGAGAGTGAGAGAGACCGGTTGAACACAGGCCCCTTCCTCCAGCAGCAGCGAGCAAGAGGGGGGGAGAGAGAGAGAGAGACCGGTTGAACACAGGCCCATCCCTCCAGCAGCAGCGAGCAAGAGGGGGGGAGAGAGAGAGAGACCGGTTGAACACAGGCCCCTTCCTCCAGCAGCATTGAGCGAGGGGGAGAGAGAGAGAGACCGGTTGAACACAGGCCCCTTCCTCCAGCAGCAGCAAGCAAGAGGGGGGGAGAGAGAGAGTGAGAGAGACCGGTTGAACACAGGCCCCTTCCTCCAGCAGCAGCGAGCAAGAGGGGGGGAGAGAGAGAGAGACCGGTTGAACACAGGTCCATCCCTCCAGCAGCAGCAAGCAAGAGGGGGGGAGAGAGAGAGAGACCGGTTGAACACAGGCCCCTTCCTCCAGCAGCAGCGAGCAAGAGGGAAAGCGACACTGGTGAAACACAAGCACCATGTTGACATCAAGCATGGTGATTAGAATTGAGGGGATGTTGGTGTTAAACACTGATGGACTGGACAGGACCTGCAGCCAATGATTGTGTTCCACTGCCTGAACAGTGATTATTCGATGCAATTGGAATGTCTACTGGGGAAGATATTCTGATCCAACTTCACTGGAGCAGAAAACTATATTTCAAGTTCACTGTGATTTATTGCTTCAATATCTTTATTCCCAGGACTAATGTTAGAAAAAACCATATTCAGCTTTTCCCTACTGCCTCTCCTGAGATGATCGGATTGATTTTCTATAAAATGATTGGATAATTTTGAATACAGGTGGCTGTAAGCTTGAAACACAAGAGATTCTGCAGATACTGGATGTCTGGAGTGACACACACACACACAAGATGCTGGAGGAGCTCAGCAGGTCAGGCAGCACCTACGGAAATGAATGAACTGTCGATGTTGTAGGCGGAGACTGTTGATTTGGACTGGAAAGGCGAAGGGAAATAGAATAAGAAGATTGAGGGAGGCGTGAATTACCAGCTGGCCGGAGATTGGTGAGACCAGGTGGGGGAGGTTGGGAGAAGTAAGAAGCTAGGTTGTGATTAGTAAGAAGTAAAGGACTGAAGCTTTAAAGAGTAGAATGGTTGTCATGGAAAGAATGAGTAGATTTGCATGGAGTAACCTACCAACCCAAGTATAACTACACCTCAAACGTTTTTATTTTATTGTAAAGCACTTCAGACAGACAGACATACTGGTACTTTATTGATCCCGAGGGAAATTGGGTTTCGTTACAGCCGTGCCAACCAAGAATAGTGTAGAAATATAGGAATATAAAACCATAAATAATAAGTTAATCATGCCAAGTGGAAATAAGTCCAGGACCAGCCTATTGGCTCAGGGTGTCTGACACTCCGAGGGAGGAGTTGTAAAGTTTGATGGCCACAGGCAGGAATGACTTCCTTTAACGCTCAGTGTTACATCTCGGTGGAATGAGTTCTGGAAGAGATTTTAGAGAAGCAGGTATTTTATTCCATTTCAGCTGCACCAGCAGTGACCTCATGGTCCCACACTACCAGGTTCAGGAACATTTACCATACTCTTCAACCATCAGGCTCCCGAACCAGAGTGGATAACTTCACTCACCTCAACTCTGAACTGTGATTCCACAACCCACAGACTCACTTTCAAGGACTCTACAGCTCATGTTCTCAGTTCATTCTTTCCTTCTTTCTTATTTTTTTCCCTTTCTTTTTCTCTACAGTATTTATTTGCACAATTTGTCATTAGCATATTTGCTGTTTGTCAGTCTGTGCAGTTTTGCATTGATTCTCTTGTATTTCTTTGAGCGTCCTCAAGAAAATGTCTCTCAGGGTTGTATATGGTGACATGTGCATACTTTGATAATAAATGTACTTTGAACTTTGAGCTCTTCCAGTAATTACCCTTCAGCCCCCTGCATTTCTCTGTCCGTGAGATTATCCCGGTCTTGTCACTTGTATCGGAAACATGCCAGTTATGTGGATGACCTTCTGCAGATATTATCCGATCCAGATCAGTATCCACCTGAAGTTTCCACAGAACTGTGCAGAACACAACAGTGAGCTGTTGTCTCAAACACTGGAGACTGGAGTTGATCCTTCCATAGGACTGTGGGAACGCAGCCAAAGTTACAATTCATGGGAACATTGGGAGGGAGAATTCCAGCTTCCAGAGGTCTAGTTCTGGCCCAAATTGAAAGGTGTCAGCCTGAGATGGGGGGGGGGGGGTGTTAAAGAGAGTGCACACGGGTTAGTGGGTGTTTGTAAGTGTGCATGGATTTTTGTGTGTGTGCATGTATTTGTGTTTGCGTGCATGTGTTTGTATATTCTGCATGTGTTTGTGTGTATGTGCCTGTGTTTCTGTGTGTGAGTGAGTGTGCGTTTGTGCCTGTGTTTCTGTGTGTGTGTATGTGCCTGTGTTTCTGTGTGTGAGTGAGTGTGTGTGCGTATGTGCCTGTGTTTCTGTGTGTGTGTGTGTATGTGCCTGTGTTTCTGTGTGTGAGTGTGTGTGTGCGTGTGCCTGTGTTTCTTCTGTGCGTGAGTGAGTGTGTGTATGTGCATGAGTTTCTGTCTGTGAGGGTGAGGATTGCAGATGGGGTTACTGTTGGACAGTAGATAATGTACAGTTGAGAATTGGCGGTGGCTTAAATGCCATGATAGAGAGTTACTGTGGGCCAGCAGCTGAGGGAAACCCCCGAGAGCCACAGTGGGCCGGTCAGCAGGAGGTAGGCTGGAGTTTATGAGGCTACATTTCTTGGCTTGCCTGACTATCAGCTGAGAAAGTTGCTCTGTGAGTGTTTGAGCCAGCCACTCATCATCCGGCAGTAATAGTTCCTGTACATGTTGTTCCGGAAAGGGGACTCTCAGTTCAAACTGCAGCACTGAACAAGATATTCACTCACTATTATTTCCCAAATCATGACATTTATAACTGCCTATTTCCTAACCCCTGATGTTACATTCACCCAAAACTGGAATCTGGAAATGATTTAAGAGTAAACTGATTTCTCTCTCTCTCTCTCTCTCTCTCTCTCTCCCCCCTCCCCCTCCCCTCTCTCTCCCCCTCTCTCTCTCTCTCTCTCTCTCTCCCCCCTCCCCCTCCCCTCTCTCTCCCCCTCTCTCTCTCCCCCTCTCTCTCTCCCTACCTCTCTCTCTCTCCCCCTCTCTCCCTCCCTCCTCCCTCTCTCTCCCCCTCTCTCCCTCCCTCCCTCCCTCTCTCTCTCCCTCTCCCTCTCTCTCTCGTTCTTTAACCTCCGCCCAGATGTACACCCCTCAGAGATCTCTGTACTTCCCCAGGCCTGGCTCCTGGTCATCGCTGAATCTGACACTTCTCACAGACCAGATGCTAAGCTCTGGTTTTCCCTCTGCTTCACTCACACGTTTCCTCCTTTTTGCGTCGCTCCTTCAAACTTGCGAGCTTTTGGTCAGATAGGCCAGCGCGGTGACATAGCGATGAATGCAATCACTTTGCAGTGCAGCGATTGGGGTTCAGTTCCCGCTGCTGTCTGTAAGAGGTTTGCACGTTCTCCCTGTGACTCTGTGAGATCCTCCGGGTGCCTCGGTTTCCTGCCGTATCCCAAAGACGTACGGTCTTTACTTTGTAAGTACGTGCTAGTATTTATATGCATTTTATTCCATATCCACACTTTAACTTGTAACTTATTTTAACTCCTGACGAAAGGTCTTCACCCGAAACGTCGACAGTGCTTCTCCCTATAGATGCTGCCTGGCCTGCTGCGTTCCACCAGCATTTTGTGTGTGTAACTTGTTTTATGTAATTCTTTATTCCTTATAATTGTTGACTGTTGTTTTTTGTTTTATGTCTTGCCCTGACCAACACACCACAGCAAATTTCTAACACATGTAAAGGTACATGGTGAATGAAGTGGCAACATTTGATCCTTGGCTGTCATGTTGGCACCAGAAGCATGGCCACACTTGCAGGCCTCGCCCAGCACATCTTCAGACTGTGTTGGTCACTGACGCATTGAATTGACTTTATCTCTTACGTCCTTCACATACATGAGGAGTAAAAATCTTTACGTTACGTCTCCATCTAAATGTGCAATATACAATTTATAGTGATTTGTAATAAATAGTATGTACAACAGGGCAGTTAATATAACATAGAAATACAATTGTATCAGCGTGGATTAATCAGTCTGATGGCCTGGTGGAAAATAGCTGTCCCAGAGTCTGTTGGTCCTGGCTTTTATGCTGCAGTATCGCTTCCTGGATGGTAGCAGCTGGAATAGGTTGTGGTTGGGGTGACTTGGGTCCCCAATGATCCTTTGGGCCCTTTCTTCACACCCTTCTTTGTAAGTGTCCTGAATCAATGGAAGTTCACAACTACAGAGGTGCTGGGCTGTCCGCACCACTCTCTGCAGAGTCCTGTGATTAAGGGAGGTACAGTTCCCATACCAGGCAGTGATGCAGCCGGTCAGGATGCTCTCAGTTGTGCCCCTATAGTAAGTTCTTAGGATTTGGGGGACCCATACCAAACTTCCCCAACCGTCAGGTGCTGTTGTGCTTTTTTCACCACACAGCTGGTGTGTTGGACCCACATGAGATCCTCGGTGATGTGTCTGCTGAGGAACTTTGCTGTATGTTTCGATGTACCTGCGGTGATCTTTAAATAAAGCTAAGCTTTTAAGTTGTCTGAGGAGCTGGAGTAACCATAAGACATAGGAGCAGAATTAAGCCATTCAGCCCATCGAGTCTTCTCCACTATTTGACCATGCCTGATTTATTATCCCTCTCAACCTCATTCAAGTTCAAATTTAATCATCATTCAACCAGACATGAATATAGCCAAATGAAACAGCATCGCTCTGGGGCCAAGGAGCCAAACATATTACCAACAACACACAGTACACTGCAAATAACACATATGGCTACAAAAGTGAAAAAAAACATACAGGTTCAAAGAGAAGCAATACAAACCAAGACCCTGAGTGACGTGGCTTGTAGATTTATCGTAAGTTGTCCTGGTCAACTTGTTCTTCTGAGCCAACACCAGAGATCAGCACCAGTGGGAGGGTCCAGTCCCCAGCCCAGCACAGACTCCAATGGACCCACAGAGGCCTCTGCTCTCTCCCACCCTTGCCTTGGCGTCTCCTCCCCGGGTGGCTGCAACAGGCGACTCCAAGGTCCAAGGGCCTAGTCCTGGCCACGACCGAGGCAACGCAGCCTCCCCACCGTTGGTCTCACCAATGAACCAGTGAGTCAGACGTGCAGTATACTACACTACCAAGGTCCAACAGGGTCTTGCAATCACAATCAAAACGTCCACGACAATCACTTGCACTGCAGGCTGTCCAAAGATTCACCACAAACGCAGGCAACAACACAACGCACCCGGTACGCACTTAGTCCAGCTCCATCGCTTTCGAGCAACTCACCGATGGGATAGTCCTGCAGTACCCGATGTTCTCAGTATCTAACAGTGACCTGTGATCAGAAAGCGAGACCTAAAGGACAAACAGTTATACCTTTCACTGGAGCCTGGAGTGGTCCAAGCTGTCGCCATCTTACTGGAAGTAATTCTCCTGCCTTCTTCCTATGACCTTTGACACCTTTACTGATCAAGAATTTAGCAATCTCCGCTTTATGACTTGACCTCCATAGCCCTCTATGGACCATACTTCCCACTGAGACAGGTCCACTATTGCTGATTGTATTAAGTTATTTATTTATTGAGGTACAGCACTGCCTTGCTGCCCAGCGATCCCCTGATTTAATCCTAGCCTATAAAACCATAAGGTAGAATTATGGTCAGAATTAGGCCATTTGGCCTATCAAGTCTTCTTCATCATCTCATCATGGCTGATCCATTTCCCTCTCTGCCCCAATCTCCTGCCTTCTCCCTGTATCCCTTCACACCCTGACTAATCAAGAATCTATCAACCTCTGCCTTAAATATACATGAAGACTTGGCCTCCAGACCCACCTGTGGCAAAGAATTCCACAGATTCGGCACAGACTCTCTGACTTGAGGAATTCCTTCTCATCGCTATTCTAAAAGGACTTCCCTCTATTCTGAGACCGTGTCCTCTGGTCTTAGACTCCCCCACTTTTGGAAACATCATCTCCACGTCGACTCTATCGAGGCCTTTCAACGTTCAAAATGCTGGAGGAACTCAGCAGGCTAGGCGCATCTCGGAAAATAGTACAGTCAATGTTTTGGCCGGAAGCATCGACTGTACTCTTTTCCTCGATGCTGCCTGGCTCGCTGAGCTCCTCCAGCATTTTGTGTGTGTTGCTCGGATTTCCAGCATCTGCAGATTTTCTCTTGTTTGCCTTTCAACTTTTGATAAGTTTCAATGAGATCTCCCCCCCCCCCCCCCCCATTCTTCTGAATTCCAGCGAGTACAGGCCCAGAGCCTTCAAACACACCTCGTGTGACAAAGCTTTCAATCCCAGAATCATTTTTGTGAACCTCCTTTGAACCCTCTCCAATGCCAGCACATCCTTTCTTGGAGAAGGGGCCCAGAAATACTCAGAATACTCCAAGCAAGGCCTCACCAGTGCCTTTTCCAGCCTCAGCTTTTATATTCTGGTCCTCTCAAAATGCATGCTAACATCGCATTTGCCTTCCTCACCACCATCTATGTTCTTGATACAGAATCTGCAGGCATTGTTATCACCTGCCAGGTTCCTTGTGCAAATGCATCAACCGAACTTTAGCTCCAGGCTCTTGCAATAGTACAAGGTCAGAGGTCACAAGCAATGGAATTTGTTCAATTTGCTGATTACTGATGTAAATTACATTCGGGGAGAGCGCTTTGTAATCTTGACAAGTCAACTATGACTCATCAGTGCTCCTCTGACCATACCTGGGCCTTGTATGCCTGTTGCCCTTCCACCTTTGACCTTTACAGTTATAGGCCGATCCTGAAACGATAACTTCGTGTAATGGGCTCAGATCTTTGGGACTGTTAACAAGGCAAGATCTGAGAGAAAGAAGCCTGTGGAATTCCTTTAATTTCACTCACACAATCGGGGCATTGTGTAGCCAACAGTCCTTGCATTGATGTAGCTGTAGTGTACGATTTAGTTTTCAAGTGAAGGAGCTCAAACGTATCAATGTCTAAGGAGCATTTTATTTGTTCCCTTGTTGTTTGCTTTGTTCTTAGGTGGGGTGGTCAGATTTGAGCACCCCTTCCTCCCTACACACCCTGCAATGGAGCCTCCCCTTCTCTGATGCTCTGCTGCGAATCAGCCATCCGCGGTCCACCCCCCCCCCCCCCCCCGCCTGTCACTTCCGGATTGTAACTCGCCAGCGCATACCCGGGGGGTCCTCACACTTGCATTCCACTCCATTACAGAAGGATGCCAAGATCAGTGGCAGATCGTAGCGTGCCTGTTCATGATGTCTGCTGCCACGATGCGGCCAAACTGGAGGAGCAAAATCTCGTATTCCGTCTGGGTAGCCTCCAAAGTGCTCCAGTCCGCCGTCTCAGTGATTCACTAAATCTGTGCTCCTTGGGATTTATGCAACACACACTCGCACAAAGTGTAGCAGCCTGAAACTCGACTGTACTTTTTTCCGTAGATGCTGAGTTCCTCCAGCATTTTGTGTGTCTTGCTTGGATTTCCAGCATCTGCAGATCTTCTCAGCCTTGAGATTTATGCTAGCTAGCTCAATAATTCTCTTGACAAGTGCTCCTTTCCGGTGCTTTTCAGGAACAGCCCATGTGACTCTTGCAGCCCAGTCTCATTAAACCCGTGCAAACCTCAAACAATACTTCACTTAACTCAAGGTCACATGCAGGAATTCAAATTTGAAAGCCTTTGGAGGGGTACGTCAAACTGAATGGAAAAGCCTATGAGAAGTATTGGATACGGCCCAGTCCATCACGAGTAAAGCCCTCCCCACCATTGAACACTGTCACAGGAAAGCAGCATCTATCATCAGGGACCCCCACCAGCCAGGCCATGCTCTCTTCTCACTGCTACCATCGGGAAGAAGGTACTGGAGCCTCAGGACCCACGTCACCAGGTTCAGGAACAGTTATTCCCCTCAACCATCAGGCACCTGAACCAGAGGGGATAACTTCACTCAACTTCACTCACCCCATCACCAAACTGTTCCCGCAGCCTATGGGCCCACTTTCTAGGAATCTCGATGTTCTCGATATTTATTGTTTGTTTATTTATTATTATCATTTATTTTTGTATTTGCACAGTTTGTTATTTCTTTGCACATTGATTGTTTGTCCTGTTGGGTGTGGTCGTTCACTGATTCTGTTGTGCTTCTTGCATTTACTGTGATTGCCTGCAAGACAATGAATCTCAGAGTTGTATATAGTGACATGTCTGTACTTCGATAATAAATTTGCTTTAAAGGTTGATGCATTTTAAATGCAAGCATCCTAGCCTTGTTAATGAATACTTGGGGAGGGGGGTGTAGATCTGTTCCAAGTGCCTGACTTCCCACACTCATCGCAGTTTAACTCAGCAGTGAGTAGTGAGCTCACTTAATGTTTATCTCAATTCCGCCGATATGCATTCCATGGCCACTTTACCTCCTGTATCTAATACAGTGGCCGCTGAGTGTATGTTTGTGGTCTTCTGCTGCTGTAGCCCATCCGCTTTAACGTTGGAAGTGTTGTGTGTTCAGAGGGGCTCTTCTGCACGCCACTGTTGTAACGTGTGGTGAGTGTTACTGTCGCCTTCCTGTCAGCTTGAATCAGTCTGGCCGTTCTCCTCTGACCTCTCTCATTAACAAGGCATTTTCACCCACAGAACTGCTGCTCACTGAATTTTTTTTTTGTTTTTCACACTATGTAAATTCTAGAAACTGTTGAGAGTGAAAATCCCAGGAGATCAGCAAACCACCTCATCTGACATCAATAATCATTTCACAGAACATAGAAACATAGACATCTACAGCACATTACAGGCCCTTCAGCCCACAATGTTGTGCCAACCGTGTAACCTAGAATTTCCCTACTGCATTCCATGGACAAGGTCACTTCGATCACATTTCTTCCCCACTCTGATGTTTGGTCTGAACAATAACTGAACCTCTTGACCATGTCTACATGCTTTTATACATTGAGTTGCTGCCATGTGATTGGCTGATTAGATATTTGTATTAACAAGCAGGCGTACAGTGTACCTAATAAAATGGCCACTGAGTGTATATCTCTCTTAGTTCCAGCATCGATTTCTCTAACTTCTGATCATTTCAACCCCCCTCTGTCCTTCTCCCTTTTTCCATTCCACATTTGGGTTTTCCTTCTCACCTCTTGTCATCTCCTCACCTACCCGTCCCCTCAGAGATACAGCCTGTGGACGACTGTTTTCTGTGTTGCTCCCAGGTGTCCAGAGGCAGATCGTGCACTGTCTGGAGAAGATCGCAGGGATTGTCGAAGAACAGTATTGTGAGCTTGCGACACGACCTGATGACCGACAGCGGAACTGTCACACTGAGCCTTGTCCAGCCCGGTGAGTGACCGGCCCAGAGACCTGAGTGTACATCCTCAGTCCAAACCTCCCTCCAAACGTCAGCCTCCTGTCTTTATATGGAAAAGCACTGGGTCCGCATTCAGTTCTGTGTCCACTGTAATTCACTGTCTCAGGCCTTGCACCCCTCCCTGTCTCTGTAACCCTCCCCTCTATCCCTCCCTGTCTCTGTAACCCTCTCCCTCCCCTCTACCCCTCCCTGTCTCTGTAACCCTCTCCCTCCTCTAACCCTCCCTGTCTCTGTAACCCTCCCCTCTATCCCTCCCTGTCTCTGTAACCCTCTCCCTCCCCTCTACCCCTCCCTGTCTCTATAACCCTCCCCTCTATCCCTCCCTGTCTCTGTAACCCTCTCCCTCCTCTAACCCTCCCTGTCTCTGTAACCCTCCCCTCTATCCCTCCCTGTCTCTGTAACCCTCTCCCTCCTCTAACCCTCCCTGTCTCTGTAACCCTCCCCTCTATCCCTCCCTGTCTCTGTAACCCTCTCCCTCCCCTCTACCCCTCCCTGTCTCTGTAACCCTCTCCCTCCTCTAACCCTCCCTGTCTCTGTAACCCTCCCCTCTATCCCTCCCTGTCTCTGTAACCCTCTCCCTCCTCTAACCCTCCCTGTCTCTGTAACCCTCCCCTCTATCCCTCCCTGTCTCTGTAACCCTCTCCCTCCTCTAACCCTCCCTGTCTCTGTAACCCTCCCCTCTATCCCTCCCTGTCTCTGTAACCCTCTCCCTCCTCTAACCCTCCCTGTCTCTGTAACCCTCCCCTCTATCCCTCCCTGTCTGTAACCCTCTCCCTCCTCTAACCCTCCCTGTCTCTGTAACCCTCCCCTCTATCCCTCCCTGTCTCTGTAACCCTCTCCCTCCCCTCTACCCCTCCCTGTCTCTGTAACCCTCTCCCTCCCCTCTACCCCTCCCTGTCTCTGTAACCCTCCCTCTCCTCTACCCCTCCCTGTCTCTGTAACCCTCCCTCTCCTCTACCCCTCCCTGTCTCTGTAACCCTCTCCCTCCCCTCTACCCCTCCCTGTCTCTGTAACCCTCTCCCTCCCCTCTACCCCTCCCTGTCTCTGTAACCCTCTCCCTCCCCTCTACCCCTCCCTGTCTCTGTAACCCTCCCTCTCCTCTACCCCTCCCTGTCTCTGTAACCCTCTCCCTCCCCTCTACCCCTCCCTGTCTCTGTAACCCTCTCCCTCCCCTCTACCCCTCCCTGTCTCTGTAACCCTCCCTCTCCTCTACCCCTCCCTGTCTCTGTAACCCTCCCTCTCCTCTACCCCTCCCTGTCTCTGTAACCCTCTCCCTCCCCTCTACCCCTCCCTGTCTCTGTAACCCTCTCCCTCCCCTCTACCCCTCCCTGTCTCTGTAACCCTCTCCCTCCCCTCTACCCCTCCCTGTCTCTGTAACCCTCCCTCTCCTCTACCCCTCCCTGTCTCTGTAACCCTCTCCCTCCCCTCTACCCCTCCCTGTCTCTGTAACCCTCTCCCTCCCCTCTACCCCTCCCTGTCTCTGTAACCCTCCCTCTCCTCTACCCCTCCCTGTCTCTGTAACCCTCTCCCTCCCCTCTACCCCTCCCTGTCTCTGTAACTCTCCCTCCCCTCTACCCCTCCCTGTCTCTGTAACCCTCCCTCTCCTCTATCCCTCCCTGTCTCTGTAACCCTCTCCCTCCCCTCTGTCTCTGTAACCCTCTCCCTACCCTCTACCCCTCCCTGTCTCTGTAACCCTCTCCCTCTCCTCTATCCCTCCCTGTCTCTGTAACCCTCCCCCTACCCCTCCCTTTCTCTGTAACCCTCTCCCTACCCCTCCCTGTCTCTGTAACCCTCTCCCTACCCCTCCCTGTCTCTGTAACCCTCTCCCTTCCCTCCCTGTCTCTGTAACCCTCTCCCTACCCCTCCCTGTCTCTGTAACCCTCTCCCTCCTCTAACCCTCCCTGTCTCTGTAACCCTCCCCTCTATCCCTCCCTGTCTCTGTAACCCTCTCCCTCCTCTAACCCTCCCTGTCTCTGTAACCCTCTCCCTCCCCTCTACCCCTCCCTGTCTCTGTAACTCTCCCTCCCCTCTACCCCTCCCTGTCTCTGTAACCCTCCCTCTCCTCTATCCCTCCCTGTCTCTGTAACCCTCTCCCTCCCCTCTGTCTCTGTAACCCTCTCCCTACCCTCTACCCCTCCCTGTCTCTGTAACCCTCTCCCTCTCCTCTATCCCTCCCTGTCTCTGTAACCCTCCCCCTACCCCTCCCTGTCTCTGTAACCCTCTCCCTACCCCTCCCTGTCTCTGTAACCCTCTCCCTTCCCTCCCTGTCTCTGTAACCCTCTCCCTACCCCTCCCTGTCTCTGTAACCCTCTCCCTCCTCTAACCCTCCCTGTCTCTGTAACCCTCCCCTCTATCCCTCCCTGTCTCTGTAACCCTCTCCCTCCTCTAACCCTCCCTGTCTCTGTAACCCTCTCCCTCCCCTCTACCCCCCGCCATCTCAGGACCCTCCTCCCCTGTATTCTTCAGAGATTTTCCTCTGTCTGTTCACCTTTCCCCCCCCAACCGCACCCCTGTTGCCCTGTGAAATGATTTATTCAAGGGGCCACATAAATGTGATTACTGCTTTGACGTTACAGTGCGAGAGGAAATTATTGTTGAGCAGAATCTGAACTTCAGTCATTCAAGGTAAAACTCCCAGCCAGGGAAGGTCATCTGTAATGACGGGAATATAAGAGATTATCTGAGGTTACAGTGGAATGTAGATCGACTGGGCCAGTGGCCTGAGGAATGGCAACACATTTTCATGCAGATCTGTTCTAAGACTAATTAGGGCAGGGGTTGCTGACGAAGTGGCGGGGACTTGAGGAATGTGTAGAGCATTGTGCAGGTACGTGGTTCCCTGAAAGTGGCCATTCGGGTAGTTGGGGTGGTGAAGAAGCCTTGCCTTCATCGCCCAGCTGTATGAAGCGATTTGAAGACCGTTTTTTCAGTTCTGGTTGCCCTGGGTCAATAAGCTCGAAAAGGCACAGAAACCACTTACAAGGGTGTTACAGGACGGGAGGTTTTGAGTTGGAGTGGTACGGTAGCATAACGCTTTACAGTGCTGGCTGTAAGTTCAGAGATCGATTCCTGCCGCCGTCTGTAAGGAGTTTGTACGTTCTCCCGAAGATGTTGTGGGTATCCTCTGTGTGCTGCAGCTTCCTCCCACTTCACCAAGACGTACGTACGTACGGGTTAGCGTTAGTGATTTGTGGGCGTGCTACGCTGGTGCTGGAAGCGTGGCAACAGTCACAATTTGCCCCCAGCACATCCTCAAACTGTGGTGGTTGTTGATGCAAGCAACACATTTCACTGTTTGTTTCGATGTCACACAAAGCTAATGTTTATAAGGAGCAGCTGGGCTGTTCCCTGGAGTACAAGGGAGAAGAGGTGACCTTGTGGAGGTTGACAAAATAGCAAGGGGTATCAATAAGAGCCACACACACAAAATGCTGGAGGAACTCAGCAGGTCAGACAGTGTCTATGGACAGAGTAACACACACAAAATGCTGGAGGAACTCAGCAGGACAGGCAGCGTCTATGGACAGAGTAACACACACAAAATGCTGGAGGAACTCAGCAGGTCAGGCAGCGTCTATGGACAGAGTAACACACACAAAATGCTGGAGGAACTCAGCAGGTCAGACAGTGTCTATGGACAGAGTAACACACACAAAATGCTGGAGGAACTCAGCAGGTCAGACAGTGTCTATGGACAGAGTAACACACACAAAATGCTGGAGGAACTCAGCAGGTCAGACAGTGTCTATGGACAGAGTAACACACACAAAATGCTGGAGGAACTCAGCAGGACAGGCAGTGTCTATGGACAGAGTAACACACACAAAATGCTGGAGGAACTCAGCAGGTCAGGCAGCGTCTATGGACAGAGTAACACACACAAAATGCTGGAGGAACTCAGCAGGTCAGGCAGCGTCTATGGACAGAGTAACACACACAAAATGCTGGAGGAACTCAGCAGGACAGGCAGCGTCTATGGACAGAGTAACACACACAAAATGCTGGAGGAACTCAGCAGGACAGGCAGCGTCTATGGACAGAGTAACACACACAAAATGCTGGAGGAACTCAGCAGGACAGGCAGCGTCTATGGACAGAGTAACACACACAAAATGCTGGAGGAACTCAGCAGGTCAGGCAGCGTCTATGGACAGAGTAACACACACAAAATGCTGGAGGAACTCAGCAGGACAGGCAGCGTCTATGGACAGAGTAACACACACAAAATGCTGGAGGAACTCAGCAGGACAGGCAGCGTCTATGGACAGAGTAACACACACAAAATGCTGGAGGAACTCAGCAGGACAGGCAGCGTCTATGGACAGAGTAACACACACAAAATGCTGGAGGAACTCAGCAGGACAGGCAGCGTCTATGGACAGAGTAACACACACAAAATGCTGGAGGAACTCAGCAGGACAGGCAGCGTCTATGGACAGAGTAACACACACAAAATGCTGGAGGAACTCAGCAGGACAGGCAGCGTCTATGGTCAGAGTAACACACACAAAATGCTGGAGGAACTCAGCAGGACAGGCAGCGTCTATGGTCAGAGTAACACACACAAAATGCTGGAGGAACTCAGCAGGACAGGCAGCGTCTATGGAAAAGCCAAAGAGCTTTGGCCCAAAACGTTAACTGTGTTTTTTCCCAGTGATGCTACCTGGCCTGCTGAGTTCCTCCAGCATTTTGTGTGTGTTGCACGGAATTCCAGCATCTGCAGATTTTCTCTTGTTTGTCATAGGGGTATAAATAAGATGAAGGGCCACAGACTTCTCCCCAGGGTGAGAGAGTCCATAACTAGAGGGCGCAGGTTTCAGCTGAGAGGGAAGAGATTTAAAACAGAGCTGAGGGGTAAGGTTTTCCTACAGCATGTGGAACGAGTCGTGGTTGAGAGAGGTACAATAATATCGTTTCAGAAGCACTTGGATAAGTGGACCGAGGGGTGAGTCTTAGATACGGGCCGAACATAGGAAAGTGGGGTGAGCTGGGTGGTCAGCATGGACTGATGGGCTAAAGGGCCTGTATCTATGCTACATGACTCTGTGACGTTGCTGGGGGTGGTGGCAGAGGCAGGGACATTTGGGATATTGAGATGACTGTTAGATAGGCACATGGATGATAGGAAAAATGGAGGGCTATATGGGAGGGAAGGGTTGGACTGATCTTAGGGTCTTTTTCCTTTCTATATTATCATGAATTGCATTGAACTGCTGCTGCTAAGTTAACAAATTTCACAACAGTGATAATAACCTGATTCTGATAGTACAGTTTAAAAGTAGTACAACATCGTGGACCAAAGTACCCATTCAGTGCTGTAATCTACTGGTTCAGTGGCCAATTTATTAGGCACACCTGTACACCTGTCATTAATGCAAATATCTCATCAGTCAACCATGCGGCAGCAACTCAATGCATAAAAGCACG
Source organism: Hemitrygon akajei (assembly GCF_048418815.1). Lineage (NCBI taxonomy): Eukaryota > Metazoa > Chordata > Chondrichthyes > Myliobatiformes > Dasyatidae > Hemitrygon > Hemitrygon akajei. Next base: position 40,688,936 of record NC_133153.1, read on the forward strand.
CAGACACGGTCAAGAGGTTCGTTTGTTCAGACCAAACATCAGGATGGGGAAGAAATGTGATCTAAGTGACTTTGACCATGGAATGTTTGTTGGTGTCAGATGGGGTGGTTTGAGTATCTCAGAAACTGCTGATCTCCCGGGATTTTCACGCACAACAGTCTCTAGAGTTTACAGAGAACGGTGCGAGAAGTAAAAACCATCCAGTGAGCTGCAGTTCTTTGGGCAAAAGTGCCTTACTCATGAGAGAGGTCAGAGAGGAATGGTTCAAGTGTCGGGAGGGCGGGAATAACTCAAATATCCATGCGTTAGAACAGTGGTGTGCAGAGGCTGAATCTCTGAATGCACAGCACATCGCACTGTGGAGGGGATGGGTCGCAGCAGACATACAGAGATACCGGAGGCACCTTCTGTACCTAATAAAGTGGCCACTGAGTGTATGTTCTGAGAGAGGGTTGCTCTTCCCTCAGGTAGTGAGGCTGACTTTGCGGACTGAGAAAGGATTTTATTTCCTCAGGTGGTGGGTCGGAGAGTGGCAGGCGTGCTCGGCGTCCTGTGGAGAAACGGGGACTATGAGGAGGACCACCCTTTGCATCCAGAGTGTGGGTCTCGATGAGCAGCGGGCTCTCCAGCCCTCTGACTGCCAACATACGGCCAAGCCCGAGGACACCGGCCCTTGCAACCGGGAAATCCCCTGCCCCTCGGACTGGAGCGCAGGCAGCTGGCCAGAGGTGAGAGGGCAAAGGTCAACCGTCAAGCCAGTTGTACTGAGACAGGGGATTGTTTTCAAATCAGATGCTGGAAATCGTGAGCAACACATACAAAATGCTGGAGCGACAGCACAGTTCCTTAGCAGACAGCATAACAGTATTACAGCACGAGCTGTAAAATCGGGGTTCAGCTCCCACCGCTGTCTGTAAGGAGTTTGTATGTTCTCCCCATTTCAGCAGTGGGTTTCCTCCGGGTGTTCCGGTTTTCTCCCGCATTCCAAAGACATACGAGCTGGGGTCAGTAAGTTATGGGCATGTTATGTTGGCACTGGAAGCATGGGGACACTTCCCGGCTGCCCCGGCACAATTTTCATGGATTTGATTTGACTCAATTAATGCATTTTGCTGTATGTTTCAATGTACATGTGACAAATAAAATTTGTCTTTAATCTTTGGGAAAGGACTGAGCAAGTCAGATAACATCTATGGAGAGGAATAAACAGTTGATGTTTCTGTCCTGATGAAGGGTCTCAGCCCGAAACGTTGACTGTTTATTCCCCTCCATGGATGCTGCCTGACCTGCTGAGTTCCTCCAGCGTTTTGTGGGTGTTGCTTTAAAATCATTTAGGCAATGATTGTCAGCCAATTAGACCAACAAAACAAGGAAGTGGTCTCTCTCGAGTAACTTGTCTGGTGTTAGATCCGTCTTACTGAGGTGACCCTTCAGATTTAGATGCATTCATTTGTCACGTATACGTGGAAACATACAGTGAAACACGTCGTTCGGGGGCAGCCCACAAATATCACCACAGATTCCAGCGCCAACATAGCATTCCCACGATGCTCAGCAGAACGCAGAACACACCAAGCAACAAAACGGCAAAGCAAGCACTTCGGCCTCCTCCCACTCAACCACACACTCACGGGAGGACTGACTTCCAGGCCTCCCGTGCACTCCAAAACCACCTCGAAACATCATACTTGTGAAACCTGAGTGGCTCGTGCTTAAAGGGGCTGTCTCAGTGTCAGGTTCGCTATTTAAATATCTGTAATACAAAAGAGACCGTTGCTTTAATATGGGAGATTCTGCAGATGCTGGAAATACAGAGCAACACAAACAAAACGCTGGAGGAACTCAGCAGGTCAGGCAGCATCTGTGGAAATGAATAAACAGCCGACGTTTCAGGCCAAGACCCTTCTTCAGGACTGGAAAGGAAGGGGGAAGACACCAGGATAAAAGGTTGGGGAGGAGGGGAAGGAAGATAGCTAGAAGGTGATAGGTAAGGCCAGGTAGGTAGGAAAGGTAAAGGGCTGGAGAGGAGAGTGCACCATGGGAGAAAGGGAAGGAGGAGGGGACCCAGGGGGAGGTGATAGACAGGTGAGAAGAGCTAAGGGGCCAGAGTGGGGAATAGGAGAAGTGGGAGGGGGAGGGATTTTATTTTAAAGGAAGGAGGAATCAATACTTATGCCATCAGGTTGGAGGCTACCCAGACAAAATATATGGTGTTGCTCCTCTACGCTGAGAGTGGCCTCATCTGGCACTCTGCTTTAGCCATGTTTGTTAGTTGCTTTCACTCACGTTGGGGATCTGCACGTTGCTAGCAAGGCCGGAGCATGGTGGTGCACAGTGTACTTTATATATCTTACACGTAACAAGTAGGACAGAGCGGTGGTGTAGTTGTTAGCACAGTGCCTTACAGTATGGGCGACCCGGGTTTGATTGCAGCGCTGTCTGTGAGGAGTTTGTGCATTCTAACTGTGACCGTGTGGGTTTCCTCCAGGAGCTCCAGTTTCCTCCCACAGTCCAAAGGCGTGCCGGTTGGTAGGTTAATTGGTTATTGTAGTTTGTCCTGTGATAGGCAAGGGTTAAATGGGGGGTTGCTGGATAGTGAGGCTTAAAGGGCCAAAAGAGCCTATTCCAATAAAAATTTTAAAATAACAAATAGAACAGTACCTGTGTTTCATGCGAGACCTACACCGCTAATTTAGCAGTCATTATCATTTCAGGAATGAAAGGGATGGAAGTAAGAGGAATGCTTGCTGGCTCTGGGCCTGTATACTGGACTTTAGAAGGAATCTCATCGAAACATATCAAATATGAAAAGTCCAAGATACAGTGGATGCAAAGAGGATGCTTTCTATAGCGCAGGAGTCTCGGACCAGAGGGCACAGCGTCAGAGTAGTGGGGCATCCCTTTAGAACAGAGATGGAGAGGAATTTCTTTAGCCAGAGGGTGGGGAATCTGTGGAATTTATTGCCACAGGCAACTGTGGAGGCCAGGTCTTTGGAGTATATTTAAAGCAGAGGTTGATAGGTTACTGATTAATGAGGGTGTCAGTGGTTATGGAGAAAAGGCAGGAGAATAGGGTTGAGAGGGATAATAAATCAGCCGTGATGGAATGGCAGAGCAGGATCAATGGGACAAGTGGCCGAATTCTGCTCCTATGTCTTATGGTTTTATCAGTTTCAGCTCAGCTTTAGTGAAAGGGATATAATCTTGCTCGAGATGTTAAGTTCCCATTTTGTTTTTGTTTGTCTTCAGTGCTCTGTCACCTGTGGACAAGGTGTGCAGGAACGGAGTGTTGTGTGCCTGAACAACACCAACATGACCTGCAGTCTGGAGATGAAACCAGCTGCAACAAGGCCCTGTCACCTGAAGCCATGCCCTGGACTCTGGCCAGGATTCACACTGCATGACTGGTCTGGAAGTGGAGCTTCTAGCAAGGAGATGTACAACGAGGTGGGATTCAACCTGAACTTCGGCCCCGGCGCTACAAACGAAGGTGAAAATTCCAACCGAATCCCTCCCATTCCCAACTCCTATCCATCCCTTATCAATGCACAAACTCCTCAGCCACAGACCCCCGAAGACAACAAGATAACCAATCACATTATTGAAGATGATTTCACCAAGAGTGAGGAATCCTCCAAACCAAACATCTTTGTCGATGACTTCTACTATGATTATAACTTCATCAACTTCCACGAAGACCTTGAGTACGGTCCGGAAGGCTGGCTGGATTTCAGCGAAGAGGAGAAGATGGGTGAAGACAGTAAACCTGAAGAAGAGCATTTGGAAACCAATAACATCTCTGACAGCGTTTTGGAGAAGTTACCCAATCAAAACGAGGATGGGACCTCTGTTGAAAAGCCAGGATCTAATGAGCTGGACAACGTTCCATTGGAACCTACAGCAAAAATCCTGGAGAATAAGGCAATAAATAATAATCAGGTCACAACTGCTACCTCAAATGTACACTCAGTTGATATCCATCTTAGTGAAGAATATACTACTGAGAATCTCAGGGTTACAGAGGCTACACCAGGTAGATTGAACAACACTGGCAGTGAAGATGTCGATAAAGAAATGTACGAGGCAGATGAGCTGCTTCCTGTCCAAAATACAACAGTTAAAGAGGGTATTTATCCTGGATCTTCACCGAATGATGATCAGGACATTGTTCTCAACACAGCAGCGACCCTGACATCTTATTATCACAACTCCCGAAGACCACCGTTCCCCACCTCTCCACCTAGTACAAACATCCCCAGTGCTTCAACAGCAAGTGACCCCAACTGGAAGGAGAAAGACCTGGTGAAAGACTGGAACTCTGAGGACCACGGCACGAGTCATGGAAATTCCAGCAGTGCCAAGCAGGGCAGTCCGTATAATCGAAAGGCTGGTGGCCTTAGAGAACCTCCTGAGAGTGAGGGGCAAGAAGGGAACCTGGAATCGAGGGAGACCGTGGATGGAGAGGGGGCGGATCCTGTACAAAATGGGACAGATGTGCCTGGGATTCCAAGTGAGATTTCAAATGTGACAGTCAGCAGTAGAGAGGAATTAAGTGTTAACCACGGACACTCCCAGCAGCAAGACACCATTGCTGGCCATCCAGCTGTTACTGATAACTCCTGGCGTGATCTCCATTCTGACACCAGTAATGTGCCCACATCTCCAGTCCCAACGGATCCGAAAGATATTCCTGCTCCAGAAGAGATACATTGGACAACGAGCCACGGACAAACCTGGTCAAGCTTGGCAGATGGACATAGTTTAAACGGCTCTTTAGAATTCCCAGGAGGGGTTGAAACATCTCCAGGAAATGTATTGGTACCTGGTGCATCTGACGAGGACACTGGCCATGCTAGTGTGCTCTCTCAGCCTAGCCCCTCTGTGACACAGGCTGACGTATTCTTCACGTCAGGAGGAGCGCTGTCACCAGAAGCAAGTCAGCTGCCGGTGGTAGGAACCCCTCCCGTCACCACTGTGGTGTCGCCAGAACTGGACTCTCCACTGCAAGACTGGGCCACAACTGAGGGAGGCCAGGGAGAGAGTGTGCAGCCAGTTCGGGCAACAGCCTCCAGCCACTCGTTCATTCGTCTGGGGCCTTCAGATTCTAGCTCCACTTTGTCAGTGAATGTGGGGACAAGGCCAGTTGAAGCCCCATCGCTAACCTCTGCAATCACTACAGAAGCCATCTTCCTCAGAACCACTACCTCTACTGCCAACATCGTTCCTGGTTCTAACTTGACAACAGCTGCCTCAGATTTAAGCACACAGCCACCGTTCGCAGAGGGTGTGACAGAGCCAAGCAGCACTCTGGGTTCTCCTTCCTGGACAAGTGACTCACTACCTCAGGAGCAGATTCCAACAACACTCGTTGAGTCAAGCAAAACGAGGACAGATTTAGCGAGGTCCCACACTGGAGCCGAATCCAAGGAGGGCCTGGCCAGTCCGGGCAGCACCGGCGCAGGAGATGCTGGGATCGGGATCGGAAGGGGTTCCCCTGGATCCATCGCGGGGAGTTCACTGGTTCCTGCCCCTACAATCCACCTACCGGCTCCCTCCGGGAATACCCTGTCTCCGAGGCCAGCGCTGGGTGTCCAGGCAACTGAAACTGACTCAGTGAGGGATGCAGCCATCGACCCAGCCTCTGAGGCAGATGTGGAGTCCCTATCTTACTGGGTGGTTGGAAACTGGAGTGAGGCAAGTACTGAGGGTTAACCCGGAGATGGTGGGGTGGGGAGGGAATACGGAATTATAATTTTAAAAAATGATAGCCATTCAGCCCTTTGATCCTGTTCCACTTTCACTGAGGTCAGGGTGAACTGCACCCTAACTCTGCTACCTTCTCTCCAAACCTCATGTTCGGCCGCAGAACCTACATAGAAGAAACACAGAATAACAGAGCATGGAGCCAGGCCCTACGGCCCAACTCGTCCATGGCCACCAAGGAGCCCGCCTAAGCTAGGCCTATTTACCCGCGTTTGACCCTTATCCCTCTAAACCTCTAAGCAAAATTGTAACATCGAAACAGTAAACTGTTGGCCCCCCTCTTGCTGTGCCAAGAGTGGCGTCTCTCTCTCCCTCATTAGTGAGAGAGAGGGCCTTTTGAGATGGCAAAGTGTTGGGAATGGGCTGTAGTTTTTCGATGGACTTCAGGGGCTTTGCTATTGCTTGCAAGGTGGGGAGGGTTGATGTTTTTTGTGGGATCTTGTTTTATGGAAGCTCGCTGTTTTCAGAACAGTAACCGCATTTGGAAAGCCCTTAATAAAATGTAAAACATTTTGGGAAAGATAAAGTTTTTTATAAAGTCTTTCCATCCCTCTCTGATATTGAAAATTGTGGAAATCCTAAACTGGTCAGGTAGCACCTGTGGAGGGTGAAACAGAGTGAGTAATTCAGGTCAAAGACTGTTCTAATGGAGGGTATCAACCTGAAATGTTAGCTCTTGTTTCCTTCTCCACAGATGCTGCATGCCCTTGTGAGCATTTCCAAATTTTTCCGTGTTTATTTCAGATTTGCAGCTTGGTTGTTTCGTTCCTGTGATCTCCCTCCACCTTCCCCTCCTGTTTCATTCCTGTGATCTCCCTCCACCTTCCTCTCCTGTTTCATTCCTGTGATCTCCCTCCACCTTCCCCTCCTGTTTCGTTCCTGTGATCTCCCTCCACCTTCCCCTCCTGTTTCATTCCTGTGATCTCCCTCCACCTTCCCCTCCTGTTTCATTCCTGTGATCTCCCTCCACCTTCCCCTCCTGTTTCTCACTGCCTGACTCAGCTGGTGAAAACATTTGTCTGGAGTCCAGTCATGTTTTCAATATGCAACGCACAAAATGCTAAAACAGGGGTTCACAACCTTTTTTATGGCATGGACGCCTACCACTAACGGAGATGTCCACAGGCCCCAGGATGGGAACCCCAGCACTAGAGGAAATCAGGAGATCAGGCAGCATCAGTGGAGGGGAATTTCAGGTCGAGACCCTTCATCAGGACTGAAAAGCAAGTGGGGAGTTAGCCAGAGTAAAAAGTTGGGGGGAAGGGCTGGAGGAAGAGCTGACAGGTGATAGGTGGATGCAGGTGGGAGGATGTGTAATTGGTTGGTGACAGAGGGGGTAGAATGGGGAAGTATGAAGCTGAGAGGTGATAGGTGGATCCCGGTGGGAGGATGTGTGATCGGTTGGTGACAGAGGGGGTAGAATGGGGAAGTATGAAGCTGAGAGGTGATAGGTGGATGCAGGTGGGAGGATGTGTGATTGGTTGGTGACAGAGGGGGTAGAATGGGGAAGTATGAAGCTGAGAGGTGATAGGTGGATGCAGGTGAGAGAATATCTGATTGGTTGGTGACAGAGGGGGTAGAATGGGGAAGTATGAAGCTGAGAGGTGAGGGGTGGAAGTAACAAAGGTGATAGGAGGAAGATTGAATTGGATAAGAGAGGGCAGTGGAGCACAGGATAAAGGGAAGGAGGCAGGAGTGATGTGTGGGTGATGGGTGAATGGGAGTGTGGATAGAGATAGGAGGGTGGGGGTCAGCGCGATCAGGAAAAAATGGACTGAAGAGAGAGTTAACGTGATGTTCATGATATCAATGTTCATGCCATCAAGTTGGGGACTACCAAGGCAGAATATCACACAAAATACTGGAGGAACTCAGCAGGTCAGGTAGCATCTATGGATGGGAATAAACAGTCTTTATCATCAGGACTGGAAAGGAAGGAGCCAGAAGCCAGAGTAAAAAGGTGGGGGAAAGGGAAGGAGTACGAGCTGAAAGATGATGGAGGCAAGAGATAAGGAAGGAATCTGCTGGGAGAGGCCGAGGGAGGCAGTGGACGGTGGACAGATGACGACGGTGTACGAAGTGATGGTCCTCCACTCTGTCTCTAACCTCCATTTGGCAGTGGAGGATGTATCACTGTGGGAGCGGGAAGGGTAATTAATAATGTTTCGATATGTCATGCAGTGTTCCACCACGTGTGGGCTGGGAGCGATCTGGAGGACAGTGCAGTGTAGCTCCGGTCGGGACAGTGACTGCGACAAGACCAAGAGGCCGGTCCCGGCTCGGAGGTGCTATATCCGGCCCTGCTCGGCATGGCGTGTGGGCAATTGGAGCAGGGTAGGTCTCCCACTTCCCCGTAGCGTCTCCGTTATCCCACCCGGGAAGGTGCGAGGACCCTCAGACCATCGTGCGACATAGTCGTTAGCTGGACAGTGTTACAGCTCAGGGTGTCGGAGCTCGGAGTCCAGTCCCGGCGCCATCTGTAAGTGTGTTCCTCCCCAAGTGCACGTGGGTTTCCAAAAACGTACCCATTGGTAGGTTAATTGGTCATTGTAAATTGTGCCATGGTTAAGCTAAGGTTACATCGGTGGGTTGCTGGGCCCCCAGAGGTGCCTGTTCCGTGCTGTATCTCTAAAGGGATCAATGTGTCTGACAGTGGTAGAGTCCACAGCAGGGAGAGAGGCCCTTGGGCACAGGTTGTCCCACTCACCTGCACAGGGCCCATCTCCCTCCAGACCTTTCCTTGCCACAGCTGAACGAGGGAGAAGAATCAGGGTGTATCACTCGGTAAAATAACAAATGCAAGTTGAGTAGCCCCGCATTCGGCTTCTTGCAATTAGCAGCCGATAATGAGCTTGAGGTCTGAGTTCAGAGGGAATCCGAGCCTTCCTGAGGTGACTCCCGTGCTCTCAGCTTTGCTTCCGGGCGTCCCTGCTGACAGGTTTTCCATTGCCTCCCTCAGTGCTCCAAGAACTGCGGAGGTGGGGTGAAGATCCGAGACGTTCAGTGTATCGACGTCAGGGACAGGCGGCCCCTGCGACCCTTCCACTGCCAGCCCGTCCTCCATAAGCCTCCCACCAGCCTGGCCTGCAACTCCAGACCTTGCCTGGACTGGTACACGTCCTCGTGGGGAGAGGTACAGTAAATCAGCGCCACAACGCAACAGTTTGGAATCGATGGGACGAGATTAGTGTCTGAGGAGAAGAATTGTCCTCGTAACTTTGAGGGTCACCAAACCTCTAGGATTGTCCTAGGGATGAAGTAATAATCCTCAGGACAATGCACTGTGGGGTAAAGATCACAAAAGATTAAAAGATCTTTAAAGGTTGGCTTTATCTGCCACGCGTGCATTAAGACATACAGTGAAATGCGTCATTTGCGTCAGTGACCGACACAGTCCGAAGGTGCGTTGGGGGCAGCCTGCAAGTGACTCCATGCTTCCGACAAACATAGCTTAACCCACAATTTATCGTGGAATGTGGGAGGAAGCTGGAGCACGTGGAGGAAACCCACACTGATACAGGGAGAAGGTCCGAACTCCTTACAGACAGCGATAGGCTGAACCAAGGTCGCTGGTGCTTTAAACCGTTATGCTAACCACTACGCTACCTTGCCGCCCTACCTAGTGCATTAAGGTAGAACAAGGTAAAACAATAACCATGCAAAATTAAATGTAACAGTTACAGAGAACGTGCCGTGCAGGTAGACAATAAGGTGCAAGATCATAACGAAGTGAATTGTGAGGGAGCAATTTAATAGTCTGATACCAGCAGGATAGAAGCTGTCCTTGAGCCTGGAGGGACGGCATGGTAGTGTAGTGGTTAGCACAACGCGTTACAGCACCAGTGACCCAGGTTCAATTCCTGCCGCTGCGGGGAGTTTGTACATTCTCCCAGTGACCGTGTGGGTTTCCTCCGGGTGTTCCGGTTTCCTCCCACAGTCCAAAGCCATGCCGGTTGGTAGGCCAATTGGTCATTGTAAATTGTCCGGGGGTTAGATTGGGGGGTTTGCTGGGCAGTGTGGCTCGAAGGGCCGGGAGGGCCTATTCTGCACTGTACCTCGATAAATAAATAAAATGCCTTTGGCCTTTCATATCTTCTTCTCAATGGGAGAGAGGCAAAGAGAGAATGTCCCGACTGAGTGTGATTTATGATTTTACTGAGGCAGTGAGAAGTGTGGATAGAGTCCATGGAGGGGAGGCTGGATTCTGTGATATGCTGAGGCATGTCCACAACTCTCTGCAATTTCTTACTGTCACGGCCAGGGCAGTTACCGTATCAAACTGTTGTGCATCCAGGCAGGATGCTGACTGTGATGGTTGGCAGAAACTGTCAAAGGGGACATGTCGAGTTTTTTGAGCCTCCTGAGTTGTTTGGCTATGACATCTACATGGTTGGATGAAGGCAGGCTATTGGTGATGTTCACAAGTAAGTGTTGACATTTCAGGCTGGACAGACTTAAGGACAAACTTACTTTCTGGTCAACAGACTTACAGTCAGTTTCCTTGTACGAGCCTCCAGTTCCAAATTTAGTTTTTCTTTATCTCACAGCTGCCGTGGTTGATCTGATCTCCTGGCTCCAGATCAGTAGCCCCGGTCTCTCAATAGCTATTAAACCGGTAATTTACCTGGCAAGCTATCTGAGAGCTGCAGGTGGCAAAGTGGAAATGTCACTGAGGAGATTCCTGAGTCAGCATTGAAGAAAACGTTGAACTGATAGCTTAACCGTCGCCGGAAACTTTGAGATACTTCTGCAGGTGCTCAGTGGAGAGTGTCCTAGCTGGTTGCAACACGGCCTGGTACAGAAGCACAAGCACCCAGGATCAGGGAGTGCTGGGTACGGCCCAGTCCACCTCAGGCAAAGATCTCCCCACCGCTGAGCACAGTTAATGGAGCATGGCCACAAAAAAGCAGCATTCATCATCAAGGAGGTACAGGAGCCTTGGGTTTCACACCACCCAGTTCAGGAACAGATATTGCCCCTCAAACAGCCGGCTCCTGAACCAATGGGGATTCTTCTCCGAACTGAATCCACAACCTACTGACTCACCTTCAAGGACTCATGTTCTCAGTATTATATTTTATTTGCACAGTTTGTCCTCTTTTGGAGATTGGTTGCTTATCAGTCGTATATTTATGTATGGATTTTTATTAAATTTCATTGTATTTCTTTTTCCCCTGTGGATGCCAGCAAAAATTAATGAATCTCAAGGTAGTATATATGTTCTTTGATAATAAATTTACTTAGAACTTTACTCTTTCTGGGTGAATTGTGATGCACTTTGGATTTGCTCTGTGTGTTTTCTGCAGTGCTCCTTGGCTTGTGGAGGAGGTGTGCAGGAGAGGCTGGTCATGTGCCCCAAATTCGGACACTGTGAAGAGACTCTGCGCCAGAATGGCACCAGGGCGTGCAATTCCCATCCCTGCACCAAGTGGATGAAGGGCTCGTGGGGACAGGTGAGCTCGAGTGTCTGTACTGTGTGAGGGGTGCCACGTGGGGAATAACAGTTAGCTCGGCGCTATTACAGCTTGGGGCGTCAGAGTTTGGGGTTCAGTTCCGACACCCTCCGTAAGGAGTCTGTACGTTCTCCCCTTGACCATGTGGGTTTCCTCCGGGTGCTCTGGTTTCCTCCCATAGCCCAAAGATGTGCAGGTTAGTAGATTAATTGGTGGATTGTAAATTGCCCTGTGATGAGGCTAGGGTTGAATAGGTGGGTGACAGGGAGGCACAGCTCATTGGGTTGGTTGGTCTTTTGTCTGAATGACAGTGCAGTGTGGCTGAGCTTTGACCTCGGATATTTTCTTCCCCCCACAATAGTGCACGGCCATGTGTGGCGGAGGGATACAGCGGCGGCTGGTGAAGTGTGTAAACACAGTGACGGGGCAGGCGGAGGAAGACAGTAGCCAGTGTGACCACGAGCCCTGGCCGGAAAACACACAGAAGTGTAACCTGCAGGAGTGTAACAGCACTGACCACAGTAAGTTCCCGACCAGACAGCACATGAAAGTCCCATTTATTGCAAAACGCACAAACCCACACGAGACAGGAGCAGGATGAGGCCATTCAGCCCTTTTAGTCTGCTCTGCCATTCAGTCGGGGCAGATGTTTTCACCCCCAGACTCCAGTGTTCTTCCTGTAACTCTTCACCCCCTGACCAATTGCGTTCAGTTCTGGTCGCCTCAATACAGGAAGGATGTGAAAGCTTTAGGGAGGATGTAGAGGAGATTTACAAGTTCAAGTTTAATTGTCATTCAACTATACATGAATACTCATAAATACAGCCAAACGAGACAACGTTACTCTGGTGCCAAGGTGCAACCACAGCACAAAGTACATATCTCACATGTAAGATAGCAGTCAAATACGGTCTTGCAAAAAATATATTTAGCCAAGTCCCTGAGTCTGTGCATGTTGCAGCAGTCTGCAGTTGAACACAATACAGCTCGACTTCTGACGAGCGGCCCCAGTATGGATGCTGCACGACGCCCCCTCTGGCACTCCAGTGTAGAACCCGACTCCTCGGGTTCCTCAGCGGCTGCACACAGTTGACAATGTGGCTTGAGGCCTAGTCCCTACTACAACCGAGGCCACGCAGCTGTCCAGTGTTTGTCAATAAATCAGTGAATTAGAGGGCATGCCTTAAGAGGAAAGGTTCTCCTTGGCATGAAGGGGGATTAGAGGTGGCCTGATAGAAGTGTACAGTCGGCCCTCCTTATCCGCGAATTCCGCATGCGCGAATTCAACCAACCGCGAATCGCGAAAACCCGGAAGTGCTCTTCCAGCACTTGTTGTTCGAGCATGTACAGACTTATTTTCTTGTCATTATTCCCTAAACAATGCAGTATAACAACTACTTTACATAGCATTTACATTGTATTAGGTATTATAAGTAATCTGGAGATGATTTAAAGTATACGGGAGGATGTGCGTGGGTTATCGTGGATTGGGATTGAAAAAAATCGGAAGTTGGAACAGGTACATCCGGTATTATTTAGCGTCAGTTAGTCAAACGTTTGTCTTAGTATATAGTGTATATTTTACCTTTCTATGCATATAAAACACTTGAGAACGTATGTTTCAGTGCTGAGTTCGATCCAGTGACAGACTGCTCCCGAGGGCGCTTTCCATCCGTGCCGGGTTGATGTGAGGATCAAAAACTCAAAACCCCAAAACCCAATAATTAAACCACTGCGTTGCTTAGTAATAAGTGTAGCTTTCACCGGGGCACAGCCTATCTCACTTTATCCTTTAAAATTGTTCCGATCGTTGACTGACTGTAGCCTAACTCTTTTCCAAAGACCGATGGCATTTCACCTCTTTTCGATCGCTTTATTATTTCCACTTTATTTTCAATCGTGATCGTGATTATTTTCGTGAACAGAAACACTGCAGATTCAGAGCTCTGACACTGGGTCCTAATGTCCACTGCACTGAGATAGGTTGAATAAGGTCTGGGGTTCCACTGGGTCCTAAGGTCCACCGCACTGAGACAGGTTGAATAAGGGACTTGAGCATCCGCAAATTTTGGTATCTGCGAGGGGTCCCAGAACCAATCCCTCGCGGATAAGGAGGGCCGACTGTACAAGATAATAAGGGGCATAAATAGAATGGATAGCCAGAGAAGTTTTCCAAAGGTGGAAATGACTAGGGTGGGGTGGGTGCGTGGAACAAGCTGCCAAGGGCAGATACATTCAGGACATTAGCAGACTCTTATATAGACACATAGATGGCAGAAAAATGGAGTACTGTGTGGGAGGGAAGAATCAGATTGATCTTAGAGTAGGTTAAAAGGTTCGCACAACATCTTGGGCCCAAGACCTTATGCTGTAATGTTCTGTGTTCTAATTCAAAATCTATCATTCTCAGCCTTAAGTATGTCCAATAAATTGGCTTCCACAGCTATCTGTAGCAACAAGATCCACTGATTCACCACCTTCTAGAGGCATAGAGGTCTTAGAAAAGTACAGCACAAAAGCTGGCCCTTTGGCCCATCTAGTCTGTGCAGAACCATTTAAACTGCATACTCTCATCGATCTGCACCTGAGCCACTCTCCATACCCCTCCCTTTATTCTCTAGCCTCTAGTCCTAGACTTTCCTACTAATGGACTCTGTGTCCACTTTATCAGGGTCTTTCAGTATTCTAAAACTTCTAATGAAATTCCCCGCACCCCCACCATTCCTCTGACCTCCTTCGATTATAGGCCCAGAGACATCAAATGCTCCTCAGAGGTTAAACCTTTTAATTCCTAGGATCATTTTCATAAACCTCCTCTGGACTCTGTCAATGCCACCACAGTTGTGACTGGGAATGATGTAGCCAGAGAGACTCAGCTGGTAGATATTAAAGTCTTTATTCGGGACACGTACAAGCTGACAGTCTTTGGAGTCACTCCCTGATCCAATATTACAGCACATTTTTATTGTTAAAGAACAAAGGTAACAGGACACTTTCTATTCTTACAATGCCCTCATAATGCTTCTTTTGAGTTGCATGTAGTTTTTCAAAATATCTGGACCTTCCCACCAACATGTCCAAAATGAGTGTTAATTCTTGTCTCTTGAGTCATATTCACGGTGATGTAGACTCTCAGGTCAATGGGCTGCCGATTGCATTCATGCACATGCAGACATCTCAGTCAAGTGGGTGTTGCCTGGTCTGCAGTTCACTCTGAGATGCAGCTTCAGTAAGACCATTATTCTGAGTTGCATTTTAAATTCAACCTACAATCCACATTCAGATCTGAAGGCTGGTTGCTGTTGAATTAATATTTGTTATATTCCATACCTCCAGAATATATTCTAACAAGCACATCATGCATGTGTACACATCAGCATCACAGATACACAGCATTAAAGACACAACAAGCACACAAAAAAGCATAAATTATTCTAGAATGAAGAAAACCAAAGGTGATTGTGGTACAAAGTGGCCACAATGTTTCTGTACTGAGGTGGTGAGAAAAGATTTATTTTAAATAGCATTCTGTATGTTGTTTAAGGTTTAAGCAATCTTGGGAATACATGTTCATTCCTTTTTAAAACAGCACCTTGGGGTCTGGGGTAACACTCACAAAATGCTGGGGGTATCAGCAGGTCAGGCAACATCTATGGAGAGGAATAAAGAGTTGACATTTGGGAGCCCTTCATCAGGTCTGAATAAACGAGTCCTGATGAAGGGTCTTGGTCTGAAATGTCGACTGAGTATTCCTTTCCACAGCTGCTGCCTGACCTGCTGTGTTTCTCCTGCACTTTGTGTCTGTCGCTCAGGATTTCCAGCATCTGCAGAATCTCTTCTGTCTCCACCTTGAGGTCTTGTTCAAAGTTCAAAGTAAATTTTTTAACAAACACACCATGTACAACCCTGAGAATCATTTTCTTGTGGGCATACTCAATAAATACATAATAAAATAATAACCATAACCATAAAGGAACCAATGAAAGACAACACTGGGTGTTCAGCCAGTGTGCAAAAGACAACAACCTGTGCTGCAGATACAAAAAGAAAGTAATAATAATAACTAAGCAATAAATATCGAGAACATGAGGTGAAGAGTCCTTGAAAATGAGTTCATAGCTTGAGGGAACATTTCAGTGATGGAGTGAATGAAGTTGAGTGGTTACCCCTTCATTCGAGAGGCATGGAGTCATATAGCACAGAGGAAGGCCATTCAGCCCAAAGTGTCTGTCCTGGACTTTAAATATCTATCTACACATGGTCTGTTGCGTGCTCCATCGTACAATCTAATCATGGTGAGGTTCAAGCCACCAGCCTTCTGACCCATGGAATACGGCTGGCATTGGAACAAGGCACCAGGTCGGGTTAGTTTTTTGCTTTATACACCCAGATAGAATGGAATTCCTTGTCTGTGTGCAGCTCACAGGGTGAATAGAGTACGTTGTAACGATAAATACGGCCTCTGCTGTAAATACTCCCAATGGCTTGGTCTCCACAGCCGTATGTGGGAGTGAGTTCCACAGATTCATCACCCTCCTCCACATCTCCGTTCTAAATAGATGCCCTTTAATTCTGAGGCTGTGCCCTCTGGTCCTACACTCCCCGCTAGAGGAAACACCCTCTCCACATCCACTCTATCAAGGCCTGTCGATATTCAATAAGTTTCAATGAGATTCCCCCTTCATTCTTTTCACTCATATGATAACCCTTTCAATAAGTAGAGCTGGGGTTCCCAAACAAGAGGAAATCTGCAGACACGGGAAATCCAAGCAACACACACAAAATGCTGGAAGAAATCAGCAGGCCAGGCAGCATCTATGGCAAAGAGTAAACACTGACTGTCCTTCTTTCCATAGATGCTGCCTGGGCTGCTGAGTTCCTCCAGCATTTTGTGTGTGTTGCAGGGGGTCCCAGTCTTTTTTATGCCGTGGACCCTTGCCATTAACCGAGGGGCCTGTGAACCCCTCAGATAGAGTGATGTCATATATCGCAGCTCACTTCTGTTCAGAAAGCTGAATGCACGTTCTCCCTCTCAGGAATATATTTACATGCAGCAATATCACGCAATGCCTGTAAATCAACTCAAGAGTGTGGTTCGTTTCTCTCTGGGAACTTCGGGTCTCAAGCTGAGCTTTCAGTTCAACTCGGTCTTCCGTCTGTTCTGCCTGAGTTTAGTGAGATTAGTGCAATCATTTCTCTCTCAGCACTGATACTCGTTACCGCGATAATTTCTGAGTATTTTATCAAAGTGTTTCCTTAGTTATGACACATCATATATTTTTAGTAAGAAGGAAATGTTGATTGAATGGGATCTCCAAGGTATACCCCACCCTGGCTCGGAAATATGTCATCATTCCCGTACCTGCCCTGGATGGAAGTCCTGGAACTTCAGATGCTCTTCAAATTTTTGCTCAGGAATGTTGCAACTGGCATTAGGGTTTTAAGGGATTAAAATAAGTTAACTTAAGTTAAAATAAGTTAATGACAGCAAACTGGTATTAAGAGATACCTGCAACTATGTGTTCCCCCTCCCCACCCCTCTCCTCCCTTCTCTCCGCGCCCCCTCCTTTATCCCCTTTCTTTCCCTTCCCCCCTCTTTCCCCATCACTCACTCCTCTCTCTCTTTCTCTCCCTCCTCCCTCCTGCCCTCATCTGTCTCATCCGCCTCCCTCGGGACATTCTTTGTGGTTAGTAAATCATTGTGTAAACGGGAATAAACATGTCTTTGTCTGTCTCACCCCCCACTCTGCATCCAAAACCAGGAAGAACCCCAGGCCTTTTGCTATTGTTTCTAAATCATACTATGAGGTATATTTGAAAGGAATTCTCTATCGGTAGGCAGAGAGATGGAACCATCACCTCAGGCATGTTTATTTAGGTAAACCAAACTCTGAAAGCCGACAAGTTTTCAGCACCCAATTGTCCAGTCTCCTGTTGCAGATAAATGGGTTTAATTCGTCCCGGAAGGAAGGAGGTGGGAAAACGGAAAAGCATTCTGTGAGTGGGCTCAGCAAACTGGATCCATTCGTAGTGGACAGAGGTGGGGGAGATAGATGTTGGAATGGTTGCAGTGAATGTTGGGGTTGAGTGGGAGTGAGTGGAAAATTGCAGCGTTGGCGGAGAGAGGAAGTGAAGAGGATTACTGGCTGCTGACTCAGAATGACGTGAGGTTCTCGTCTGCGATACTGGGAGCACTTTCAGCTCAATTTACAAGGACATTAAATGGGACCAAAGGACCTGAGTTATAGGGAAATGTTGAACAGGGTAGGATTTTATTCCCTGGAGTGCAGGAGAATGAGGGGGCATTTGATAGAGGTATACATAATCATGAGAGATATAGGTAGGGTAGTGTGTGGAGATGTAACTCCACCGAAGGAGGTTTAAGGTGCTCCTTCCCTCCGCCGGCAACACACACAGAATCCTGGAGGAACTCAGCAGGCCAGGCAGCGTCTATGGAAATGAATAAATATTTGATGCGCTGGTCCGAAACCCTTCTTTAGGACTTGTCCCTGAAGAAGGGTCTCAGTCTGAGATGTCAACTGTTTACTCTTTTCCGTAGATGCTGCCTGACCTGCTGAGTTCCTCCAGCATTCTGTGTGTGCTGCGTAGAATTAGGGTGTAAGGTGAAATATTTAAGGGGTACCTGACGGGGAACTTCACGCAGAGGGTGGGATGGGCAGCCAGAGGAAGTGGTGGATCTGTTCTGTTGTAAAATTTAACATAAGTTTCAAGAGTAGATTAGGTTAACTTTGTTTGTCACATGTACATTGAAACGTACAGTGAAATGTGTCGTTTGCATCAAATTAAATCAGTGAGGATGATGCTGAGCTGCCTGTAAGAGTCACCATCAGAGCTTACCCTCACAACTCACGAACACTAACTCGTACGTCTTTGGACTGTGGGAGGAAACCAGAGCACCCGGAGGAAACCCACGTGGTTACCTGGAGAATGTACAAACTCCTTCCAGACAGCAGGGGGAATCGAACCTCAGTCCTACAGCCGGTGCACTGTAAAGTGCCTGTGCTAACCACTGCACTACCATGGTACTATACATGGATGAGAGGGTGCACACAGACGGCTCTGGGCAGAAGGCCAGGTCACCATGAACCAGATGGGCTGAAGGGCCAGTACCTGTGCTGTACCACTCTCTATGACCCTCTGTTCAGATGGTGCCTTCCCCATCCTTGGGTCATTCCAAAGCCAAGGACAGCCAGTACAGGACTTTGACAGTGAAATCTTATGTGGGAACACTGCACAGCGAAACCTCACAAAGAGCGATGTGGCGAGTTGGTTTATTAGCTTCACACGTACCGAGATCCTGCGAGAAGCTTTGCTTTGCTTGTCATCCAGACAGTTCCTGTCACAACCGCAGACTCTGTGCGCCTGCACAGGCAGGCTGCGCAACAGGTTCGACGATCGCGCTCGTGAGTATGCGCGTACCGGCTATTTAGTGTTTCACTATGGTGGTATTTAACACCCTGCTTTTCAGTTTAGTCTCGTCGAGACTTGACCAAAAGCACAGCATCATCTACGCTCCCTGCTTACCCTTGTCCTTGTCCAGGAAAGAAAGCGACTATTTTGTCAGACGCTGTCGAGGAGCGGTCGGATTCATTCAGTAATGACCTTCAGTTTGAGAGTTTTAGTTAACAGCCCTGTTGTCTGAGTGTTTATTGTTTTTCCTTTTAATCCTGTAACAGTTCTCATTAAAGGCAGTGAACTGTTGACACACTTCAGAATCAGAATCAGGTTTACTATCACCAGCTTGTGTCGTGTTAACTTAGCAGCAGCAGTCCAATGCAAGACATAAAATAGAATAAAAAATAATAATAAATAAGTAAATAAATCAATTTCAGTGTATGTATATTGAATAGATTAAAAATTGTGCAAAAACCAGAAATACTATATTATATATATGAAAAGCAGAGTAAGTGTCCATTTAGGAATCGGATGGCAGAGGGGGAAAAGCTGTTCCTGAATCGCTGAGTGTGTGCCTTCAGGCTTCTGTATCTCCTGTCTGATGGTAACAGTGAGAAAAGGACATGCCCTGGGTGCTGGAGGTCCTTAATAATGGACGCTGCCTTTCTGAACACCGCTCCCTGAGGATGTCCTGGGTACTTTGTAGGCTAGTACTCAAGATGGAGCTGACTAGATTTACAACCTTCTGCAGCTTCTTTCGGTCCTGTGCAGTAGCCCCCCCCCCCCCCCCCATACCAGACAGTGATACAGCCTGTCAGAATGCTCGCCACTGTACAGCTATAGAAGTTTTTGAGTGTATTTGTTGACATGCCAAATCTCTTCAAACTCCTAATGAGGTATAGTCACTGTCTTGTCTTCTTTATAACAGCATCAAAATGTTGGGGCCAGGTTAGATCCTCAGAGATCTTGAAACTGCTCACTCTCTCCACTTCTGATCCCTCTATGAGGATTGGTATGTGTTCCTTCATCTTACCCTTCCTGAAGTCCACAATCAGCTCTTTCGTCTTACTGACGTTGAGTGCCAGGTTGTTGCTGCGACACCACTCCACTAGTTGGCATTTCACACTCCTGTACGCCCTCTTGTCACCACCTGAGATTCTACCAATGATGGTTGTATCATCAGCAAATTTATAGATGGTATTTGAGCTATGCCTAGCTACACAGTCATGTGTATATAGAGAGTAGAGCACACACCCCTGGGGTGCTTCAGTGTTGATCGTCAGCAAGGAGGAGATGTTATCACCAATCCGCCAATCACCAATTTTGTGGTCTTCTGATTCAGAAGTTAAGGCTCCAATTGGAGAAGGAGGTACAGAGGCCCAGGTTCTGTGACTGTGTTGCGCTCTCTCCACACTTGGGCCATATTCAAGCCGGTTCGGGCCGTGCAGGTAGACAATAAGGTGCAAGGCCATAACGAGATAGATTGTGAGGACAAAAGTCAATCTTATCATTCAAGAGTCTGATAACAGCGGGGTAGAAGCTGTCCTTGAACCCGGTGGGACGTGCTTTCAGGATTTTGTATCTTCTGCCCGGTGGGAGAGAGGAGAAGGGAGACTGTCCAGGGTGGGTGGGGTCTTTGATTCTGATGGCTGCCCCACCGAGGCAGCGAGGAGTGTAGATGGAGTCCATGGAGGAGAGGGATGTTCCTGTGATATGCCGAGCTGTGTCCACAACTCTCTGCAGTTTCTTGTAGTCGCGTGTTGACAGAGTGTCCCGATTTGAATTAATATAATTCTGCTTTATCAGTACCACGATAAAGCGGTTCACATGAACAATAACAGCATGGGTAGGCTTCAGCCGTGTTGCAAGACAGGAACTTGCTGATGGCTAAATGTCACCCTAACCCCACCGACGGGAGCATACTGAGCTCTCAGCTCAGATGGTGTTTAGCAACTGCTGACAGCAAGAAAGATTCCTTTTTTGCATTGAGCCGCTGGACCGAGAGGGAATTCAATTGAAGAGTTATGGCGCAGCTCTAAGTCTTGCAGCGAAGGGTTAATAGAACATACAATAGTACAGCACAGTACAGGCCCTTCGGCCCACAATGTTGTGCCGATCTTCAAACCCTGCCTCCCATATAACCCCCCCACCTTAAATTCCTCCATATACCTGTCTAGTAGTCTCTTAAACTTCACTAGTGTATCTGCCTCCACCACTGACTCAGGCAGTGCATTCCACGCACCAACCACTCTCTGAGTGAAAAACCTTCCTCTAATATCCCCCTTGAACTTCCCTCCCCTTACCTTAAAGCCATGTCCTCTTCTACTGAGCAGTGGTGCCCTGGGGAAGAGGCGCTGGCTGTCCACTCTGTCGATTCCTTTTAATATCTTGTACACCTCTATCATGTCTCCTCTCATCCTCCTTCTCTCCAAAGAGTAAAGCCCTAGCTCCCTTAATCTCTGATCATAATCCATACTCTCTAAACCAGGCAGCATCCTGGTAAATCTCCTCTGTACCCTTTCCAATGCTTCCACATCCTTCCTATAGTGAGGCGACCAGAACTGGACACAGTACTCCAAATGTGGCCTAACTAGAGTTTTATAGAGCTGCATCATTACATTGCGTCTGTTAAACTCTATCCCTCGACTCTTAAATTCTATCCCTCGACTTATGAAAGCTAACACCTCATAAGCTTTCTTAACTACCCTATCTACCTGTGAGGCAACTTTCAGGATTCTGTGGACATGTACCCCCAGATCCCTCTGCTCCTCCACCTACCAAGAATCCTGCCATTTACTTTGTACTCTGCCTTGGAGTTTGTCCTTCCAAAGTGTACCACCTCACACTTCTCCGGGTTGAACTGCATCTGCCACTTCTCAGCCCACTTCTGCATCCTGCATTAATGGTCTCTGAGGTGCAACCTCAGTTTAATCATTGCTACGCTACAAGTGAAAACATACACAAATTGGAGAGTCGGCAAGCAGAATCCAGTCTTCTCATCGACGAGGGGCATTACGGAGTCATAGCAGTTAGTGTAACACTTTATAGCACCAGCGACCTGGGTTCAATTCCTGCCGCTGTCTGTCAGGAGTTTGTATGTTCTCCCCGTGATTGCGTGGGTTTCCTCTGGTTCCCTCCCCATGACATCATGGAATTCCTCCGGTTCCCTCCCATTTCCCCCGCTTCCCTCCCATATCCCTCCGGTTCCCTCCCATTTCCCCCCGGTTCCCTCCCATATCCCTCCGGTTCCCTCCCATTTCCCCTCGGTTCCCTTCCATTTCCCCCGCTTCCCTCCCATTTCCCCCCAGTTCCCTCCCATATCCCTCCAGTTCCCTCCCATTTCCCCCCAGTTCCCTCCCATGACATCATGGAATTCCTCTGGTTCCCTCCCACATCCCCCCGGTTTCCTCCCAATTCCTCCAGTTTCCTCCCACATTCCTCCGGTTCCCTCCCATTTCCCCCTGTTCCCTCCCACATTCCTCCGGTTCCCTCCCATTTCCCCCTGTTCCCTCCCATATCCCTCCGGTTCCCTCCCAATTCCTCCGGGAAGGGTCTCGGCCTGAAACGTCGACAGCGCTTCTCCCTATAGATGCTGCCTGGCCTGCTGCGTTCCACCAGCATTTTGTGTGTGTTGCTTGAATTTCCAACATCTGCAGATTTCCTCGTGTTCCCCTCCCAGTTCCTCCGGTTCCCTCCCACATTCCTTCGGTTCCCTCCCACACTCCTCTGGTTCCCTCCCACACTCCTCCGGTTCTCTGCCACATTCTTCTGGTTCCCTCCAATAACCCTCTGATTTCCTCCCCATGAACGCGTAGGTTTCCTCCCCATGAACGCGTAGGTTTCCTCCCCATGAACGTGTAGGTTTCCTCCCCATGAACGTGTAGGTTTCCTCCCCATGAACGCGTAGGTTTCCTCCCCATGAACGTGTAGGTTTCCTCCCCATGAACGCGTAGGTTTCCTCCCCATGAACGCGTAGGTTTCCTCCCCAGGAACACGGGATTCCTCCCCACGAACACACGGGATTCCTCCCCAGGAACACGGGATTCCTCCCCACAAAAACACGGGATTCCTCCCCATGAACGCGTAGGTTTCTTCCTCATGAACGCGTAGGTTTCCTCTCCAGGAACACGGGATTCCTCCCCAGGAACGCATAGGTTTCCTCCCCAGGAACACGGGATTCCTCCCCATGAACGCGTAGGTTTCCTCCCCATGAACACACGGGATTCCTCCCCATGAACGCGTAGGTTCCCTCCCCAGGAACACGGGATTCTTCCCCACAAACACACGGGATTCCTCCCCACGAACACGGGATTCCTCCCCATGAACGCGTAGGTTTCCTCCCCATGAACGCGTAGGTTTCCTCCCCAGGAACACGGGATTCCTCCCCACGAACACACGGTATTCCTCCCCAGGAACGCGGGATTCCTCCCCACAAAAACGCGGGATTCCTCCCCATGAACGCGTAGGTTTCCTCCCCAGGAACACGGGATTCCTCCCCACAAAAACACGGGATTCCTTCCCATGAACGCGTAGGTTTCTTCCTCATGAACGCGTAGGTTTCCTCCCCAAGAACGCAGGATTCCTCCCCAGGAACGCGTAGGTTTCCTCCCCAGGAACACGGGATTCCTCCCCAGGAACGCGTAGGTTTCCTCCCCAGGAACACGGGATTCCTCCCCAGGAACGCGTAGGTTTCCTCCCCAGGAACACGGGATTCCTCCCCAGGAACGCGTAGGTTTCCTCCCCAGGAACACAGGATTCCTCCCCAGGAACGCGTAGGTTCCCTCCCCATGAACGCATAGGTTCCCTCCCCAGGAACACGGGATTCTTCCCCACAAACACACCGGATTCCTCCCCCACTCCAGAGCCAGAAAGTGATGAAATAGGGGCCTAAATAAGGCAGCGGGTCCACTGTGTGTTCTTAATCTGCCTCCCCCCTCTACCACTCTGTTCTGTCTGAAGTGTACTGGGATGATCAGATAGATTACATCCAGGCACCGTTCTTCATTAAAATGATAGAGAGCTCATTAACTTGTTACTAGAACTCCCAGCTCAGTCACTGATTTACCCTCGTTTACTGAGATTGAATTGACCTTATTGTTTACATCCTTCACATACATGAGGAGTAAAAATCTTTACGTTATGTCTGTCTAAATGTGCCATGTGCAATCATAGTAATTTATAATAAATAAAACAGTCAATGTGACGTAGAAATACACTCAGATCAGCGTGAGTTCATCAGTCTGAAGGTCTGGTGGGAGAAGCTGTCCTCCAGAGTCAGTTGGTTCTGGCTTTTATGCTGTGGTAACGTTTCCCAGATGGTGGCAGCTGGAACAGTTTGTGGTTGGGGTGACTCGGGTCCCCAGTGATCCTACGGGCCCTTTTTTCACACCTGTCTTTGTAAATGTCCTGAATCAATGGAAGTTCACAACTACAGATGCGCTGGGCTGTCCGCTCCACTCTCTGCAGAGTCCTGCGATTGAGGGAGGTACAGTTCCCATACCAGGCAGTGATGCAGCCAGTCAGGATGCTCTCAATTGTACCCCTGTAGAAAGTTCTTAGGATTTGGGGGCACATACCAAACTTCCTCAACCGTCTGAGGTGAAAGAGGCGCTATTGTGCCTTTCTCACCACACAGCTGGTGTGTACAGACCACGTGAGGTCCTCGGTGATGTGGATGCCGAGGAACTTGAAGCGTTTACCCTCTCAATCCCAGATCCATTGTTGTCAATAGAGGTTAGCCCGTCTCCATCCCAGTCAGCAGCTCCACTAGCTGGCCAATAACATTTAGTTCGTCAGATCAAGGAGACGTCTCCCCTTTTGTTGATCTCACCGAAGCTAATTATCACCAACAGTGTCCACACAATGCTCAGTCCATTATCTCTGTTCCCATCCATTCGCCTCCCAGCCTTTGTGTCAACATTCCTATCTCAGAGTCTGATAATTGTGCCTTTTTCTTCCCAGACAAACTCAAAACGCATTTCAAGATTCAAGGTTGTTTAATGTCGATTTCAGTACACACATGTAAAGGAGAAAAAGTAATTGTTATTCCAGATCCAAAGAATGCAAGAAAACAATATGCATAAAGAACACAAATAAAAAACACAATAAATATAGTTAGCTTATATGCATAGGTTACCTGGATGCCCATAAAGTGATGCTAGGCACAGTACACAAGGTAACAGGAAATGACAAAGCTGTGGTGGTTGGGGTGGTGGGTGGAGGTGTTGATCAGTCTTAATGCTTGGGGCAAGTAACTTTTGGAGCCCGGTGGCCCTGGCTCAGATGCTACATAGCCTCCTCCCTGATGGGGGTGGGACAGACTGTCCATGAGCAGGATGGGTGGGATCCTTCAAGGTATTACTGGCCTTTTTCTGGCACCTCTCTGCCTGTATGGCCTTGCTGGCGGGCAGGCTGGTGCCGTTAATGCATTGAGCAGTTCTGACTAGCTGTCCGTCACTGTGCAGTTTCCATATTACTATCACAGTACATATGTGTCTCCATATACTACCCTTTTCAGTTACAGAAAATAAAGAAAAATCATAAGATCATAAAATACATAGGAGCAGAGTTAGGCTATTCGGCCCATTGAGTCTGTTCTGCCATTTCATTGTGACCCTCTCAACCCCAATCTTCCACCTTCTCCCTGTAGCCCTTCACAGCCTGACTAATCAAGAACCTATTAACCTCCGCCTTAAATACACACAATGACCTGACCTCCATACTTGCCTGTGGCAATGAATTCCACAGATTCACTACTCACTGGCTAAAGAAATTCCTCCTCATCTCTGTTCTAAATGGATATCCATCTATTCTGAGGCTGTGCCCTCTGGTCTTGGACTCTCCCGCTATTGGAAATATTCTCTCCACATCTGCTCTTTCTAGGCCTTTCAACATTCGATAGGTTTCAATGAGATCCCCCGTCACTTTTCTAAATTCCAGTGACCACAGGCCCAGAGCCATCAAACTCTCCTCACAGAAACCTTTCATTCCCAGAATAATTTTCATGAACCTCCTTTGTACCCTCTCCAATGTCAGTGCACCCTTCCTTAGATAAGGGGCCCTAAACTGCTCGTAAGAATCCAAGTGCACTCTGATGAAAGCCTCAGCGTTACATTCTTGCTTTTATGATCTAGTCCTCTCAGAATGAATGTTAACATTGCATATGCTTTCCTCACCACTGACACAACCTGCAAGTTAGCCTTTGGGGAATCCTGCACGAGGACTCCCAAGTCCCTTTGCACCTCCCCTTCTACCAAAGTGCATGACCATACATTTCCCAACACTATATTCCAGCTGCCGCCTCTTTGCCCGTTCTCCTAATCTGTCTAAGCTCGGCTTCCTCAACACTACCTGCCCTCCACCTATCTTCGTATCATCCACAAACTGGCTTCAAAGCCTTCAATTCCTTAATCCAAATAATTGATGTTTAACATGGAAAGAAGCTGTCCCAAAATTGACCCCTTCAGAACAGGACTTGTGACTGGCAACTTGTGAAAGGCTTACTTTATTCCGACTCTTCGTATATGCCAATTAAACAATGCTCTATCCATGCTAGTATCTTTCCTGTAATACCATGGGCTCTTATCATGTGTGGCACCTTGTCAAAGGCCTTTTGAAAATCCAGTGCACAACATCCAATTATTCTTCTTTGACTGTCCTTGCTTGTTATTTCCTTAAAATACACAATAGAGTTTATGAAAAGCTATACATAAACAAAGACTGACAAACAACCAATGTGCGAAAGAAGACAAACTGTGCAAATATAAAGTAGATAATCCTGAGAACAGGAGTTGTAGAGTTGTTAAAAGTGAGTCTGTAGGTTGCGGTATCCGTTCAGCATTGAGGTGAGTGGTGCTGTCCACAGTGGTTCGGTTTTTGGTGACATTCCAAATCTGCACAAGATGTTGACACGCAGGAACTTGAAATTGCTCACTCTTTCCACTTCTGATTACTCTATAAGGACTGGTGTGTGTTCCCTCGTCTGACCCTTTCTGAAGCCCACAGTCTTTGGTCTTATTGACATTGAGTGCAAATCTCGCTTCTGTACGACCTTTTGTCACCATCTGAGATTCTGCCAACAATGACTGTGTTGTCAGCACATTTACAGATGGCATTTGAGCTGTACCTAGTCACACCGTCATGGTTGTAGAGAGAGTAGAGCAGTGGGCCAAGCACACATTTCCGAGGTGCGCCAGTGTAGATTGTCAGCGAAGTGGAGATGTTATTTCCCATCTGCACAGATTGTGGTCTTCCAGTTAGGAAGTTGATGATTCAGTTATCACCTACTGTCCTACAGGTAAGACAGTGGCTATATTTCATTAAGAGTTAAATTAAAAAATCAGTAAAATGATTTTTTGGAATCAAATGACCTTGCCTGGGGTCTCAGGGCTGGGTGTGTCTACACCTACACCGCCACCCCCCCCCACCCCCACCCTACCTTTGGCACTGCTCTGCCACCTGTTCCTCACCCCTCCTTTGGTGCTTCACCCTTGCCATTTCCACCATCCCGCCAAATTTACAAACTTGCCCTCTCCTCCAGGTTTTCAAATACAGTACTGTGCAAAGGTCTTAGACACCCTAGCTATATCTAAGCGCCTAAGACTTTTACACAGTGCTGTATGTCATTAGCTGCTGTATTTGTTCAGTTAGATGACTCAGAGATGTAATTTGGTAATGCTAACCTCGATTGACTCCAGTGAAGTTTAGTTAATCTTTGAACAGCATGGGATCCATCGAGAACACAGCTGGGTACTGCATGAGTAATAGCTCTTTAAACATTAATCAGGAGCTTGTTTGTGTAGCCTGGAATCCACTTGTGACACTTTGTATTTGTGTATATATAAATTGTGTATACTGTGTATAAATTCTGTATATAAATAACTTGATATATAAATTGTATATGCAGTAGTGCCGTGTTCTTTTGATTGACTGCAAATGAACAAAATCAGTGCAGACACCTAGTGCATTGATACAATGCTTTCAACAACTGCATCCTCCAAATCTTCGTTTTCATTGTAATATTCAAAATGATTGTTGATACCTTGAAATTCTTCATTGTTCCTCACTTGTTGAAGTAGTGAAATTGTTTCATTTTCACTCCTGGCCGTTTCTGGCATCTCTAAGCCTGAATGCTTGAAACTGCAGTGAGCAAAGTGGTTCAGAATTGTCTTGCTGTTTAGATAGATAGATAGATAGATAGATACTTTATTCATCCCCATGGGGAAATTCAACTTTTTTTCCAATGTCCCATACACTTGTAGCAAAACTAATTACATACAATATGATATGCATCTAAATCAATATCTCAAAAAGCATTAATAATAGCTTTTTAAAAGTTCTTAAGTCCTGGCGGTTGAATTGTAAAGCCTAATGGCATTGGGGAGTATTGATCTCTTCATCCTGTCTGAGGAGCATTGCATCGATAGTAATCTGTCGCTGAAACTGCTTCTCTGTCTCTGGATGGTGCTATGTAGAGGATGTTCAGAGTTTTCCATAATTGACCGTAGCCTACTCAGCGCCCTTCGCTCAGCTACCGATGTTAAACTCTCCAGTACTTTGCCCACGACAGAGCCCGCCTTCCTTACCAGCTTATTAAGACGTGAGGCGTCCCTCTTCTTAATGCTTCCTCCCCAACACGCCACCACAAAGAAGAGGGCGCTCTCCACAACTGACCTATAGAACATCTTCAGCATCTCACTACAGACATTGAATGACGCCAACCTTCTAAGGAAGTACAGTCGACTCTGTGCCTTCCTGCACAAGGCATCTGTGTTGGCAGTCCAGTCTAGCTTCTCGTCTAACTGTACTCCCAGATACTTGTAGGTCTTAACCTGCTCCACACATTCTCCATTAATGATCACTGGCTCCATATGAGGCCTAGATCTCCTAAAGTCCACCACCATCTCCTTGGTCTTGGTGATATTGAGACGCAGGTAGTTTGAGTTGCACCATATCACAAAGTCCTGTATCAGTTTCCTATACTCCTCCTCCTGTCCATTCCTGACAAACCCCACTATGGCCGTGTCATCAGCGAACTTCTGCACATGGCAGGACTCCGAGTTATATTGGAAGTCTGATGTGTACAGGGTGAACAGGACCGGAGAGAGAGACCAGAGATGTCACAAACCATCAGTGACAGACATCACTGCTTTTTCAACACAAACACACACAACTGATGCTGTTTAAAAACTCCTCTCTCTAAGCACGGTGTGGTGTCCAACGGCCACACAAGTGGATACAACTGATGCTTGTTAGGAACTGTTTGGCAACAGGTCTCCTGTCCCAATTATGAGGCATAGTGTTCCAAATAAACAAAGGGAATCTTGGCTGTCTTCTCGATTAATTTTCATTCGTTAAGAGTTGTCCTGAACCTGATTAACTGATGAGCCAGTTAACTGGAATCCACTCTGTATGTGTGTCTGTGTGTGTATAGATACACGCGCACACACATTTACACACTAACGGTTAGCTTTGTTTGTCACAATGTATATCGAAATGCACGGTGCAAGTCTGCAAGATTCACCATGCTTCTGGCACCGACGTGGCATATCCACGAGTTACTAACCTAACACGCCTTTGGAATGTAAGGGAAAGCCAGAATAACCGGAGTAAATGCGCATGGTGACGGGAAGAACGTACAAATCCCTTACAGACATCGGTGTGGATTGAACTCCAGCTGGTGACCGCTGGCGTTGTAAGATGTTATGCTAACCACTACACTACAGTGCACTGCACCGAGTCAATTTAGTCACAGATTATGATAATTATCTGCAATAGTTGGGTGTACAAAGGGAGGACAGGAGGATGAATACAGGGCCCTGGTGGAGGACCTTGTTGGATGTTGCAATCTGAATCATCTGCAGCTCAACATCAGTAAGACAAAGGAGATGGTGATGGACTTCAGAAAGACTAAGCCTGCACTACTCCTTGTTACTGTTGTTATGGTGAGGACATAGATGTGGTGAGGACCTATAAGTACCTGGGGATGCACCTGGATGACAGACTTGAGTGGAGCACCAACACAGAGGCCGTGTACAAGAAGGGGCAGAGTTGCCTCTACTTCCTGAGGAGGCTGAGGTCTTCTGGGGTATGCAGGCCTTTCCCTCACATGTTCTATCAGTCTGGTGTCACCAGTACAAACTTCTATGCAGTGGTGTGCTGGGGCAGTGGCATCAACACGGGTGATGCCAACAGGCTCAATAAACTGATTAGAAAGACTGGTTCTGTTATAGGAGTCAAACTGGACACACTGGTGACTGTGGTAGAACAAAGGACATTACGGAAAATCCTGGCAATTCTGGACAATGTTTCTCACCCTCTGCATGCCACCTTGGCTGAACAGAGGAGCACTTTTAGTAATAGACTGAGACAACGGTGCTGCTCCAAAGAGCGCTATATGAGGTCATTCTTACCCTCAGCCATTAGGCTCTATAATGAGTCGCCCTATAGTCGGGGAAGTGATGACTCCCTCTTTTTAGGCTGTTTGAGGTAACTTATTTTTTATTCTTTCTAATTTCTCTTCCAATATTTGTATATCAGCACTTGTAAAGCTACTGTGACACTGTCATTTCCGTTGTGATCTATAAGGTATCTATCTATCTAATCAGCAGATGCCAGCCTGGGGCCCACAGACCCCCTGCCTAATGGTATTGGTCCATGGTAGAAAAAAGGTTGGGAACCCCTAATCTAAAAGAAAACAGCACAGTGGGAACTGCAGAGATTGACTCAAGTACCCAGTCCCTTTCCCCCCAGAGACTGAGTAGCTAGTTTGACCCATTGATTAAATGGGTTAAGATAATGTGTCCAATTTAACCAACAGTGGATATTGAATTATTGGGTATGAATGAATTGGTATGAACCCTCCAGCATTCTGTGTGTGTAACTCTGGATTTCCAGTATCTGCAGAAACTCTTGTGTTTGTTATAAATTATTCCCACTTCCTAAATAGCACCGGACAATTCTTTTTTTGTTTATGATAGACCACTTGAAACTGAACACAAATATGATTTCAGTCTACTTGTATCACGGAGGAATTTGGAGAAACTAACTTTCATTGTATATAATGTGTTTAATTGCAGAGCAGTGCTGATGCTTTGCAATAGTTCACATAAGCTAAAAATGTACTGTTGATGATTCTCGTATTGTTTGAGGCTTCTTGCTTAAGTGTCCATCAGCCAGCATTGATGGATTCCGGTTCCCTGATACTGTTTCTCCATGACCGCAATGTCCCGGTGAAACCGTTCCCCATGCTCATCACTAACAGCGCCAACATGTGCAGCGAAGAATTCTAAATGGGAATGCAGAAAATGAATCTTTAGTGACATGTTGCACTTCATGGTTTCAGCTTGCATTGTGGGCAACATTTTAATTGACGAATTATGAATTGAAATAACAAATTAGGCAATTTTTGCAATATGGTGCGTGATAGGGAAATTTCATGGCAGTCCAAAATCCATAAGATAAACCCAGGAGTACTCAGAAATCAAGATCTTTGTTGTCCAATGTAAAGGTTTAATGTCAACATACACAATGTGTAGACTAACAGGGTAAATGCTTGAAGTATAAGATCAAGTTCAAAAACACAAGGGAACTGGGTGTTGAATTGACAAGTGATAATATAGCCATTCAGCAAAGATACTGCCCCACCTCATGGTCATCAGCGCCGACTCTATAGTTCCTCGTATCTGAACTCGAATCAGAAGGGGTGATGCGTGGTCTCGCCATCCAGAAAATCATGAGACGGGGTGGGATCACTGGAAACTTGGCTGTGTGGAATCAGAACTGGTTTGCACACAGAAGGCAGAGGGTGGCAGTAGATGGAGCGTTGTTCTGGCTGGGGGTCTGTGACTCCTCGTGTCCCGCAGGGATCTGTTCTGAGTTCACGCTCTTTGTGGTTTTTATAAATGACTTATAGAAAGATAGAAACCTACAGCACATTACAGGCCCTTCGACCCACAATGTTGTGCCGACCACGTAACCTACTCTAGAAACTGCCTAGGATTTCCCTATTGCACAGCTCTTTATTTTTCTAAACTCCATGTACCTATCAAAGACCCTATTATATCCGCCTCTGCCAACTTTGCTGGCAGTACATTCCACACACCCACCACTCCCAGTGTGAAAAACTTACCTCTGACATCCCCCTTGTACCTACCTCCAAGCACCTTAAAACTATGACCCCTCATGTTAGCCATTTCAGCCCTGGGTAAAAAGCCTCTGGCTATCCACACGATCAAAGCCTCTCATCATCTTATACACCTCCATCAGGTCACCTCTCATCCTCTGACTTGGATGAGGAAATGGAAGGGTGGGTTAGTAAGTCTGCAGATGGCACAAAGGTTGGGGGCGTTGTGGACAGCGTAGAAGGATGTCGTAGGTTACAACGGGACATTGATAGGATGCAGAGCCAGGCTGAGAAATGGAAAATGGAATTCAGTCTGGAGAAGTGTGAAGTGAGACTCTTTAGGAGGTCAAACTTGAAGGCAGAGGACAGGGTTAATGGTAGGATTCTTAGCAGTGTGGAGGAAGAGAGAGATTTTGGGGTCCAAGTTCATAGATCCCACAAAGCTGTCATGAATGTTGAAAGAGTGGTTGAGGTGATGGATGGTGTGTTAGGCATCACTAGTTAGGGAACTGAGTTCAAGAGACATGAGGTAATATTGCATCTCTATAAAACTTGGTCAGACCACACTTGGAGTATTACATTCAGTTCTGGTTGCCACATTATAGGAAGGATGTCGAAATTTTAGAGAGAGAGAGTGCAGAGGTGGTTTACTAGGATGCCGCCTGGATTAAAAAGCATGTCTTATAAGGGTAGGTTGAGCGAGGTAGGGCTTTTCTCTTTGGAGCAAACGGGGGGTGAGAGATGATTTGATGGAGGTGTACAAGATGATCAGAGGCACGGATCAAGTGGACGCCAGTGACACTTTCCCAGGTGGAAATGGCTAATAGGAGAGGGCATGATTTTAATTTGTTGTAAAGGGGGGTGGCTGAGGTGGTTTCTTTACTCGTGAGGGTGGTGTGTTTGTGAAACACCCTGCCAGGGGTTGTGGTAGAGGCAGATATGTTAGGGGCATTTAAGAAACTCTTAGATTGGCACATGGTTGATAAGAAAATAGAGGAGGGAAGGCTAGTTTGAACTGAGAGCAGGATAAAAGATGAGCACAACATTGTAGGCCGAAGGGCCTGTACTGCGCTGTAATATCTATGTTTCATATAGTAAGCTTAAACATAAACACAAGAGATTCTGCAGATGCTGGAAGCCCAGAGCAGCACACACAAAATGCCGGAGGAACTCAACGGATCAGGCAACATCTACAGATAGGAATAGTCCTTATTGTTTTCCAGAGATGCTGCCTGACCTGCTGTGTTCCTCCAGCATTTTGTGTGTGTTACTCATGAGAGAGAAAAAAACAGAGTAAACCAGAATTAGGCCCAAAGTGAATTTCTCGAATGGACGCAGATCTTTAGGGAAGTGTGGTCAGAATATGAATCACTGACATAGGTTATGGAATTTCTTCTGTGGCACCAATGTAGTGCAATACATAAAAAGTACTAGAAATTACAGTAAGAAATGGATATTTATTAATTAGTGCAAAGAGAACAAAATGTAGCAAGACAGTATTTATGGGTTCAATGTCCATTCAGTCATCCAATGGCAGAGGGGAAGAAGCTGCACCTGAAACGTTGAGTGTGTGTCTTCAGGCTCCTGTACCTTCCTATTGATGGTATGATAGGGATCCTTAATGATGGAATACCACCTTTTTGAGGTATGGCATTTTGAAAATGTCCTGGATACTAAAGAGGCCACTGCTCGTGAAGGGACTGGCTGAGCTTGCAACCCTCCGCAGCTTTTCCGATCCTCCACAGCAGACAGTGATGCAACCAGTTAGAAGCTCTCCCTGGTGCATCTTTAGAGACGTTGTCTGTGTCTGATGGAGATACTGAGAGAGCTGGAATCAAACTGAGCTGTGCAAAGTTTTGAAAACAAGTTCATTACACGAGAGGTCTCGGTCAGATTGGGGCCGGGGGTGGGGACGCACTCAGATTGCATTTAACATTTGAGCAATTGGGTTGGAAACTGTGTGCTGGACGGAAACTTGGGGACCTGCCAGTGCAAATGAGTAGAAAATAGTTTTCGTTTAGATTTCTTGGGTTTGTTGTTTTTCCACTCTGACCCCAAGATGACGTTTGTTTCTGGTAAATGCTGACGAAAGAGAAGGAGGCCTTGTATTGCAAGGCCTTTGTCTCCCAGATTCAATAAATTTGTCTTGTTCCAAGGTCTGACACCCACTGATTGTAAGGACCGATGCACAACGACAACTTAAGCACAAGTGATCAGAATCAGGGTCAGGTTTAATTTCACCGGCATATCTCGTGAAATTTGTTAGCTTTGCAGCAGCAATATGTGATAAATACAGAAATAAAACTGATTTACTGTAAGTAATGAATGTATATTAGATCATTAAATTAAGATAAGTAGTGCAAAAACAGAAATTTTTAAAAATGTAGTGAGGTAGTGTTTGTGGGTTTAATGTCCATTCAGAAATCGGATGACAGAGGGGAAGAAGCTGTTCCTGAATCGCTGAGTGTGTGCCTTCAGGCTCTTGTAGTTCCATCCTGATGGTAACAATGAGAAGAGGGCATGTCCTGGGTGGTGGGGGTCCTTGATGATGGAAGTCACCTTTCTGAGACTCTGCAGATGCTGGAAATCCGGACCAACACACACAAGATGCTGGAGAAACTCGGCAGGTCAGGCAGCGTCTGTGGTGGGAAACGAACATTCAGAGTTTCTGGCTGAAGCCCTTCAGCAGGACTGCAAGATTTCCTTGCGTGACCCTTCATTAGAACAGGGAAAAATTAGAGGTAAAGGTAAGTGGGGAGATTTTCCCTCCATAGATGCTGCTCGACCTGCTGAGCTCCTCCAGCATTTTGTGTGTGCTGCTCAATTTCTCTGCAGCCGTGTGAAGCTGAGCCTACACCTGTAGTGTAGACATTCACCTCTGGCCTTCAATCAGCCAGTAAGCCCCACCCGTCCTACACTGACGCCCATGGCAGTAAAAATATGAAATGAAATCATTAGAAAGAGGTGACATAGGGTTGAAAGGTGTTGAATCATTGTGGATCGAGCTAAGGAACTGCAAGGGTAAAAAGACCCTGATGGGAGTTGTATACAGACTTCCAACAGTAGTAAGGATGTGGTCTACAAATTACAACGGGAGGTAGAACATGCATGCCAAAAGAGCAATGTTACAATAGTCATGGGGGATTTCAATATGCAGGTAGGTTGGGAAAATCAGGTTGGTGCAGGATTACAGGAAGGGGAATTTCTAGAGGCCTACAAGATGGCTTTTTAGAGCAGCTCGTGGTTGAGGCCACTAGAGGATCAGCTGTTCTGGATTGGGTGTTGTGCAATGAACCAGAGAGAGTTTAAGTTTGAAGAACCCTAAAGGGCAAGTGATCATAATATGATCGAATTCATCCTGAAATTTGAGAAGGAGAAGCTAAAGTCAGATGTATCAGTATTACAATGGAGTAAAGGGAATTACAGAGGCCTGAGAGGAGTTGGCCAGAATTGACTGGAAAAGAACACTGGCAGGGATGATGGCAGAGCAGCAATGGCTGGGATTTCTGGAAGCAATTTGGAAGGCACAGGATGTATACATTCCAAAAAGGAAGTGTTCTAAAGGCAAGATGACACAATATGGTTAACAAGGGAAGTCAAAGCCAGCAAAAAAGGTAAAAGAGAGGGCAGATAATAGGGCAAAGATTAGTGGGAAGTTAGGGGATTGGGAAGCTTTTAAATGCCAACAGAAGGCAACTAAATAGTCATTAAGAAGGTAAAGATGGAATACGAGAATAAGCTGGCCGATAATATTAAAAAGGATACAAAAAATTTCTTTAGATAAAGTGTAAAAGAAAGCTGAGAGTGGATACTGAGAACTGCTGGAAAATAATGCTGGAGAGTTAGTAATGGTGGAAAGGAAATGGCAGATGAACTGAGTAAGTATTTTGCATCAATCATCATTGTGGAAAACGCTAGCAGAATGGTGGAAATCCCAGGTGTCAGGGGTCATGAAGTGTGTTAAAGTTACCATTACTAGAGAGAAGGCTCTTGGGAAACTGAAAGGTCTGAAGGTAGATAAGTCACCTGGACCAGGGAGGCTACAGAAGGACTTAGACAGATTAGGAGAATGGGCAAAAAAGTGACAGGTGGACTTCAGTGTCGGGAAGTGTATGGTCATGCACTTTGGTCGAGGAAATGAAATGGTTGAGTATTTTCTAAATGAAGGGAAAATACAAAACTCTGAGGTACAAAGGGTCTTGGGAGTCCTTGTGCAGGATTCCCTAAAGGCTAATTTGCAGGTTGAGTCTGTGGTGAGGAAGGCAAATGCGATGTTAACATTCATTTCAGGAGGACTAGAATATAAAAGCAAGGATGTAATATTGAAACTTTAGAAAGCACTGGGGAGGCCTCACTTGGAGTATTGTGAGCAGTTTGGGCCCCTTATCTTAGAAAGGATGTGCTGAAACTGGAGAGGGTTCAAAGGAGGTTCATGAAAATTATTCCAGGATTAAACGGCTTGTCATATGAACAACATTTGATGGCTTTGGGCCTCTACTCACTGGAATTTAGAAGAATGAGGGGTGACCTCATTGAAACCTAACAAACGGTGAAAGGCCTTGATAGAGTGGATCAGAGAGGATGTTTCCTATAGTGGGAGAGTCGAAGATCACAGGACGCAGCTTCAGAATAGGGGGTGTCCTTTAGAATGGAAATGAGGAGGAATTTCTTTAGCCAGAGAGTGGTGAATCTGTGGTGTTCTTTCCACAGGCAGCTGTGGAGGCCAAGTCTTTATGTATATTTCAGGCAGGGGTTGATAGTTTCTTGATTGGTCAGGGCATGAAGGGATGTGGAGGGGGGAGGGGGGAGCCAGTTGATTGGAGCTGAGAGAGAAAATGGATCAGCCATGATGAAATGGCGGAGCAGACTTGATGGGCCAAATGGCCTGATTCTGCTCCTAAATCTTATGGTCTTATATACTGTACTGGCGACCACACATTAACAAATTTCACAATGTATTTTAAACCTGATTCTGATTCTGGTTCCTGTCATGATTTTTTTTTGCTGCAGCAGCAGCAATAGAGTGTACTACTTCAAATTGCTGCAGTACTGTGCAAATGCCCTAGCTCCATAGCCCTGGACTTTCGCACAGTACTGTAAATGTGACAAATAAAAAAATGTCAAGCAAAAAGCTAAGCTTCAAGCTAACATAAGCTGAGCCCAGCTGTCCGTGTGAGTGATGACAGAAACATCTGCTCCTCATCTCTGGTCACTATTGTAATAACTGCATATTTCACAGAGCAGAATAAAATCGTTAAGAATCAGTCTCCACTGGAAGCCTCGAAGTCCCTTGATGATGCTTTCATGAAAACCACGAGGTTGTGACCTTTTGCGTCCATTTTAAGGTCAAAGCTGTTGCCTCTGGTCACCGAGAGATTTACTTCCAAGGTCACCGTCCCTTTCAGATTTTCTTCAAGGGAAATGTAAAGGGGAGGGAGGTTGGCCACAGCTAAACAAAGACCTGGTCAGTCTCAGACCATTCTGAGCTCAGTGCCTCAGACAGGACGTACTGGCTTTCAAAGCGGTGTGTCACT
Organism: Hemitrygon akajei; assembly: GCF_048418815.1. Classification (NCBI taxonomy): domain Eukaryota; kingdom Metazoa; phylum Chordata; class Chondrichthyes; order Myliobatiformes; family Dasyatidae; genus Hemitrygon; species Hemitrygon akajei. The sequence continues at coordinate 40,726,225 of NC_133153.1, forward strand.
GGATTTAAAATGTCACCGTGGTTCACAGAGTTAGTGTATGAGGAGAGATTGCGCAGAGTGGATGTGTTTACTGGTCCGTGGGAAGCTGGGGGTCGATTAAATTGAGGCTGTTGAACTGAGATGAAAGGAGGCTGTTCCCTTTAGTAGGGGATTCAAGGCAAAAGATATAACATCTTAAAAGACAAAGCCAACAATCAGAGAGAGGAAAGAAACAGTGAACCTGGTAGCACAGGGCCACCATCCCCTTCCCTGGGTCTCCCTTTCTCGCTTTCTGCACCCTCTCTTTCCCTGAGCTCTCTCCTTCCCTGTATCCTCTCACCAGTCAGTGCCTTCAAGATGTGGTCACTGTGGAACGATTGAAACGTTACAGCCAGTTGGCAAACCGCGAGCTCCCTGCCCAGGAATGTGACGACCATTGGATAATCTGTTTCAGGAATGTTGGAACTGTTGCATTGGATAGCAAGCTCCAGGTCTCAGGAGTGGGAACAGCGGGGCTGTAGGAAGTTTGTGATTGCTCTGGAGAGGCCGCAGGGAAGACGTGCAGGGAAATATCCACAGCTGGGGAGGGTGACCTGTGGGCCTTTGGAAAAGAAAAGGCTTCTGTAAAATAATGAGTGTTTCTGTGCAACCCTTCTTCTTGGGCAATTACCTCCCAGGCCATCGATGACCTCCCATCTGCATCGTCCCAAGTTGATGGTCTGGTTGGAGTTCATCAATGTTTCTGTAATCCACTGTACAGGGGATCAGCCAATACAGCTTCACAGAGTTCTGTTGGCCAGCCTCACCCGTTTCCACCTCACACCATGGGGTTGTAGGGTTGGACATCGAGGGGCAGGTGGAACAATACCTCACTATTTTTGCTCTATTTATTTTTTGTATATATTTCTCATTGTAATTTATGGTATTTTAATGTATTGCACTGTACTGCTGCTGCATGACAACAGCAAATCTCATGACATATGTCAATGACAAAAATCTTGATTGTGATCAGTAGGGTAGTGTTCATGGGCTCACAGACCGTTCAAAAATCTGGTGTCTGCGGGGAGCGGGTGGGGTAATGTCGAGTGAGGGTCTTCAGGCTCCTGCACAAGTTTATAGAGACTTGTAAACTTAGTCAGCTCCATCATGAGCACTAGCCTCCATAGTATCCAGGACATCTTCAAGGAGCGATGACTCTAAAAGGCGGCATCCATCATTAAGGATGTCCTGGATGGTGAGGGTCCGTAGTGATTCCATCCATCTGTCAAGTTTTGCATAGTTGCGACAAGTTTGTTTGGTGTTCTGTCAGTACAGAACAGTTTTCGAGCAGGATTATGCTCAGATTATTAGTTGTCTAATCACCAGAAGTAATTCTGTACCCTGTCAAATTCCTTCACATGATTGAAGTGTTCATGTATTACAACACGGATATGCCAGCAGTCATATGCAAATTCGTACCCCAGGGACAGGAGGTCCCAAGGGAAAGAGGGACAGCAGACAGTTTACTGATAACTAACAGGCGTTTTTACCTGTATCTTTCCCTGCCAAGGTTACACCTGCAAGCGTAATCGGCTGACCTTTGCATTCTGCCAGACGCTGAAGCTCTTGGGCCGCTGTTACCTGCAGACCGTCCGGGCACAGTGCTGCAAAACGTGCCAGCAACACGAAGCGAGAGACCGCGGTAACGAGCGCATCTCACGGAGGTGAGCGGCCAGCCTGGAACGCAATGCAGGAAAAGAGAGACTTTTCAGAGATAAACGATACGGGGAGAAGTATCACAGCGACTGAAAGGTGCCAAAAGCAATTCAGGAAAAAGAAAGATTACAAAAGAAAACACTGAAATCTGGAGGGTTTTAAAAAATATTTATGTATAAGTAATGAGAGAGACTTTCTTTCAGTATTCTTGTTTATGCAGCCATTTGACAGGACCACAAACCTGACTGGGTTGAAGCAAGATTTTACAGTATTGTGGTTGCAGGATAAGGCCTGAGGCCCATGGTTGCTATAGTTACGTATCCTTTCAAATAAGTGGTGCTCCAACGTTTGAAGAATGACACTTTCCTTTCCCATTGGTAGCACAGCCTCAGCCGTCTCTTCAGAGCGGTTCGGAGATCAAAGTTCAAAGTGTACGTCTTTGTCAACATGCACAACCGCGAGATTCAGCCTCTTGCGGGCATTCACAATAAATGCAAAGAAATACAATGGAATCAATGAAAAACTACACACAGACAAGATGGGACAGGGATGAAGGTGTCTCTTGGTGCTCTGTGTCTGATCATCGCCCTGTACCCTATCCCAGGTGGTGACGGACAGCACAGAACCTTTTCATACTTGAACATTTTTTTATATAAAAAAACTTATTTTCAACTTTTAGAACTTCTTGTTGAGCGTTTATCATTGTACGTTATTCTGAATACAGAGCCATGGTGCTAATACATAAGAAACATTGTAAAACCTACATCTATCACGAGAGGACATGGGCCACACTCATTTCTGTGCTGAAGGGTGTGTGTGTGTGTGCACACATGTGAGTGAGTGTATGTGTGTGTGCACATGTGAGTGAGTGTGTGTGTGTGTATGCTTGTGTATGTGTGAGTGCGTATATGTGTGTGCATGCGTGTGTACGTATGTGTGTGTGTGTGTGTGTATGCTTGTGTATGTGTGTGAGTGTGTATCTGTGTGTTTGTTACTAAGGAACTGAACATTCTGTCTCATTACAAGGAGGATCGTTTCAAACAGCTGTCGATGATGTTTGAGTCCCTACTGTGAACTCTCCTGGGACCATATTGAATGGAATCCTTTTATATTACGTCCATAGAGTTTGCAGGTTTGAGTTTAAGGCAAATGGAGGATGTTTAATTCATTCCAGCAGTGTAATCCCTTCAGTTCCCTTCCCCCCCCTTTATTTCTTTGTTTCCCTGCAACGGATTCACTCTCACCTCCCGTCAACGCTTCCTTGATCTTTTTAAAGATTAATTTGTCACGTGTATATTTGTCACATCAAAACATACAGTGAATGGTGCCGTTTGCATTAACGAGGATGTGTTGGGGCAGCCCACAAGTGTTGCTGTGCTTCCAGCGCCAACGTGGCGCGCCCACAGTTTATTAACCCTAACCCGGACAATTTCGGAAGGAGAGAAGAAACCAGAGCACTCAGAGGAAACCCACACAGTCACAGGGAGAACGTGCAGACTCCTTACAGACGGTAGCAGGAATTGAATCCCGATCACTGGCACTCTAGAGCGCTACTGAACTTTTTTGCAACCTACCTGCACGAGGGGCAATTGACAGTGGCCAGTTTAACCTACCAGTGGGACGTGGGAGGGGAAACCAAAGCACCCGAGGGGGAAACTCGGACACGAACAGTGCCCGAGGTGAGGAATGAACCTGGGTCTCTGATACAGCAAAGCACAGCTCCCACCCTCCACTACCTGAAGTAAAGTGAGGGGGAAGAGGTTTCATTCTGCCTCTGACCCGGGTTGTTCCAGATCTGCGAATGCTCACTGCTACATCTAAACGCAAAAGGAAATGGCACAGAATTCCTCTGGCAGTGAGTGAATTTATTATCAAAGTATTAACCGTATATAGGAGCAGAATTAGGCCATTTGGCCCATCGAGTCAGCTCCGCCATTTCATCATGGCTGATCCATTTTCCCTCTCAGCCCCAATATCCTGCCTTCTCCCCATATCCCTTCATGCTCTGACTAATCAATCTATCAACCTCTGCCTTAAATACACCCAATCACTTCGCCTCCACAGCCGCCTGTGGCAATGAATTGCACAGATTCACCACCATCTGGCTAAAGAAATTCCTCCTCATCTCTATTCTGAGGCTGTGCCGTTTGGTTCTAGACTCCCCCACCATCGGAAACATCCTCTCCACATCCACTCTATCTGTGTCCTCTGGTCCTAGACTCCCCCACCATCGGAAACATCCTCTCCACATCCACTCTATCAAGGCATTTCAACATTCAACAGGTTGCAATGAGATTCCCCCCCCCCCCCCCCATTCTTCTGAATTCCAGCAAGTACAAGCCCAGAGCCATCAAACATCCCTCATGTGATAAACCTTTCAGTTCTGGAATCATTTCCGTGAACCTTCTTTGAACCCTCTCCAAAGTCATCACATTTATATACTATCTTGAGATTAATTTTCTTGCAGGCATTCACAGGAAGATAAAGCAAGCCTATAGAACTCATGATAAGCTATATGTAGTAAAGGCTGACAAGTATCCAGTGTGCAACAGAAGACAAACTGTGCAAATAATTAAAAACTTCCAGGCACTGGTGCCCTCATTTGACAAGGACAAGCACCATGTCTCCCCAACTTGTCACCTAACAGAAACACCCCTTCCTGATGTTCCATGCGAGTTCTCAGCAGGTCAGGCAGCATCTATGCAGAGGACATCATCCTCCATAGTTATTTCTGCCATCTTCAACGGGATCCTATAACTTAGCACATCCTTTCCTCCCACTCCCTGCTTTCCATAAGGAACTCTCCCTATGTGACTCCTTTGTCCACTTGTCCCTCCTCACTTATCTCCCACCTGGCACACATGCCCCTTTCCACCTTCTCCCTCACCACCAGTCAGAACCCCAAACAAACCATCTTGTCCAGGGTTCTGTTTCCTATCTGGTGCTCCCGGTGTGGTTTACATCAGTGATACCCAACGTAGACTGGGGTCCGCTTCATCGAGCACCTTCGCCCTGCCTCCCAGTGACCACCCATTTCAATTGAACTTCCCATTCCCTGTCTGACTTGCCTGTCCATTGCCTCCTCTACTGCCATGAAGAGGCCACACTTTGCAACCTCATATTCCATTGGGGTAGCTTCAACCTGAGGGCTTGAACATTAATTTTTTCTAACTTCTGGTAACTTCCACTCCATATTCTGGTTCTCCACTCACCCCTTCTCCTCCCCTACCCATTACCTCCCTCTGGTGCCCCTTCTTGCTTTTCTCCCACGGTCCACTCTCCTCTCCTATCAGATTCCTTCTTCTTCAGCCCTCTACCTCTTCCACCTGTCACCTCCCAGCTTCTTACTTCATTTCCTGGTCTCACCTATCACCTGTCAGCTTGTACTTTTCCCCTCCCCGCACCCTCTTATTCTGGCTTCTTCCCCCTTCCTTTCCAGTCCTGAAGAGACTGTTTTATTCATTTCCAAAGATGTTGCCTGGCCTGCTGAGTTTCAACAGCATTTTGTGTGTGTGTTGCTCAAGATTTCCAGCATCTGCAGAATCTCTGGTGTTTACCACTGGAGTTCGTGCTGGGCAAGAGATCTTGTCTCCGTGTTGCTGTGTCCCAGTAGAATGCTGGAGGTCTGTTTGTGGTTTGAATGTTAAATCAGACTAATGAGTTCAGTGCCAGGCGACATTTAAATGTTTTAGGTTCTTATTAAACTTATTTTTATCAAGTCCTTTGGTCTGATTCTCGCAGACTGATTTTGTGTTGAAGGATTGGGTAACAGGTTTTTTATATTTCCTTATTTGAGGTGGCTGTGACTGGCCACTTTTTAATTGCCCATTTTAAACTTTTGTTGGTGAGGTGTAATCTTAGAGTCACTCAGCAGCTGAAGAGGCCCTTCAGCCCATTGAGTCCATGACAACCACCAAGCATCCATCTACAGTAATCCCGATGTGTTCCCCTGCAAACACCCCCAGATTCCATCACCTATGCACGCACACTGGGGGCAACATACAGGTGCCAAATGAAGATAAAGGTCTTAAAGATTAGTTTTATTTGTCACACGTAAGCGAAACCTACAGTGAAATATGTTGTTTTGCAACAACAACCAACGCGGTTTGAGGATGTGCTGGGGACAGCCCGCAAGTGTCACCACCCTCCCGTCGGCAACATAGTATGCCCACAGCTTGCTGACCCTATCCATTATTCTTTTGGAGGTAATGAGAGCACCCGGGCGAAACCCACGCGGTCACGGGGAGAACATACAAACTCTTTACGGACAGCGGAAGGAATTGAACCCAGCTCACTAGTGCTGTAAAGCATTACGCTAACCACTACGCTACCTGGTGCCCTAATTTAGCTTAATCTACCAAATCAGATGGTTCTGAAACCGGCGTGCCCTGGGTCAGAGGAAGAGTGTGCAGACACCGCGCCTCAGTCGATTCTCCCCTGTGTGCTTGACCGCCTAGATCCTGTACATGACTGAGTGTTACTCTTGCTGAGTTGGTTGCTTTAAATCAGTGATTCTCAACGGCCCCCCAGCTCTTCTCAGGTTCCAGGGCCCCCCTTTCAAACGGATACAACAGGAATAGATAGACAGAAAATCATTTATTATCGAACACCAAGAAAACTTGAACATTCCGACATACTGGACAACACTTAAAAAAAAGACTGTATGAAATTAAACATCTATCAGGCCTAATGCGATCCTTGAGCTTGGTGCTTTTTGGCAAGTTTCATGATATCAGGCTCCAAATTAGACAATGAGAGTCGGAGGTCACCTCTCGTTGTGCTATCAATTCTCTTCCTGGATTTTGTCAAAAAAACTACCTTGCAGAATCTGCTGTCAACCAAGTAATATATCCAAACACATAAACTTTAAAGTTACTAGGGTAAAATAGGCCTAGCAGGACACGCTGATCTTCGGAGAATGGAGTATGGCGATAATGGATGCGAGAACCCTTGATTGAATATACTGACCTGGTGCAGTCTGATTCACGACTGACTCTGAAGCGAGGCTGTGTGGGAGGAGCTTAAGCAAGAATTTACCAGGTGCGCCGAATTCAAACAGTGTGCTGGAAAGATATTATAAATAGGAGGCAAACTATTGACTCCAATGGAGGTTGCTGCTTGGGTATTTCATGGGTTCAGTTACCAGGGCCCCCATAAACCCTTGGGGCTCCCCTTCTCACAGTTTTCAGTCAGTGGCCCCCTTCAAATGAGTCAGGGCCCCCAAGGGGGCCATATGGCCCCTGTTAAGAATGGCTGCTTTCGATCAGGGGTTCCTGTGGACCCCAGGTTGGGAGCCCCTGGTTTAGAGTCTCTTTGCAAACCCATTGGATGGGAGTTGAGTGTTCAGCTCTGCGTATCGCCAAGCTGAAGGTAAGCTGCAAAATCTGGAAACGGAATAGAAGGTGGAACAGTACGGACTCTTCAACAAACGATGTTGTGTCAACCTCTGAACCTACTCCAGTATCAATCTAACCCTTCCTTCCCACATAGTCTTCCATTTCTCTGTTATCCATCTTCTTAGCGTATCTGCCTCTACCATCACCCTGGCAAGGTGTTCCATGCACCCACTCTGTGTAAAACAACCTACCTCTGGCACCCCCTTATGCTGTGTAAAAGTCATAGGCATCCCAGCTGTATACAGTGTGTCACAGGCATCCCAGCTGTATACAGTGTGTCACAGGCACCCCAGCTCTATACAGTGTGTCATAGGCATCCCAGCTGTATACAGTGTGTCACAGGCATCCCAGCTGTATACAGTGTGTCACAGGCATCCCAGCTGTATACAGTGTGTCATAGGCATCCCAGCTGTATACAGTGTGTCACAGGCATCCCAGCTCTATACAGTGTGTCATAGGCATCCCAGCTGTATACAGTGTGTCACAGGCATCCCAGCTGTATACAGTGTGTCACAGGCACCCCAGCTGTATACAGTGTGTCACAGGCCCCCCAGCTCTATACAGTGTGTCACAGGCACCCCAGCTGTATACAGTGTGTCACAGGCCCCCCAGCTGTATACAGTGTGTCATAGGCATCCCAGCTCTATACAGTGTGTCATAGGCACCCCAGCTGTATACAGTGTGTCACAGGCACCCCAGCTGTATACAGTGTGTCACAGGCATCCCAGCTGTATACAGTGTGTCACAGGCACCCCAGCTCTATACAGTGTGTCACAGGCATCCCAGCTGTATACAGTGTGTCATAGGCATCCCAGCTGTATACAGTGTGTCACAGGCACCCCAGCTGTATACAGTGTGTCACAGGCATCCCAGCTGTATACAGTGTGTCACAGGCACCCCAGCTCTATACAGTGTGTCATAGGCATCCCAGCTGTATACAGTGTGTCACAGGCATCCCAGCTGTATACAGTGTGTCACAGGCATCCCAGCTGTATACAGTGTGTCATAGGCATCCCAGCTGTATACAGTGTGTCACAGGCATCCCAGCTCTATACAGTGTGTCATAGGCATCCCAGCTGTATACAGTGTGTCACAGGCATCCCAGCTGTATACAGTGTGTCACAGGCACCCCAGCTGTATACAGTGTGTCACAGGCCCCCCAGCTCTATACAGTGTGTCACAGGCACCCCAGCTGTATACAGTGTGTCACAGGCCCCCCAGCTGTATACAGTGTGTCATAGGCATCCCAGCTCTATACAGTGTGTCATAGGCACCCCAGCTGTATACAGTGTGTCACAGGCACCCCAGCTGTATACAGTGTGTCACAGGCATCCCAGCTGTATACAGTGTGTCACAGGCACCCCAGCTCTATACAGTGTGTCACAGGCATCCCAGCTGTATACAGTGTGTCATAGGCATCCCAGCTGTATACAGTGTGTCACAGGCACCCCAGCTGTATACAGTGTGTCACAGGCACCCCAGCTCTATACAGTGTGTCACAGGCATCCCAGCTGTATACAGTGTGTCACAGGCATCCCAGCTCTATACAGTGTGTCACAGGCACCCCAGCTGTATACAGTGTGTCACAGGCATCCCAGCTCTATACAGTGTGTCATAGGCATCCCAGCTGTATACAGTGTGTCATAGGCATCCCAGCTCTATACAATGTGTCACAGGCATCCCAGCTGTATACAGTGTGTCACAGGCCCCCCAGCTCTATACAGTGTGTCACAGGCATCCCAGCTCTATACAGTGTGTCATAGGCATCCCAGCTGTATACAGTGTGTCATAGGCATCCCAGCTCTATACAGTGTGTCACAGGCACCCCAGCTGTATACAGTGTGTCACAGGCATCCCAGCTGTATACAGTGTGTCACAGGCATCCCAGCTGTATACAGTGTGTCATAGGCCCCCCAGCTCTATACAGTGTGTCACAGGCATCCCAGCTGTATACAGTGTGTCACAGGCATCCCAGCTGTATACAGTGTGTCATAGGCCCCCCAGCTCTATACAGTGTGTCACAGGCATCCCAGCTGTATACAGTGTGTCATAGGCATCCCAGCTGTATACAGTGTGTCATAGGCCCCCCAGCTCTATACAGTGTGTCACAGGCATCCCAGCTGTATACAGTGTGTCACAGGCATCCCAGCTGTATACAGTGTGTCATAGGCCCCCCAGCTCTATACAGTGTGTCACAGGCATCCCAGCTGTATACAGTGTGTCACAGGCATCCCAGCTGTATACAGTGTGTCATAGGCCCCCCAGCTCTATACAGTGTGTCACAGGCACCCCAGCTGTATACAGTGTGTCACAGGCATCCCAGCTGTATACAGTGTGTCATAGGCCCCCCAGCTCTATACAGTGTGTCACAGGCATCCCAGCTGTATACAGTGTGTCATAGGCATCCCAGCTCTATACAGTGTGTCATAGGCATCCCAGCTCTATACAGTGTGTCACAGGCACCCCAGCTGTATACAGTGTGTCACAGGCATCCCAGCTGTATACAGTGTGTCACAGGCCCCCCAGCTCTATACAGTGTGTCATAGGCATCCCAGCTCTATACAGTGTGTCATAGGCATCCCAGCTGTATACAGTGTGTCACAGGCATCCCAGCTGTATACAGTGTGTCATAGGCCCCCCAGCTGTATACAGTGTGTCATAGGCATCCCAGCTGTATACAGTGTGTCACAGGCATCCCAGCTGTATACAGTGTGTCACAGGCACCCCAGCTGTATACAGTGTGTCACAGGCATCCCAGCTCTATACAGTGTGTCATAGGCATCCCAGCTGTATACAGTGTGTCACAGGCATCCCAGCTGTATACAGTGTGTCACAGGCATCCCAGCTGTATACAGTGTGTCACAGGCACCCCAGCTGTATACAGTGTGTCATAGGCACCCCAGCTGTATACAGTGTGTCACAGGCATCCCAGCTGTATACAGTGTGTCACAGGCCCCCCAGCTCTATACAGTGTGTCACAGGCACCCCAGCTCTATACAGTGTGTCATAGGCACCCCAGCTGTATACAGTGTGTCACAGGCACCCCAGCTCTATACAATGTGTCACAGGCACCCCAGCTCTATACAGTGTGTCACAGGCACCCCAGCTGTATACAGTGTGTCACAGGCACCCCAGCTCTATACAGTGTGTCACAGGCACCCCAGCTGTATACAATGTGTCACAGGCACCCCAGCTCTATACAGTGTGTCACAGGCACCCCAGCTGTATACAGTGTGTCACAGGCACCCCAGCTCTATACAGTGTGTCACAGGCATCCCAGCTGTATACAGTGTGTCACAGGCATCCCAGCTGTATACAGTGTGTCATAGGCATCCCAGCTGTATACAGTGTGTCATAGGCCCCCCAGCTGTATACAGTGTGTCACAGGCATCCCAGCTGTATACAGTGTGTCACAGGCACCCCAGCTCTATACAGTGTGTCATAGGCACCCCAGCTGTATACAGTGTGTCATAGGCATCCCAGCTGTATACAGTGTGTCACAGGCACCCCAGCTGTATACAGTGTGTCACAGGCACCCCAGCTGTATACAGTGTGTCATAGGCATCCCAGCTGTATACAGTGTGTCATAGGCCCCCCAGCTGTATACAGTGTGTCATAGGCATCCCAGCTGTATACAGTGTGTCATAGGCCCCCCAGCTGTATACAGTGTGTCACAGGCATCCCAGCTGTATACAGTGTGTCACAGGCATCCCAGCTGTATACAGTGTGTCACAGGCATCCCAGCTGTATACAGTGTGTCACAGGCCCCCCAGCTGTATACAGTGTGTCATAGGCACCCCAGCTGTATACAGTGTGTCACAGGCATCCCAGCTGTATACAGTGTGTCATAGGCATCCCAGCTGTATACAGTGTGTCATAGGCATCCCAGCTGTATACAGTGTGTCACAGGCACCCCAGCTGTATACAGTGTGTCACAGGCATCCCAGCTGTATACAGTGTGTCACAGGCACCCCAGCTCTATACAGTGTGTCACAGGCACCCCAGCTGTATACAGTGTGTCATAGGCACCCCAGCTGTATACAGTATGTCACAGGCATCCCAGCTCTATACAGTGTGTCACAGGCATCCCAGCTGTATACAGTGTGTCATAGGCACCCCAGCTGTATACAGTGTGTCACAGGCATCCCAGCTGTATACAGTGTGTCATAGGCACCCCAGCTGTATACAGTGTGTCACAGGCATCCCAGCTGTATACAGTGTGTCATAGGCATCCCAGCTGTATACAGTGTGTCACAGGCATCCCAGCTGTATACAGTGTGTCACAGGCATCCCAGCTGTATACAGTGTGTCACAGGCATCCCAGCTGTATACAGTGTGTCACAGGCATCCCAGCTGTATACAGTGTGTCATAGGCACCCCAGCTGTATACAGTGTGTCACAGGCATCCCAGCTGTATACAGTGTGTCATAGGCACCCCAGCTCTATACAGTGTGACACAGGCACCCCAGCTGTATACAGTGTGTGTCAAAACTTTTACACAGAACTGTATTTTCCTCCAAGCATATTGTACTTTACTTTCTAGTCCTTGTGAAGGTTCTCGTCCCAAAACGTCGATTGTTTATACCCCTCCATAGATGCTGTCTGACCTGCTGAGTTCCTCGAGCATTTTGTGTGTTGCTAAATTAAATGCCGGTTATCTCTATTCAGGAAACACACAAAGCTTTCTAGGCTTTGCTCAGACCACAGTTGGAGTATTGTGAGCAGTTTTGAGCCCCTTATCTAAGAAAAGATCTGCTGGCATTGGAGAGGGTCCCGAAGAGGTTCACAAGAATGATCCTGGGAATGAAAGGGTTGATGTACAGAGTCATAGAGAAGTACAGCTCAGAAACAGACCCTTCGGCTCATCTAGTCCATGCCAAAATCATTTAAATTACCTACTCCTATTGTCCTGCACTGCGACCATAGTTCCCCAAATCC